>NC_080195.1:48670154-48973184 GCF_030028045.1 Hippopotamus amphibius kiboko | reverse complement strand
GGGAGGCACCCCCTCCCTCATCTTTTCATCTCCATAGAGAAAGCAACTTCTGTACAAAAGGAGGTCTGTACTAATCAGATTTCCAGCTTCCTGAATGATGGAGAGTAAAACTGGTTGGTTAGAGAGGAGTGTATTGAAAGCACATTGGATCGCTCACAAAGTTGATGGAAAAGCTGAAGAATAAGGTTTGGAACATCGACAGGAGCCAAGGCAAATTAGGCATCTAAAAACAGAGACCAGATCAAGACACAGGAAGAATCTGGTTAGTATCCAACAACTTCTGTCATTGGCATAGCCACCACTGGGCACTGGGTGCTGCGCTCCTTGCTTCCTCTGTGGCCTCTGGAAAGATCCTAGACTGCCACTTACTCCTCTGTGTTACCCACTCCAGAGTCAAGGTCTTAGGTAGGAGCGTATGGTTGGAAGTTCACACGCCCAAGTTCTAGACACAAGGGAGCTGGGAAAGGGGCTCTTTTGCCCACACTTCAGCTTCTTCATTGGAATTCCCTCCAAGTAGGAAGCGTGTTTCGGTACTGGGTGGCCAAAAATGAAAGACATCCATCACAGGAAATATCAGAAATAAACATATCTGGCCCCACAGGGAGGAGGGAAGAGTAATATGATTAACTATCTGTGAAATTCTTTGGGCCGTGTTTTAACTAGGGAACAAGAGATTGTACACAGGGTCATAAACTGAAAGGCAGCCAGGCTGACTCTTCCTTCTGTCCTGCAGTGCACTATTCTCTCTCTTTTCTAGTTTCTCTGCCTGTAATTGGGAATAGGGAGGGGGGTGGAATTCTGATCAGCCCATGGCTCCTGGCCAGGCTGTCTTCAGTTCAGGAAGGGGGAAGTCCAAATGTCAGCAATCTTCACGGTTGGTCACGTACCCCAAAACACACACTTACAGGGCTGTTTTTAAAAACTTTTATTAGTTTTTAATTGAAGTGGAGTTGTTTTAATTGAAGTAGAAGTTACAGTGTTTTGCCAATCTCTGCTATACAGCAAAGTAACTCAGTTATACACATATAGACATTCTTTTTTTTATATTCTTTTCCATTGTGGTTTATCACAGCATGTTGAATATGGTTCCCTGTGCTATACAGTAGGTCCTTGTTGTTTATGCACCCTATATATAAGAGTTTACATCTGCGAACCCCAAACTCCCAGTCCTTGCCTCCTCATCCCCCTCTCCCTTGGCAACCACAAGTCTGTTCTCTATGTCTGTGAGTCTGTTTCTGTTTTGTAGATAGGTTCATTTGTGCCATATTTTAGATTCCACATGTATGTGATGTCATATGGTATTTGTCTTTCTCTTTCTGACTTACTTCACTTAGTATGATAATCTCTAGTTACAGCCATGTTGCTGCAGATGGCATTATTTTGTTTTTTTTGTTGTTGTTGTTGTGGCTAAGTAGTATTCCATTGTACCACATCTTCTTTATCCATTCATCTGTCCGCAGAGATTTAGGTTGTGTCCATGTTTTGGCTATTGTGAACAGTGCTGCTGTGAACACGGGGTGCATGTATCTTTTTGAATTATAGTTTTGTTCAGGTATATGCCCAGGAGTGGGATTGCTGGGTCATATGGTACTCCTATTTTTAGTTTTCTGAGGAACCTCCACACTGTTTTCCGTAGTGGCTGCACCAACATACATTTCCACCAACATACATTTCCACCAACAGTGTAGGAGGGTTCCCTTTCCTCCATACCCTCTCCAGCATTTGTTATTTGTAGACTATTTAATGATTGTCTTTCTGACTGGTGTGAGGTGGTACCTCATTGTCGTTTTGGTTTGCATTTCTCTAATAATTAGTTCTGTTGAGCATCTTTTCATGTGGAGGGCTCTCTGCTAATGGCCAGATGGGAGATGGTGCTGAGGTCATTCCCTACCTTCCTTATTTGATCTAGTTTCATTATACAAAAACCTGGAGAAAAAGAGGGGTGGGTGATAGGATTCAAACTCTACATTCCACTCTAAACTTCCAGTTAGCTCATAGAATGGCCAATGATAGGACTTGACATGAAAAGGTTATATCACATTATTCTTTTGAGAATTTGAGCTTGGGGAAACTGACACCTGAGCAGATGTGGAGAGAGGAGACCCTCTATGAGAGACTGTGAGATAGCTGCCTTAGTACTTGATGGTTTTCTATGATCAGCTTCAGGCCATAGGTCTCCTTATAAATGGTTGATGAGCACACCAATGAAGGTCAGTAACATTTGTGAACAAACAATGATGAAAATGTTGAGATGGATGCCCTCCTTTGTTTTTTCTTCTTCAGACTGCCAAAGATAAAAATATTATTGTTGGCAGGGATATAAAGACATGGGTGTTCTTAAACTTCTCTGCCGAATGTATAGACGGATAGACACACTGTCTGGAAGGCAGTTTGACAACATATACCAAAACTTTCAAACCATGAATGTCCTTTGACCCAATAAGTACAATTCTTGGAATTTATCTTAAGGAATTTAGCTCAACTTTTTTTTTAATTTTATTGAAGTGCAGTTGATTTACAGTGTCATGTTAATTTCTGCTGTACAGCAAAGTGACTCAGTTATACCTATATGTATTAAATATATTATATATTCTTTTTCATATTCTTTTCCATTATGGTTTATCACAGAATATTGAACATAGTTCCCTGTGCTATACAGTAGGACCTAGAGTTTTTTAAAAAAAATTTTATTGGGGTATAGTTAATTTACAATGTTGTGTTAGTTTCTGCTGTACAGCAAAGTAAATCAGTTATACATATACATATATTCACTCTTTTTTAGATTTTGTTCCCATATCGGGGACCTTGTTGCCTACCCATCCTATATATAATAGTTGCATCTGCTAATCCCAAAGTCCCAATCCTTCCCTCCCCTATTCCCCTTCCCCTTGGCAACCACAAGTCTGTTCTTTATGTCTGTGAGTCTGTTTATCTTAAGAAATTTAGGATGTGAAAAAAGATTTGGTTCTAAATGCTCGTTACAATGCTGTCTGTAATATCAAACTGTTGTAAATAATCTAAATGTCCAGCAGTACAGACTGGTTAAATTATGATAGAGGTTTAAAATAGTATACCATTCAGATATTAAAATGATTTTGCAGAAACTTACTTTCAAATGATTCACAAAAATAAAGTGTGTGTGTGTGTGTGTGTGTGTGTGTAACAGAGCTCAAGCATGAGAGGGAAATTGTGAGCAAAGGGCAAATGTGGAAAATGATGTGATTGTTAAGTCAGAAACTATAAAAGGTCCAAAATGTTTACTTTGCCTGCAAGCTAACAAGGTAGCCTGCCCTCCCACCCACAGACACTCTCGTGTTTTCATATACGTTTTTCTTTTAGGGCCCAGCTGCAGCAAGGGGCGCCAGGTTTTTGTCCCTGGAGACCATTAGTGCCAATTCTTGGGGCCTTCCTCTCAAAGGACAGCCTGAAGGCAGTACTCTCTCTTTGTGACCCAGCCCAAGTTCCAGTACCCTGTGATAAGGGAGCTGGCCTCTTCACCCAAGTCCTTCAGTGAGGAAATGTTCTTTTTTTTGAACACCATGGGGGACACATATGGACTGGAGCCTGATCCAGGTGGGTGGAGTGTGGGGTTTCCCAGGAAGAGAAGCAGGGCAGAGCATGACTTCTCAGGGTGCACTTTGTGGCTTAAGGTACCTGTGTGTGGGTTAGTCTGGGTCCAGATAGACGGGCAGGAAGAGGATGTATGTATGTACATGTTTATATATATAAAAGGTACACGTTATTTATGTACATATTATACTAATACATATATGAAATGACCCTCTGAGTCAGGAAACAAAAACAGCAGCGCCAGAGCAACATCGTGTGTTGGTTCCCAGGTCCCATCCACTCAGGGGACACAGTAAAGGCCAGATGTACATGCATAGGCAGTGGGGTGCATTACAGGAGAGCAGACCTGAAATGAGGAACCTCCGATCTTACATATGGCCGCTGGCGACGTGTCCATCCTGCCCTCCAAAGACAGAGAAGCCTTGTCTTTATTCTAGAATGTAAGCCAGTCTTCTCAAGAGGGGAAGGAGAGGTCTTTCCTTTACTATTCTGAACCGTCTCTGGGAAGAGAAACATATCTAAGCTTTACTATCCTGGAATGTCTCTGTAGGGGAAGAAAAAAAAAAACCTTTATCCTCTACCCTCTTATATTCAGTGTCTGGGACCATGTGAATAGAACTGACAAGAGATTAACATGAGAAAAAGGTTTTCTTCTTATACATATGGGGGGCCTCACAGAAGTGAAGCGAAAATCCCGAAGAGGTGGTCAGACCCAGAGGGTTATATATCATTTTAACAAAGAGTAATAAATCTGTGAGAGGTGACAAGTCAAAGGAACGTGAATCTAGGTTTTTATGGGCAGTAAGTTGTGGGAAGGTAAACGTGGGGAAAATTGATGGAAGATAAGGGTCATTTTTAGTAAAGTTTGTTTTGGAGCTGCCGCGAGTTTAGAGTCGCCTCGTGTCTGGTGATTCAGTGTTATTCTGCTCTTCCTGATATGTGAGAGAGGACGGGGACATGTTCACAAGGGGAAATTTATGCCCTGCTTTTAGGCAAATGGGGGAGGATAGAGAGCTTTTTCTGCATCTGCTGTTTTTCACTTGCCTTCAGCTCAAAATTGTCCTTATGCCAAAGTGGCGTATTTGGGGTGGTACATTCTGATCCCCTTCAGCTCCTTGTACAAATATTCCTGAGTTGATTGTAAATGCTTTTGATCAGAAGACCTGAATTGTGCAGAAAAGTGAGATGTTCAGAGTGGATCATCTGCCAACAATCTTCTACTGAAGGGTTTAAGGTGTTTATTCAATTAGTCTATCAATTTTTCACCAAGTTTGAAAAAATTAAAAAAAAAAGTTGGGGAAATAATAATGCAGAGATGCATTTGATATGGAAATTGTTTAGAATATATTAAGTAGAAAAGTGGACTATGCATGGTGTGTGCTAAGATCACATTTTTATAGCAGGTATATCTGTCTTTAGAGAAAAAAGGCCTGTAAGGGGATATACCAATATATTATTAGTGTTTATCTTTGGCTTAGTAAGGGCATTAGGTTTCTTTTTTTTTTTAATGCTTTTTCTGTTTATATGTATTTTGCTTTTTTCCCCCAATGAGTGGTTTTGTGAGTAAATTTTTTTCTTTGTTTATCAAAAACAAATCCCTTTATGCCTTTCTATCTTCTAATGAGGGTAGGTATCAGTGACATGTTGGTTTTTTCTCGCCCCATCTTGGATATACTTAAATTGCCCTGCAAAGAGGGGAGGGAAGAGAGTGAAAGATAAAAATAGCATGGGGGAAGCAAAGAGAAGAGGAGAGAAACCTAGGAGAAGAGACAGGTCTGGAAGGGTTTTTCAAAGTGCCGATCAATATGAATTCCCTTATTTACCTCCCTTACAAAATCAGTAAATTCTTTTATATTTTTGTATGAATTGAATTTTGGGTGGGAAACTCAAAAAGAGGAGAAAACAGTAATATAGGTTACATTCTGAGTGCTGTCTGGGGTTTTCAAACTAAAGTGCATTGCCTAGCTATATTTAGGATTAAATCATCACCTAGAATAGTGTTTTTCAAACTCTTAAAGATTATTGAGGACCCTAAAGGGCTTTTATCTATGTGGTTTATAACTATTTTATATTATCCATATTAGAAATTAAAACTAAGAAAAATTTAAATCACAAGCTATGTAAGTGGTTGGAGTAATGACATTATCACAGATCATGACACCAAAAGTAAAAAAAAAAAAAGCAAAAATAAACAAGTTGGACTACATCATACTAAAAATCTTCTGTTACAGCAAAGGAAACCATCAACAAAATAAAAAGGCAATCTACTGAATGGGAGAAAATATTTGCAAATCTTATAGCTGATAGAGTTAATATCCAAAATATGTAAAGAACTCATATAACTCCATAGCAAACAAAAAACAGAAAACAAAAAACAACCAAAAAACCAAAAACACAACAATCCAATTAAAAATGGGCAGAAAATCTGAATAGACATTTTTTTCCAAAGAAGGCATACAGATGGCTAACAGGTACTGAAAAGATGCTCAGCATCTTTAATCATCAAGAAGATGCAAATCAAAACCACAAGGAGATATCACCTCACACTTTAGAATGACTTTATCAAAAAGACAAGAAAGAACTATTGGCGAGGATGTGGAGAAAAGGGAACCCTCAGGCACTGTTGGTGGAAATGTAAATTGGTGCAGCCACTACGGAGAAAAGTACTGAGGGTCCTCAAAAAAATAAAAATAGAACTACTATATGATCCCGCAATTCCATTTCTGGGTATTTATCTGAAGAAAATGAAAACATTAACTAGAAAAGATATATGCACCCCCATGTTCATTGCAGCATACTTTACAATAGCCAAGACATGGAAACAAGCTCAGTGTCCATCAACAGGTAATGGATAAAGATGTTTTACATATTAACATATTTTGCATGTAAACATGTTTTATATATAAACATTTTTGGCCATAAAAAAGAATGAAATCTTGCCATTTGTGACATGGATGGGCCTCGAGGGTATTTTGCTAAGTGAAATAAGTCAGACAGAGAAAGACAAATACTGTATGACCTCTCTTATATGCGAAATCTAAAAAACAGCAAAAACCCAGCCAACATCATAGATACAGAGAAAACACTGACGGCTGCCTGATCCCTGTGTTTTCTGAGTTGTCTCCTCACTCTCAGTCGTGTCTGTTGTCCACCAGTCCACGGCTTCTGTGGTCTCACTCTAAAAGACCCCTTTTCCTGCCAGCATTTGAGGAGAGACTGTCAGAGGTGGAGGGGCTACAGGAGGTGGAGGGGAGACGGTCAAATTCCTCTGTTTTTTGCCTGGATCTGTGGTAGGACTCCGCTTGCTTTTTGAGGCTTTCTCCCCTGCAGATGCTTGCAGAGTGGAAAAATTTGAAACAAAATTACTTACCAATTAGTCTATCCCCAAATTTTGTCAACAACTCAAGTCTAATGTATCACCTCTCTTATTCTTTGCCCTGTGGGTTTAATACCATTTGTGCCTTTACTTTCATTTTAGTGAGGTTTTGGGGGGCAGGAGGCAAATGCAAGTATCTGATCTGCCACATATGACCACTAGTCTCAATTTAGTTTCCATAGAAACAGCTTCTCGTCCCTTTAGCACTCCATTTTTGTTGATTTATATAATAATTAAATTATGTAATTACAGTTGTACAACGGGCATAAAGAAGTTTAAGAACAAATCCAATTGACTCTTGGTAAATAATACTACTCAGTTAGTGGGCATCAGTTAGCAGAACAGAAGTGTATGGGCATCAGCTGATTTATTTTACAGAAGGCATGAAAATTGTGGTTAAGTTGGGCAGTTTTGCATTAAATGGAAAGTAACTGAGCTTCTACATTAGATGAATGAATATAAGACATTCATTAACAGGGTGCATTATGAAAAGTCAAAATGATTTGGCTTCTTGGACAACCAATTTAACTTTAAATGACTTTATCTGTCTTTAAAAACTCCTTAAGCAAGCAAATGCCTTTCTAGGATCAGTCTCTTTTCTGTGCTCTGAACATGGGTACTATTGATGTGTTCAGACTGATTTCCTGGACTCTGGACCCTTGTCTGTCCTAACTCCTAGGTAGCCCATCCTACTTCTGTACTGATTTCCTGGTTGGACTTTTGACCTGCCTTGACCTCAGTGACCTTGGTTGCATCAGTGAATTGATGCAAACATTCCTTTTGAGGCTCCCCTTCATAGGTACCTAGTTCCCTCAGTCTCTAACTTTTTAGGCTTCTTCAGAGCAAAACTTACTTGCCTTCCTATGGCCTTCTTCTCTACAGAAAGTCAGGTTTCAGCTTCTGTGCTCTGTGTAAGTTACCCACTCATCTGTTTGCTTTCCATCTTCCAAAATTCTATTTTTCATCTCTCTTCTCCCATATTTGTCTTTGAGGGGTTTACAGCCTTAAGAAAAAGTATTCCTTTACGCTTCAGCAAAACTGAAGCGTAAAGGAATACTGAAGACAACAGAGTTACTGCTTGTCTTCAGGAGTTCGTGCTTGGTCTTCTCTCTACTATGGTAGCTTCCCATTTTATAAACCCTTACTCTCTTGGTGTGCTTTCTAGACACTTTAAAAAAGTTGTCCAGCCAGCCTTTTCCTGGGACTGCTTAGCAGAGCCCTGTTTATTCTGTGGTTAATATACAGTCAGTGTGAATCAGCTTTTGTAAATACAAATTAAATATTAGAGAACTTCTGGGGATTAAAGGTTAAGTGTGAGTTTAAAGTCAAGCCAAGGTTCACGGGCGAATTCTATCAAACATTTCGAGAAGAGTTAACATCTATCCTTCTCAAACTCTTCCAAAATATTGCAGAAGGCGGAACACTCCCAAACTCATTCTATGAGGCTACCATCACCCTGATATCAAAACCAGGCAAAGATGTCACAAAAAAAGAAAACTACAGACCAATATCACTGATGAATATAGATGCAAAAATCCTCAACAAAATGCTAGCTAACAGACTCCAACAGCACATTAAAAAAATCATACACCATGATCAAGTGGGGTTTATCCCTGGGATGCAAGGATTCTTCAATATACGCAAATCAATCAACATGATACATCATATCAACAAATTGAAGGATAAAAACCATATGATCATTTCAATAGATGCAGAAAAAGCTTTTGACAAAGTTCAACATCCATTTATGATAAAAGCTCTCCAGAAAATGGGCATAGAAGGAAATTACCTCAACATAATAAAAGCCATATATGAAAAACCAAAAGCCAACATCGTTCTCAATGGGGAAAAACTGGAAGAATTCCCTCTAAGAACAGGAACAAGACAAGGGTGTCCACTCTCACCACTATTATTCAACATAGTTTTGGAAGTTTTAGCCACAGCAATCAGAGAAGAAAAAGAAATAAAAGGAATCCAAATTGGAAAAGAAGAAGTAACATTGTCACTCTTTGCAGATGACATGATATTATATGTAGAAAACCCTAAAGACTCTACCAGAAAACTGCTAGCACTCATTGATGAGTTTAGTAAAGTAGCAGGATACAAAATGAATGCACAGAAATCTCTTGCATTCCTATACACTAACAACGGAAGAGCAGAAAGAGAAATTAAGGAAACTCTCCCATTCACCATTGCAACAAAAAGAATAAAATACCTAGGAATAAACCTGCCTAAGGAGGCAAAAGATCTGTATGCAGAAAACTTTAAGACATTGATGAAAGAAATCAATGACGACACAAACAGATGGAGGGACATACCATGTACCTGGATTGGAAGAATCAACATCGTGAAAATGACTGTACTACCCAAAGCAATTTACAGATTCAGTGCAATCCCAATCAAATTACCAATGGCATTTTTCACAGAACTAGAGCAAGAAATCTTACAATTTGTATAGAAACGCAAAAGACCCCGAATAGCCAAAGCAATCTTGAGAAGGAAAAATGGAGTTGATGGAATCAGGCTTCCTGACTTCAAACTGTACTACAAGGCCATAGTGATCAAGACAGTATGGTACTGGCACAAAAATAGAAAGGAAGATCAATGGAATAGAATAGAGAACTCAGAAGTAAGCCCAAACACATATGGGCACCTTATCTTTGACAAAGGAGGCACGAGTATACAATGGAAAAAAGACAGCCTCTTCAATAAGTGGTGCTGGGAAAATTGGACAGCAACATGTAAAAGAATGAAATTAGAACACTTCCTAACACCATACACAAAAATAAACTCCAAATGGATTAAAGACCTACATGTAAGGCAAGACACTATAAAACTCCTAGAGGAAAACATAGGCAGAACACTCTATGACATACATCAAAGCAAGATCCTTTTTGACCCACCTCCTAGAATCATGGAAATAAAATCAAGAATAAACAAATGGGACCTCATGAAACTTAAAAGCTTTTGCACAGTGAAAGAAACCATAAACAAGACTAAAAGGCAACCCTCAGAAGGGGAAAAAATAATTGCCTATGAAGCAATGGACAAAGGATTAACCTCCAAAATATACAAGCAGCTCATGAAGCTTAATACCAAAAAAGCAAATAACCCAATCCACAAATGGGCGGAAGACCTAAATAGGCATTTCTCCAAAGAAGACATACAGATGGCCAACAAACACATGAAAAGATGCTCAACATCACTCATCATCAGAGAAATGCAAATCAAAGCCACAATGAGGTATCACCTCACACCAGTCAGAATGGCCATCATCACAAAATCTGGAAACCACAAATGTTGGAGAGGGTGTGGAGAAAAGGGAACTCTCCTGCACTGTTGGTGGGACTGTAAGTTGGTACAGCCACTATGGAAAACAATTTGGAGGTTCCTTCAAAAACTACAAATAGAACTACCATATGATCCAGTAATCCCACTCCTGGGCATATACCCAAAGAAAACCATAATCCCAAAAGAAACTTGTACCATAATGTTTATTGCAGCACTATTTACAATAGCCAGGACATGGAAGCAACCTAAATGCCCATCAACAAATGAATGGGTACAGAAGATGTGGCATATATTTACAATGGAATATTACTCAGCTATAAAAAGGGATGAGATGGAGCTATATGTAATGAGGTGGATAGAACTACAATCTGTCATACAGAGTGAAGTAAGTCAGAAAGAGAAGGACAAATATTGTATGCTAACTCACATATACGGAATCTAAAAATGGTACTGATGAGCTCAGTGACAAGAACAAGGATGCAGATACAGAGAATGGACTGGAGAACTCGAGGTATGGGAGGGGGCGGGGGGTGAAGGGGAAACTGAGACGAAGCGAGAGAGTAGCACAGACATATATATACTACCAACTGTAAAATAGTCAGTGGGAAGTTGATGTATAACAAAGGGAGTCCAACTCGAGGATGGAAGATGCCTTAGAGGACTGGGGCCAGGAGGGTGGGGGGACTCGAGGTGGGGGAGTCAAGGAAGGGAGGGAATACGGGGATATGTGTATAAAAACAGATGATAGAACCTGGTGTACCCCCCCAAAAAAAAATTAAAAAAAAAATTAAATAAATAAATAAATAAATAAAGTCAAGCCAACTTTGAGAAGTTTCCCCTTGATTGAAAAATAAGACTCATAAGGTCAGATGAGCTTTTCTCCTTTGACTAGGAAGAAGAGAATATTCAGAGACTGGAAGTTAAAACTTTTCCTGAGAACAAGAGGGCAGTTGTAGCATTTCCTAAATTCACAGCAGTGGTGTTTCGTACAATTGTATGGGCACTTTCAGTTTCAAAGATCCTTTTTTGGGAGATGGGTGGAATTTAAATAATTCTTTCCATCGTTCATTAGTATATAACTTTTCCACATATTTTTGGGGGTTCTACAGAAGTATTATCAGTTCCTTGAAGGCAGAGGATGTTTCTGACACATCTTAGCTTCTCCAAGTGCTGGAAGAGTAGCGCTTACTATAAGGACCAGGTACTGTGCATGAGCTCTTTTAACTTTCATAAAAATCTATGAGGGAGGAACTAGTATTACTCTAGTTTTATCAATGAGGAAACAGAGGCACGAGCTACACAGCTCCAGTGAGAAGCAGAGTTGGAACTGACTCCACTTGGCTGATTAACCAGGTTAGCTAGACCTTGCCCTAGTGTCCTGCAGCACTTGCCTTCAGTGAGCAGGTAAGGTGCTTTCTGGAGAGACAGATCTGGGACTGCATGGAGCTTACAGAATAGGTTGTATGACTTCTTGCTAATAAATGTTTGTTGAATTTGACCAGAGGCTATTACTGGTCATTGTAATATACCATCTGGATCAAGATTGTGGAGAAGCCCTATAGCTTAACCTGTCTCAACTGTTGGAAGCTACTGATGTCTGCCCAAAAGAAACTAATAACAATAAGTTGACTTAGATTAATTTGTAATCTTCTTCTTCCTTAGTTATCTCCAGCAGGAAGAAATCTAGTCCCAGAGAGTCAATGTCTTCTGAAGATTTATCATGTTCTTCTGTGTGGTCACTACTGGGGCTGTGGTCGCTCACATGAAGCCCTCCTTGCAATGTACAAGCATTTGGAACAAGGCCTATGAGCTAAAAGTTCAAACAACCAGCAATTAGAAATTGACTGTTGTCTCCAGGGGCTGCAGATCTCTTGGGTATTCCCAGTTCCAAATGGGAAGGGAGCTATGATCAAAGCCACTGAGGTTAAAATGACTATAGCTATCAGGATGGGCCCTCCCCCTTCTTTTTGGTTCACTGTCAGGGAAACCTTGCCCCAGGGACACCGTCTATCTCTTTCTCTGCTATCTCAGTTGTCCCCATTGGCTGCTCCCCTATCTGAAGTAACTCCAAGTTCCAAAACACCAGAGAGTTTTGGCCTAACTGGTTGCTTCATATCATAAGTAATCTGGTAATTGCTTGTGGATTGCAGATCTGTTTAGATTTTGTGGTGAGAAGCACAGAACTAGTACTTTTTAAATGTCTTAAAAAGTGAGAAAATATATAAATTATCAAACACAATAATGTGTTGAGTCTGTGTTATCCAAAACAATTGATGAAACGATAGACCGTACTCTCCAGACTGATTTCACACAAACTTTTAAGTTTTAATTTCACAATAATTTGAAAAGTGATATGCATATTTAAGGTAAAATTTGGAGTTTCTCTTTCTCTCCTAGTCCATCTGAAACAATGCTAATAGAACTTTATAGAACATTCTAACCTGTGCTATCCAATGAGATAGCCAGCCACTAGTCACATGTGATTACTGAGCACTTAAAATGTGGCTAATGCAACTGAGGAACTGAATTTTAAATTTTATTTATTTTCATTAATTTAAATGTAGTCACTGGCGAGTTGTGGCTACCATATTGGTCAGAATAGATCTAGAATATGGTGATGACCTTATAACAGGAGAGTCTATGCTACGTTGCAGCCACAACAAACGCTAAAATCTTGGTGATTTATAAGAACAAAGATTTATTTTTGCTTGTGTTATATACCCATCTGGCATTGGCTTAGGACCCAGGTGGATAAAGTAGCCACCATCTGACATGTTGCCAGTCACTAGGGAGTGCCTTGTACCAGTACTTAAATTTTCTGGACCGGAGGGGACGAACATCACTTCTGCTAACACCTCACTGATGAGTCACACAGCCCCACCTGGCCAGGGAGTCCGGCATGTGGTCCTCATCCTGCGCTGGGGGCAAGGAGCTTCAGCAATGACTGTCACAGACATCAGCTTCCTTTTCAAAATACAGAGGAATTTCCCAAGGGTTCAAGAAAGAAGTATTTCCTGTGTTTTCCTGAAAAGTGGAGAGTTGAGTTTCTTTAGAATTCAATTATTCTTCACCTCATGGATACTCATTAGCACAGATGTATTAAAAGCAGGTGAAGGGTGGAAAGTAAAACTCCAACATTTTGATAAAAAGAAAAAGAGACTTTATATAAGTTAGCTCTGACAACAGTCAGCATGTCCTTTTAGTTTATACATAGAAATTCATTTCATATGAAGCTGTGCAGTGTAAGGAATAGTCAGTGGATTGGTTTTTATATGTTTGGGATGAGAACGGAATGGAAAGGAAATTATTTGTTATTTTTCAGAATAGAAGGTACATTTTTCACTAGCAGGGAATAAAAAGCCCTATTCTTTAAAAATAATAATCTCCTCATTAGGAACATTTGTGGATTGTGGTTGCCTTAAAAAAATGAAACAATTTAAATGTTATCTAGACAATGGATTCTTTCCAGACCATACTGTGGAATCATAAAATCATCTAGTCCAATATTTAATAGCATGTCTTGATGCTTCCTAGAATATCTACAATATTGCTTGAATACTCAAGACCTGGGGGGCCCCACCACCTGATAGACTTCCTGTGAAGCAGGAGTGATGGTTTCCTGAGAACAAATGCTTCAATAGCAAGACATAGAAAGATAGCTCTCGGCTGCCAGTAACAGACTGCACCAGTTACAAATGCAGACCAAGCCCTTGTAAGTAATATTCACGATGATGATGATTTTGTGATATGCTGAGAATGTCAGATTTTAGCATTATGAGGGTATTACAGATCTTAGAATGTAATTGAACGAAAATGATGCTCGAGAGAAATTTTGGAGTAAATGTGCAAATTAGATGACCTAGTATAAAGTAGAATTGCTTAAGTCATTCTGTTCCTTAGTAAAACACAATCAAGTAAGCCTTTTTTTTCTTTTCTTTTTTCTTTTTTTTGGCTGCACGTGCGGCATGTGGAATCTTAGTTCCCTGACCAGGGATGATGGAACCCATGCCCCCTGCAGTGGAAGTGTGGAGTCTTAGCCGCTGGACCTCCAGGAAAGTCCCTGAGCATGTAAGCCATTTATGCAGCGGAGCATTTGTTTTTAGTTTCTGAGATCTATTTGGGTCTACAACTGCTGGCATGGAAAGGAAAAGAAGGCTGCAAAGACTGAACAAACAACATGCACTGTGGTAGCCTTTATTTAAAAATTGTGAGCTAACTACAGTTGTAGTGTTCTCATTTACCATTCTGATGGCATAATAAACTGGGAGAACATTAACACAACTTCAAGAAGGCATCAAAAAACCTGTAAACAAACATACACACCACACATGCGCGCACATATACAACATACACGCACACAAAGATTATAGTCTAAACAATTAAAAGTGATGAAGAAAAGCTTTGAATGCTCTAAATCAAATTTAAAACGCTTTATTATAATAGACTGTGGCAATACTGTGGCTATATGAAAAATACTATAACTGCTTAAAAAGCAAAAAGAAAAATACTGGCAATTTGAAACTAGCAGCAAGAAGCAGATAAAAATAGAATGGAAGAGAACATAAGACTAAGTAACATCAAAATCCTAATGTTGATATTGTGTAGGATTGCACTGAAGTAATTTAAAATTGGTTCTTAAGGAACTCTCAGTAAGTCCCTTGAAATATTAAACTGCTGCACTTTACAAACAGTGGAAAAGAAAAAAGTATTTGGAATGTTACACACACACAGAGGAAATGTATTAGGCATATCAGTTTATGGTCTTTGTTTATGACCTTCGAAAAGTTTTATAAAGAAAAATTTAAGTGCCAATGTAGTGAAAGAAAGTTAAAAAATCCCTAAAGATGCAAGTCTGAGTGCATTTATCAGGTTAAGACTAGATTTCAAGGTTTGGGGCAAGGCATGACTGATGCACGTTCAAGAAGAAAAACCTCGTGGAATCCATAAGGCAGGCAGAGTTCTCTGGATCGTGTTTAAAAATGACGGTATATTAAACTCAGACTATCCTGAATGAGATTCCAAAGTATGTGGAGTTCTACAGCTGAAATCTGTTTCATAGTGGCCAATAAATAAGACTAACTTTTCAGCAAACTGTTTTTTTCATACATTCAAACACAAAAATCTTTACCACACATGCAGAGCTGATATTCTAAAACAGCACAGCACAAATATGAATCCTGGTTTCAGAAAAAAAGCACATTAACAAGGATTTTTTTCCATGGGTTCTTATAAAAATGTCTGAAGCGGCTAGACATCTTCAAAGAGGGGATAGGTTTAGATTTCCTACTGATTTTGGAAGAAAGGAGATTCTATTTTCCTAAGGAAGCCAGTCATCCATGAGCAGGAGACATGTCTTCAGAATCTAAGACGTGTCATGTTCCTAATGCTTAAACTCGTGGCAAGTCCAGATCCAGAAAAACTGGCAGGTGGCACAAGGGATGGATGTGAAAGGTTCAAATGTCTATACTGTACTTTGGAAACAGTGTGCCTCACAAGTTAAAATGGCTCAACTGCCTGCAGAATGAAGTGCTACAGGACTGGAGAAGACCTGGTTCTTTGGAGGGGGAGCTGGGAGGAGACCCCATCTCCAAACCCTCTGGGCAGGGCTGTGACCACAGGGCCTTATTTTTCATGAGTGCTTTCAGCTGGGGAATTTATGATTTTGCCCAGATAAAGCTTCCTTTTGGTTGCTTTTTCTCTAAAATCAATTGGTCAGGAAAGTTACTGGTGATTTTCCAAAATGAAATCTAGTATCTTAAGGTGCCAGCTAAGTTAAATTAATGCCCATCAGTAACGCTGCTGGGTACCAACCACTGTTGCTGAAGAATCAACCCCCAAATGACCTAACTAAATAACCTATCACACTAGGTGCTTTTACTATCTTGGGTTTTTGGAGCTTTAGAGAAATAGTCTTGGTAATATGACTTAGAAACTGCTTCTCTCTGGCTGTGTTTCACTCTTCCTCCTCTTCTTCTTCCCCTTCTCCTTCTCCTTCCTCCATGGTTTCCACAATGAGCTCTGCTGTGCAGGTGGCTTCTCCAAGACTGTTGACCGCTTTGCAGGTGTACTTGGCATCATCATCCCCGCAAACGTCGCTAATGATTAAAGAGCAGTTCCCATCCTCATCGTAGTCTATCTGGAAGTGGCGGGACTCCCTGATTGACTGGTCATCTTTGAACCAGACGACCTCAGGGTCTGGGTATCCTGCATCACAGGGAGGGAACACAAGTTGCAGAAACTATTATTTAAAATTTCTTATCAGGGACTTCCCTGGTGGCACAGTGGTTAAGAATCCACCTGCCAATGCAGGGGACATGGGTTCAATCCCTGGGCCGGGAAGATCCCACATGCCGCAGAGCAACTAAGCCCATGTGCCACAACTACCAAAGCCCACGTGCCTAGAGCCTGTGCTCCGCAACAAGAGAAGCCACCGCTCTGAGAAACCTGTGCATCACAACGAAGAGTAGCCCCTACTCGCCGCAGCTAGAGAAAGCCCACGCGCAGCAACGGGGACCTAACACAGCCAAAAATAAAAATAAATTAAAAAAAAAATTTCTTATCAGTTCACTCAAGCTCTTGAGCTACCTCTATTGATTAAGGGGGTAAAGGGGAAAAAAAATTATGAGGTTGGCTTTTAGCATCTGCTTAGATATTTGCATTTGAATAGAGGCATGTACTGTAAATGCTAGATAAACTATTGTACAGGCATCCCATTTCTCATCCATGTAGGGCTTGTACCACCTCCCACCTTAATACAGATATAGATTACTCTCCAGAACACTGCCCCAACTCCAACCACATGCCTAGAGCTAAATGTCTTCTTGGATTAAAAGAAAATTTTTTTACCATCTATAAAAGTTGAACTTAAATAAATTTAAATTAAAAAATGAGAGTCAGAAAAAATGGGCACAAGGGATCTTTTGGGGGTGGTGGAAATGTTTAAAAATTGGATTGTGGTGATGATTGCACAATTCTGTACATTTCTAAAAATAACTGAATTGTATACTTAAAATGGGTGAATTTTATGGTATATAAATTATAATTCAAAGGTGATAACAGACCTGTGAAACATAAATTAGAGGAACTGATAATACTGCTAAGAAAAAGAAAGCAGTATTTGTCTTAATCTGATCCAAAAACAGAGAACCTGCCTGGAGCTAACTGGAAACTGACCACATTGATTACCCTCATTTTATGCAGTCGTCATGCTGTTGCCAAGTTCAGCATTAAAATATATATGTTTTATGCCTTTAAAAACATATAATAATTCTAACTGACTTGTTTTTAAATTTTGGAGAAGTTGTTTTATAGGGCAAAGTTGTAGCCCCAACTGGAACAAAAATTATATATAAGAACTTAAAAATTCTAACATTCTTTTCAAGTAGAATTTTTTTATCAAACAAGTAAGGCAGATACCAAGAAAATAATTCCAAAGAGAAAAGTAAGCAAAAAGATAGTTCTTATGAGATAATATTTTCTAAAAAATAAAGGAAAAAGTACAGAATTTAAGACCCAAAGACAATGGTGATGCTGAGAGCTACACGCAGTGGCCCCAGAGCTCTCAGTAGAACCCGCAATCTGAGCACTGCCACACTAGCAAAGGCAGCACATCCACTTTTTTAAAAAATTGAATGAAAAAAAAGAAAAATTATGGTAGGTGGGGCATTTATAAGGCATCTTGATAATATAGTGATGCAGGAGAAAAACTGTTTTTTCATTCCTACCTTTGGGTTACTTTACCCAAAAGGCATTATCCAGCCACACTGCTGGAGAATCTTACAAAGTGGGAGGCATGGTTTGTTCTGACTGCTGTCCTGCACTGTGCTGCTTTGGGGGAGTTGGTCCTACTGAAACGGGAGATGGCCCCACTCTGGCTGGCCCACAACAGTCACAGACCCGAAGCAAAGAGGCCTGTATCATCTTGCCACGTATCTTTCTAGAATGTTTCAGTCTGTTGAAACTGAAATGCTATGTGTCACCAACGCTGCTGACTTCCCAGGTGCTACGCTAAGATCCCTTAGGGTCCCTCGAGCTGTAACAACTCACTGTGGCCACGTTATTTCTGGCAAGCAGAGAGGCATGGGGAAGACAGCACAGGGGCCTGGATCCCAACTTCCCTCAGGGTGAAGTCATACCGTACTCTCTCTGCACTTATCACTCCCACAACTTTTCCCTTGAGTCCGTGACATCTTTAACAGCCTGGAAAGGTTTCGCCTTTCCACATGTCGTCTCACAGAGTCTCCAGAGCCGCTCAGAGCATCAGACACTGTCTTACAGATGAGGGCCTGAGGCTCAGGAGAGCTAAGTCACCGCCCGAGGTCACAGAGCCCTATGATGAATAGCAGAGCTGTCTTCTCTGCATCCTAAGCTCTGCGCCAGCCTTCCTTTGAGAGCCTTTTGTGGGCAGTTCACATGCTTCCCAGAAGCTTGCAAAGCTTTAAGCACGTTCCATAGCCAAATAGGTCCAAGATAAGCCACTTTTAACTTGGGTCTAGTGGCTGATGTAAATAGGTGAAATATCAGATGTGCCCTCAGCGAGTCAACGGGTAGAGTAGAGCTGTGGGCCAACTCCTCCCAACCTGTTTTCCCTCACAGCCCGGCTGTTCTAGGACTGACATCTTGCCGAGGGCATACGGTAGGGCCCCACCAGCCAGCCATACCCCTTTTGTAGGTACAGGAAGAACAGCTACAAACTCACCTTCAATCTTGCAGTCAAATCTAGCAGCACTTCCCTCCACAACTTCTAAATCACGAATGGTCTTAGAAAAGTAGGGTTTCACATGGGGCTTTTCCTCAGCGACAGCCTCAAGGAAAGCTTGGGAGACATCTTCTAGAAGACAGAGAAGAGGGTACAGTCATTTTGTTATTCCTTGTTCTCTCCTCCTCCCTGGTTTAAAAAAGCTGACTTTTTTAAAGTTGTTATAATTTAGCAAATAATGAGGCTTAGAGGACTGAATCATAGGCACACCTTTCTCCTGGGGACAGGCTGGCCTGCTGCCAAAAGATTCTGGCAGAAGACAGAACTGTGACCAAACTGGGGAAATGTTTGGACTCCCCCCTCCCTTATGCTGACACATTGAAAAAGGAAATAATCTTTAAAAAGGATTTTTGGCTGCATTTCATGCCGTTTTAAGATTCAGTTGAGGGTATCTAAGAAGGACGGAAGCACATCGGCCCACCTGATCTCTGTACCCTCTCTGCCCTCCTCTGGCAGCAGCAGGCCCTTCATCTGCTCCTTGGAAGGGAAAAGCCAGATCCTAGAGGCATCTTCGACTTGCCAGTAGCTCTATTCTCCACACGGATACTGCCTTCACAGCGCATGACTGTGGACCAGGGCTTGGGATTGGTCCAGGGGAAAGCCATAACTTGGAGTGGTTCTTGATCCTCTCCTTCCCTTTCAAGCTATTTCTGGGTCATCTGGGGGGTGGCAGGGGTGGCGCAGGAGGGACCAGGCCCATGTGCAGCAGGCTCGGTCCCCAGCTACAGCAAGCAGCCTCACCAGTCACCCTGTCTTGTGCACAAAGGGATCTAGACTCCGCTTCTCACCTTCGGATCCCAAAAGCATCAGGCAGTCGGGGGTGGAGGAGTGTCTCAGGCCAAATGAGGCACCTCACCATGATGAGGGCCAGACCCTACATGCACCTGAAACAGGAAGAGGCTGAGGCCTTCACTGAGGAGACGGAAGGGGCCGCATCTCAAAGACGGAGGGCAAGTAACTAACCCTGTTGGTCTCTCGGAGGGGCCCTGCCAATCACCGTCTACCCAGTTCAAACAACATGTTTCAGCAGAGGAAAAGGACCAAAAAATATACACTATAAGAGTCAATGTTTGTTTAAAAGGAAAACACAAGGACACGTTAAAAAAAAAAAAGGGATATTTTTTAAAAGTACACTACTAGATGGGATTTTTATTTTATGTTTGCCTATAATTATATAAGCATTGCTTTTGTAATGAGAAAAAAGGAAACTTTTAATAAAGCCTTTGCTAATCCTTACATAAAATGTAAGGAAAAGATTAGCAGAGACCATCTAGTTCTATTAGACAAATAATAACTTTCCTTCTGAAAATAGTTAAACCTAAGGTGAAACAATTAAAGAATAATTACTAGATTTAGTAATTATTGTCAGGGCACTGTAAAAGTAGTTTTGAATTTTTCCTTGTAGGTTGTACTATTAAAAAAAAAACCCACCTTAAAAAAAAAACCCTCTAAATGCCCCTCCATCCCCCAACCCTTCCTTTTTCACCATCTGGCTGGAGAAAATCTTCTTGGAGCTCCTTACCTTCAGATTCTAGTTTTTCTGCATTGAGTGGGCTGGTTGGTGACCCTGATGAAGATTTCCTGCCACTGAGCCCTGAGATCATTGCCATAGAGGACAGTCTTCCAATGGCTCTCACAGCATTGCCCGTTTTCTGGAAAATAGACACTGGCGTTGGACTCAGGCGGTGTCCCTGGTTGCAGCCGGGCAGCAGAGCTCAGGGAGAAGAGCCCAGCCCCGGAGAAGCAGCCGCGCCTGAAGCGGAGCCTCCCGAGTGCCGCGGCTCTGCCAGAGGAGTGAGCCCAGCCTGGCCCTGCTCAGCACTGTCAGCGTGTCAGAAGATGTGCGGAGAATGGAATGGGGCCTGGAACCGATGCGTGCGTTCATGTGACTAAACAAGGTCAACATGAGACAAAAACCCTTTTCATACTGTGCTTCAACTCCCATAAAAGGGATAGTTTATATAAAGCAACTGCAGGCTGAGACAGCTCCAAAGACTTATTGCTGCTGGGGCCCAGTGGGGCTGTTTCTCGTAAAACAATGCTAGTGATGGCATTGTAATTGGCCAAGAGAATAGTTATTACGGACCCCACAGGTCCTGTTGGGGGAGAAAAGAAAAAAAGGTCTTCTACTGACCACAGGCAAGTTGCTTAACCTCTCTGGGCTTCAGTCTCCTTCTCTGTGTAAGGAGGGGGTTGGACAAGATGATCTCCAAGGTCTCATTTGGTTCTGTTTATGATTCAGATACTTAAGAGATTTCGAGAAACACTCTGGCTGGCCCCAGTGCAAGTCTACAGTGAAGTTCTGGAGGGGTGTTCTTCCCTGATGTACACCCAGGCATCAAAAAGCAGCACCCAAAGAAATGAAAAGCACAGCACTTTTCTGAGTCGAGGCACCTTGGGAGAGGACAGAATTTCTACGGAAAAAGATGCCAGCACTTGAAACTTTCCTTTGTGTCGTGAAAATTCTACCAAGCATAGGATTTAGGTCAAGAAATCCCCAATAATACACATTGTGTCTGTGTTTCTCACCTTTAAGTAAAGATTCTCACCGTTTTTCTAAGGTCAGCGGAATGACTAAGATAAGCAACTAAGGCATAACCAACGCTTGCCAGCCCTGCACCCAAAGCATCTTTCGAGGCATCCAGATGCCGTGCATCTAGGGAGCAAATGTCACCACAGACTGGCTGCTGAGAGAGGAAGGAAACAGCCTGTACACAGGCAAACGGCCGGCACTCAGCCCCTGGACCTCAAATGGTGCTGCAAAGCCATTTTCCTACCGAATTAACTTCGTACACTCAAGTATTTCAGGCAAGCCTCACAATCTTGGACTATCTGAAAAGCCAGTAGACTTCAGATAGAAAATTATTTCAAAAGAATTTCAGGGTGCTAGGGAATCACACAGAAATTGCGTGTGTGTGTGTGTGCACGCACGCGTGTGCAGGCGTGCGTGGTTTAAGCAGAGACCTCCCGCTGTGAGCACACCCGCTTTCCTGTTATGTCACATCCCACACCTGCTGCAGGCTACTCTCATGCCCTCTCGACAGGCATTCCACCTTGCCCTGTGCTCTGGCCATCCACCCTCTCCCATATACACGGTGGGGTGTGGTTAGGCTTCTGGCCCACTGGCCCACAGTGAAGCTGGGGCCCTCTGAAAAGAACCCAGGAGGCCCCTGGTGGAGGTAATGAGGGGGGAAGGAGATGATGAGGGGGGAGGGAGGTGAGGGATGATGACCCACTGATGGAACTGTGTGCAGAGGCCCTGCGGCCTGGCAGACTGAGACCACCCGGCAACTTGCATGCTCTTCTGGGAGAAGCTGCGACTGGAGACATCATTGATCTGTTTATTCTGCTAGCTGGAGTGTGGAGATACGCAGCTCTTCCCAGGGGAGGTTACCCTGACCTCAGAAACGGGTAGAGGTGGTGCCAGCCACAGCAGCCCTCCCTACGAGTCCACGTCGGACCAGACTACTTCCTAACCAGTCAAACTCTCAGACTCAGCCCTTCTCAGCTCTCCATTCCCTTCATCCAGCACACATTGGTTAGCCCTAGGCCAGGAGTCTCTAAATTCAGAGGGTTTGTTCCTAACAAGGGACGGGTTAGTTCTCTAAGCACTTATTACTCCATGACCGTGTACAAGTCATTTCCCCTCTCTGGGCCTCGTGGTTGGACCAGGAGACTCGAATCCCCCTGTAGCTCTACTCTTATACAGAAACACTATGTTTGAGACACTCGAATGTGTAGCAGGGAACACTCCCCTTAAGCCTAAGGCTCCCTAATCCCAAACACCTGGATGCAGGACTGTCTCCACTTTCATGGTATGGAATGATGAAGTTTTTCCTCTTCTATTAGCAAAATGACTAATATGAAGCTATGAGGACAAGGCAAATCAAAGTGCTACAATATTTCAGAAGAGATAGCAAATAACAAACAAATAGACCACACATTGGGGGAAATTTTCCATCAGATGGAGCAATAGACCATATAATTTCTAAAACGGGGAGAAATGTAAGTGCTCACTAAGGAAAATCTTAAAAATAACCTACACATCAGAGGTCAATCTTGGGAAGCTGATTCGTGGAAAAAAAAGTTTGTGGGGAATTTACGTGTCAGAACTGGAAAAGAAACGTATCTGTATGTTCTAGCCTTCCCGTTTCATGCCTTTGAACTGAAAATTGGTTGCTGCTTTACTAACCAAGACTTTTGGAAAATTTTAAAACATCAAAAAAGAAAGTTTCAATTCTTGGTAAGTTCCATCCTTGTCTTGAGGAAGCCTTTTTCTTGTTGGAATGCAATTGCCAAGGCTGGCCTCCTGTGTTCCAGGCAGGAAGGGTCTATAACGGCTTCCCTAACATAGCACAGACTCCCTCCCCTGGGACAGCCAGCGAGGGTGACTAACCAGCCTGGTTTCCCAGGACGCAGGGATTTCCCAGGATGAGGGTCTTTCCGGGATAAAGCTGAGACAGGCCCTGGAAAACCTCGGCAAGATGATAATCCTAGAGCCAGCCAGCCGTCATGGGCCCTACATACACACTAACAGCCCCCAGACTACAGTTTCCCCTGAGAATGCATATTATCTCAATGTGATGGCCAAGACTGCTCCATGCTATGCTGAGTCAAAAACCTTCCTCCCCGAGGCCCTTTGGTCCATACTGCTGAAGTCTGTGGTTCTCAGAGAATAAAGACAGCTGCTCACAAGCCTCCAATTCCTAGTTCTTTGCCTCCATTTTGCAGGCAGAAGCTCTGTTATTCTGCTCAACTTACCCACCCTCAATGCTACTACTCACCAGCATGTCTTTTCAACATTCTTTTGATACAAATAAAAAACCCACCCTCTTTCAGAATTGCTTCCTTCTAAGATCGATACTACAACCAGCCATCTCTCTGCTGCTGGCTGGGATTTGTTCCCATGTTACTTCCTTCCCCGTCTGTGAAAACCACACCAGCATGGTCACACGGAAGCTGTTCTCACGCGGCTGTAGAGCGTTCTGGACCGCCTGCGCCTGACCTGGCCCTCTCCCTCCACCACAGCACACCCCGTCCTATTCGCCTCCACTCCACTCTGCCTCACGACCCAGAACCTCAGCTGCTCTGAGAGGGAACCCCCCCATTCCAGGGGTGCTAAAGTCCTGGTATCCGGAGTTTAAAATGTGGAAGACATTTTCCTAGGGAAGAAATGTAACACAAGAGGCTGAGATGCGGCTGAACTATCACCAGTGACATTACGCTTCGGGGACATCATGTGTCAAGTGGGAGTCTGTAGACTACTTTTTCACGTAGTTTTGTGAACCCTAACCACTGTTTCTGTGGAGAAGCCATTTCCAAATGCTGCTCCTATATGAAAATAGGAAATTAATGTTCCTTCGCTGAATTCTACCCTTTTCTTTCCCTTCTCATTTTCAGAAAGTTTTATAGCTAATAACACTGTAAACAACAAGAAAAAAAAGTAAGTGATTAAAATATCACCACGAATTACGGTTTCCTGACCCATCTGACTGAAAAATTCCACTTATTTGCTCTCCCATTTCCTTATCTCTTCTCGGCGCCTATCCCCTGGGTTTAGACTCTTCCTGGCTTTGGTTCACCAGCAGATGTGTGGATGCTTCCAGAAGCCTGAAGTGATAAGGCTGCCCTTTGACCCACAGCCTCACCCAAGCAAAACCCAGTGAGATTCCCGGCTCGAAGAACTGCCTCGCCCCCACATCAGTCACCCTATCCGCTCCAGAAATACCGCTATTTCTTTGAGATCTACTGGCCACAGGGTCATTAATAAAGCCAACCTTTGCTTTTTTGGCCCCCTTGTTGTTCTGTTTTCTTAAAAGAATATTTGCTACTCTGGTTTCACTGGATCCTAATGGCACCAGAGGGTAAGGTAAGTGGCACAGGTGTTCCAACTCACCAGGTACTCAAGGGAGGCCAGGAGAGCCACCCAAACCTTCAGATGGGGGCTAACCAAGAATGGACCCCCACTTCAGGGAGTCCACTGAGATATGCGGGGGTGTGGTTTAGTCACTCTGTGTGGCATTTCTCCAGTGTTCCAGTGCCCCTAAAATGGTAACTTCCTTTTCCTCTGCCACAAAGGCAAGGTCTAAATGCCCCGGTCCCCTGAATGCCCAGCTAAAGGATGGCTCCTGTCAGGCCAGCCTGACCAGGGTGAGGTCCAGTTCCCACCTCTGAGCCCTTTCCTCCGTCGGTGCCGTCATCCCCTCCTCTCTGTGTTCTACCCATGTTCCATGGCCAACTTCAAACTCCTGCCCTTGGCAGCCTCTCCTCACAGCCACGTCCAGCTGCAGTGTGGCTGGCTCCAGTGTCTGTGCACACTCACATATATGGGCATGCAGAAATATAGCGCTCGTTTATAGTTCCTGCTGTGCGTTATGTCCTTTTATGTCTACTGGCTTCAGGTCCCCGTTACACTATACATTCCTTGAGTATAGAAACCATGTACCCTCCAGTAGCCCAGGAATTTTCTACTACTAGTAGTGATAATAAAAATAAAATAGATGATGATAAGTTCTCTGTGGTTTTGGATGGTAATTTTCTCCATCCGTTGACAATCACAGGCAATCTGTGTCGTTAAACTGTGTGTCATTCAGACCGTGTACGCTGCAGCCAGGCTTTCCCACTTACTAGCTGTGATCCGGGGTGACTTTCCTAACCTTTCTCTGCCTTGTTTGTCTGAGAATTGGGGATAACAATACACCTGCCTCCCAGGATTAAAAGACCATGCATAGAAAGTGCCTTGCATGTTCCCGGACGCATGGCCAGCCCTCCGCACATACTGGCTACTCAGCTCGTTTAGGAACACTTACTATGTGCCAGGCCACGTGCTGAAGGCCAGATGATTGTTACCTCATATAATTCTCACAACAATGCTGCGATTTGGCACCACTCATATCCCCATTTTGTAGATGAGAAAACGAAGGCACAGCAAGGTTAAGTAACTTGCCTAAGGACATGTAGCTAGTAACATACGCCCTCCCCATGTCTCTCCCATGTCTCTCTTTTGTAGATCATGTGCCCACCTCCTTCACTGTAAAGAAATGTAAGACCATCACGCTACCTACAAGGAGATCACATCCTCCAGGGTTGCCAAATAGTCCTAAAGGTGACATTGCAAATCCCTAGCCACGAACACATGAAATGTCAGTCTTGATCCCAGACTATTTCAGAAACAGATGTGCACATTTTTGGAGTGAGGCCAGGGCAAGTTGGGAATGAGGGTAGCTTGAATAAAGCAATTACGAGGGGCAACATCCCAGTCCAGAGTGACCCCTGGTTACCTGCCATTTCCTTCTTGCCATGTACTTCTTCATCCGGTCCTTGGAGAGCTTCTTGGCCTCCATGTTCTTGGTGTCTTTCATCAGCCATGGATGCTGAAGGCACTGGGTACAGTCCAATCGGTTTCTGACAGAGGCAGAGATCAGAGGGTTTCTGAGCAGAAGGGGACCTCAGAGACCGCTGACCAGCTCAGAGGCAGGAGGTCAGCTGTCCCTAGTCACACAGGGCAGAGCCCATGGCTCTCTCTTCCCAGTGCATCCCCTGTGCTGAGAGTCTCTGTGCTCCTGGTCTTTCCCTCTCTTGATGGGTTACACTGACTAGACCCAGAATAGATGAGTGTTAAGAAGGCCTAAGCACCAGTCAGCAACTGCAGGCTCATGACCTGCCCATGGGGCCTAGGGAGGCCAAGTACTGGCGGGCGGCATGTCTGGCACCATATTCCAGAGTGGGGTCACTCTGCTGGTCACACGGGAGCTGGGACCGTGGAGGCCCAGTCTTGCCTCCTTGTCTGATGGAGGGAAGAGGGAAACCTTAGGCCCAAATCTTCGAGCATCAGTGAATTCTCAAGTCTTATGGTGCGGCTGACTATCAGGTTTTTCCTGTCAAAACTCAAAGAGGTATGTCCTTTGTACAGCCTGTGAATTATGACAACCTTAGAACTGCACTGAAACTGATTTAATCTTCTGAAAGCTCTGGGAATCTAGAAATATTTCAGGGCCATAACCTTAACTGTAACAGTACTAATAAAGTCTAACGTACCAAGTGCTAACATATGTAGAAAAATGAGTAACAGTAAATTTGCTAAATATAGCAAAATGTAGTGATCTTTAGATAAGGCGATATGGATTATTTTAATTTTCTTATATTCAAAATTTGTACAATTTACATGTATTAATTTATAATAGAAAAACATTTTAAAAAGTGCTGATAGATGGAGATTTCTGTCTGAAGAAATGCTGAGTCTGAGTTTATGGGAATCTAGTGTCTTGATCTATATGAAATCAATTCTTTGGTGAGCCCATTTTACGAGCACAGAAGAGCTAACACATTAATGAGTGAACTCAAGGTCAGATGAGAAAACAGGGTATATATGTAATACCTCATTTACCAAATCTTGGGTGAATGAAGCCTGATGGGCAAAAGCCGTCCGTGGACCAGCGTTATTAGGAAGGAGGTCTGCATCTCCCTGAGGCACCTCGGGGTGGGGATCCCTCGCAGCGGAAGGGAATCTAGGCCCCCCACACCATCCAGATCCTCCTTGGGTCATGCCTACTTCTGATACAAAGACTGGGTCAGCAAAATGCTTTTTAGCTGACCTCGCCATCAAGGAGTGTGGAATGTCTCCCCTGGAGGAGTTTGGCCCTGAGCTGGCCAAAGAGGACCAAGAGGTGGGTACATAACCAGAAAGCCAGACAGAACCACTTAGAGACCCTCCAGCCTCGCTCCTTTACGCAACTGTGCTCTCCGGGCCCGAACAGATTTCTCCCAGAGGGGACAAGACGACCGACGGCCTCAGGGGGGCCTGCGGGCCAGGCAGACAGGGCAGAACCTAGGCCACAACGTCCCCTGGCGCGTGCAGAGCCTCCGGGCTGCCCCGCCGCCTTCCTCTGGCACACCGCCCATTTCAACACCACCTCCTGGGAAAAGCTTACGGCTGCTCCTATTGCCACACACAGCTCCGCGGGGCCCCTGGAGCCGGGCCTTGCATCATGTGGCCCCCTGTTCACAGAGCGGGGGAGAAGCCCGGCAGCCGTCCTTCCCCCGGGGCAGGCCAGCCCTCCCAGCACACACACAGCCCGTCTCCCCTTCCTGCTTGAACACAGCTGCTTCCACCACCAGTGAATTCTCTCCAGTCACACCAAGACCCCTCAACCTCCCCCCTCTGCTGCTCCAACCTCCATCCTCCTCTCACGGAAACACTGACTGCGGGCCTTGGGCATCTGACCTTTCCTCACAGCCTCAGGCCTCCTGACGTGCGCAGATGCTTTATACAGTCACCCACTGACCACCTGGGCAGCTCCCCGCAGCCCCAGAAGGTGGAGGTGGGGAACCTCACGGTCTGCACTCTTGTAGGGGACAGAGGCGGAGCTGGGAGAGGGATGGGCCCAGTGGCCTGCGATCACAGCCTAACGGGTCAGTGGTGGAAGGTACCTGGCCACACACAGGCAGGCAGTTCCTACATAATACAGACACGAAATAAGCATCAAGCCAGAACCGCTAGGGGTATGATCAGGACCCGCAAACAGGGTGCCTCCCCTGCAACCCCAGAAGGGGGGAGCGAAGACTTCAGCAGGGCTGCTGCAGGCCACAGCTGCGCACAGAAAATAGAAGAGGCTGTCGCCACGCACACGCAAGCGGCCTCTCCGGCAGCACTCAGTCAAAGGGTTGCTTTTCAAGTGAGTTTTTTGTGCTTCTAGAGACAGGAGAGTGTCCGGCACTAGGGGCTCTGGGGAGCAGGGCCCGCGTGCACGTAATGCCCACCCTCCCCCTCAGGTGTGGAGGGGCCCAGGACAGGGAGCGGAGGTCCCTGCCACTGGACCCCAGTCCAGGGAGTGGGGGGGCGGGAAAGACTGAAATCTCAATGCATTACTTCATATCTTTCTTCAGCAAGTTGCTGATAAAATCCTTGGCGTCATCGGAGATCTCATCGAAGGCCTCGTCGTCGAAGTCCCAGGTGGCCGAGGTAACATTGGCTAAGGTTTCGTTATCGCTGTCACCCATGAAGGGGGACAGTCCACTGACCCTGGGGGATGAGAAAGGAGACCGGTGAGTGGGGGAGGTGGGCAGGGAGGGCTGTCCCCACTGGCAGGGGGGCGCTCGCTGAGGTCAGAGGTGAGGGCACCCCTACCACCCCCGCACCTGCCTCTCCCCCCACCCGGGAAAGAAGAGAGGGTGGCTCTCAGCCTCTGCTCTGTCGCTCACTGCACTTCTGGGGTGACAACCACCCTCACCACCATGCCTGTCCCGATGCCTCCCACCTCTCACCCTCAGCACCAAGAACGGGGCCAGGCCACGCCGGGCTCAGCAAGGGCGTGTCCACGAGTCTGCAGTGTGGGTTTGGTGACTCATCTGCACTTGAGTTCGGTGGGCCTGAGGCATTGAGGCCAAACCAGAAAGCCTCCCTCAGAAGAGCCAGGACCTGTTCATTCGCTGGGTGACCTTGGACAATTCCCCTGCTTTCTCTGTGTCAGCTTCCTCCTCTGTTAGATGGATAGCCTGCTACTTAACCATGGAGCGATTGCCACGCCACCTCTCCCTGCTCTCCTTCTCCTGCGTCCTCCCCATCACGACAGCAGACATCTATCACACATTTACTATATGCTGTGCACTGGGCAGAGAGCTAAAGTAGATGGACTCGCTCCATCCTAACGCAGGTAATTCATTACTTTGTGTAGCAGATAAGGAAATGGAGGCACCAGGTGGGGTTGAGTCACTTGCCCAAGGATTCGCAGTCAGTGAGTCTGTTTCTTAACGGCTACTTTGTGCAATCATTTCTAAGAAGATGAAGTAAATCACAGTGTACAGCACTGGCAGGGGGCCTGGGCTGCAGAAGGAGCTTGGTCTGTGCCCACCGCTATCATACAGTTCTTCTGCACACAGTCCACCCCCATCGCCCCATCAATCTGTGATCTCGGGAGTGACTCATTTACCAATAGCGTAACCCAAATAAAATTTGAAAGGTAAAATATCTCAAAGCCGAATGGAACAGATTTCACCTCTCACCTCTGGGCACCTCATCTTCACCCCAACCACCCAGCCCTCCACTCAGCCTGACCTAGGGCCAGCCTCCTGGGCCTTAGAAGAGCCCCACTCTTGGTTTAGTGCTCTGCCGTCATCATTTTGAAATTCTTCACAATGTGTGCACAAGTCATCCCACCTTTTTATGCTGCACTGGGCCCCACAAATGATGTACCTGGTCCTGCCCTGTCTCCACCTGAGCCCCACAGGATGGATCTAGGGCCCTCATGCCATCAACCTTCCAAGCTGAGGCTTCACTAGCATTCCTTTTGCCAAATCCATCATCATAAACAATAACGCAAACCCTTTAGGACCTGTTTTGGCATCCAGGAGGCCTCAGCGTATGAAATACACCCGTCCCTGAAAACCACGTTTTACAAAACAAAAATCCATTGAAATACTGCAAGAAAAGCTTGCCATGGGAGGAAGCCTCTGGTAAGAATCTTCATTAAAAAAACAAAAAAAAGAGCTTTTTCAGTGTGAATTATCTCACCCTAATCAACATATTTGTGCTTTTGAAGAAGAGAGTTTTATAGATGGCATTAAAATTTCTTAAAGCAAGACACCAGTCTGTGTTTTGAGAAGGCATGGAGATAACCATTCTTGATCACATGACAATGAGGGAAGGGTAGACCTCACCAGGCCCGAGTCTGCGCTGTCATATGCTATTCCTTTCGCTCTCTGGGCCTCAGCTTCCCCTCTTATACACCAAGGGTACTGGGCTAGAATTCCTCAGGGCTCCCAGGAAGCCCCTAGGCTTAACAGGTCCCAACAAGAAGCAGCCTGACTCTTGCCTGCCAGCTGCATCCTTCATTCTGTCTCTGCATTTTCCATTTGAAACAAAGGGGAAAGTCCTAGAGCACTCCAAGAGATTTCGGGAAAAGCAAACAACCCTGCTGTGGAATGCTGAAAGGCCCCCTTCTGTAAACCTCCTTTCCTAATTAGGAACTGTAATCCTGCAAAGATAGGGCTTAATCTCTGTGATGTTCATAGCCAGGGAGAGCCTCCTCGCCTCTGGCCTCTCTCACTCCTTCCTGCCTGGCAGCCCATCCATCTGGCCCCCCCAACCCCGCGCCCCCGCCGCCTTGGCTGGCTCCTCGCCTGCCCCAGCTTCCCCAGCATTCCCCCTGATAAACAGGACAGCTCTAAAATAAAACTTGCAAAATATGCAGAGCATGATGACAAAGAGAGTATTCGAATTTTAATAATGCCGTTTCTTGGTGGTGGGATTTTGCAGAATTTTTAAACTTTTTTCTTGGGCTTTGTCTTTATTGCTAGAATTTGCATAGGATCATATATGGTTGGGTTATTCAACCCAGTCAACAAACATAATAACTCTAGCATTAAAAAGACAACGACTCACCTCTTTTCCTAGTCTTATCTAGATTTAACTGAAGGGGATCAGAGTATATCACCCCAAAATACGAACTCTGGCATAAAAATTGCCTTGAGCCGAAGGCAATTAGCCCTTTGTCCTCCCTCTTTCTGTCTAGAAGCAGCACATAAATTTCTCTTTAAGGTGACATAAATGTCCATTTGCTCTGTTTGTCCAGTTCTTCTCTTACCAGGAAGAAAAGAAAGACTCTCATCTGCGTATCAGATCTTGCTATACATTTCCTAGTCACCTTGTCACAATTTACCCCCTCCAGAAGCTCCAAACCCTTTTTCCTTTGTCTAGTTATTTCTATATAATTTATCACTCTTTGTTAAAGTAGTATATAAGTCCCCAATTTTAAATGCACCTTGAGTCACATTTCTTTATGAACACCTGTGCATAATTAAATCTGTTTTCTTTGTGTTAATCTGTCTTTTGTCAGTTTGATTTGCAGCCCCCCAAGAACTGAACCTACGAGGTGGAGGAAAGCGTTTCCTCCCCAGCATAACCAATGAATTTCTTTGGTTTTCACAAAATTGTAATCAGTGTGGGCAAGTTCTTAGATGCTCTACTCTTTCTTCACTTCAAATTGTCTTTCACAAGTGTATAGAGAGTCCTAATGTTCATTTTTAATGGTTGAATATTAGTCTTTGTGCTAACAAGTCAACAAAGGACACGAGTGCAGGGTGTTCTAATTTCTTAATTCTTAATCTCTTACTGCAGCCAGACCTCACAAGGGGATCTGATACAGAGGCCTGTTCTGCTCCCAGGACAGAACATCAGGAGACAGAATGCAGAAATGCCTCTTGAACTACACTTTCTCTACAGTGTTTTTTAAGCAGCAAATGACCCCACTGCATGAATGGCCAGCAAAGGGGACCCTACATCTGCCAGCAGAACTACTGAGCACTTAGGAAGCGGTTAGTCTTTTATCCCATTTTAGCCTTGGGATACTCATTCCCTGGTGCGGTGGGAAGAGCTGGGCATCGTTTTGTGCAGCAGCGTAGGACAGTGAGACGCAGGGTTTAGTCATGTTAACCACAGCCCAAGTCCCTGGAGAGCAAAACCTGCAGGCGGTGTCTGGGCCTGGTGTGGATGTGGGGAGCCTAGAGGTCTCAGGAGCTAGAATCAGAGAGCACGTCCGGACTCAGCAGCTAAGAGGGCAGAGGCAGCCCTGGGTGGAGCTACTGGATCCCTCTGAAGAGCCCTGCGTCCAAATCTGAGTCTGAGTAGGTACCTGATGTTTGGGCACTGGGACTTCTCCCCAGCTCACCAGGTTGCTGTCCCCAGAAGTCAGACTGCAGACGGGGATGAACCTGGCTCTCTGGACCATGGTGCATGCTCACAAATGGGCTGAGACAGGAAGTCCGCTGCTGAACACAGCAGGAAGACGGTAGGGAGAAAACAGAGGGGAGGCGTGGGGGAGGGGAGGAGGAGAAGGAATTCTGGAGTAGGGGTGAGGGCAGGACACAGGGAAGGGTTTGTGTGTCCCCACAGCCAGTGAGGGAACACCAAGTCCCAGGAAATGGGGGGGGAGGGAGATAGGAGAGGGAAGGAGCTCTCAGAAGAGGAGGCAGGGCTTAGAATGTCCTCACGGTTGAAGTGTGGCTCAGAGAGCCCAGTCCTCTCCCCTCCCGCCAATGGGTGTTGCTAACAGCAGAAGTCTCCAGCAGACTCACAAAATCTGCTATCTCCCTTCAGAATCAGGGGTGAGAGGGTAGGGACCCCACAACCCCGCCTGCTGTATCTCTGCCCTGCCTGGGGACCCTGGGTGGGCAATGGGGCCAGGTCTCCTGTGTCATGACAGGATCCGCCCTGATCTCCCTGAGGGGGTGAGAAGGAGTTCCTTCAGCAAAGTCAAAACAACCTACGGGACACAGCTGCTCACTCAGGAGGTGCTCACCAAACATGTGCTGAGGCGAACATCTGTTATCACCTGCCCCCCAACTCCCCATCTCTCACTAGCCCCAGAAAGGAGACGGGGGTCCTCTGGTACAAACAAGGAAGGTGACCCTGACAAGGACTGCCAGACAGACAACCGAGCTCAAAGAGAGGGATGGAGGAGGCACGAGGGCCGCCGGAGAACCTCTTCCAGGGGCTTCCAGCAGCGGCTCCAGAATTCTGCACAGCAGGGGCTGAGCGGAAGCAACCCGGCTGGCTCCTCCTCCTGTTCTCACCCCACGCGCCCTACTAGAGCCCTAGTTCAGGAAGGAGACTCCCAGACAGACCTCCGTTCCCACTGTGACAGCCAGCAGGAAAAGCCCCAGGGGACAGAGCCGCCCCCAGAGGTGGGGGCAAGAGCCAGGCTGCTGGGGAGGCTGCAGGAGGCTGTGTGGGGTGGGCCTGAGTCGTCACCCCCGCGGCTCAACGGCCCGCCTTGCACAGGCACCACTCCACCCTCCTCGCACCCCTGTCCAGATGCTTTCAGGCTGGTGCCCCATGCATCACAATTATTTTCTCCCCATTTAAAAAAGTCTTTCCCTATTTCTAGGTCTCGGCTTTAAAAGTAACCTAGCAAACCGTGTAACATGTTATCCAAATTACTTCTTCCACGTCAAAGAATTTTCATTTTAAAATAAAGTGCTCTCATGACCCAGTAATTCTAGTTCTAGACTATATACCCAACAGAAACGCATAAAGATATTCACTAAAGCACATGTACCAGAATACTCACGATACCCCAAACAAATCTAGTCCAAAGCCCATCAGGGTAGAACGGATAGGTAAACTGGATGAGGTTCACAGAGTGGAAGCCTGCACAGCACCAAGAGTGAAGAGCCTACAGCTACACACCGCAACGTGAATGGCGGTCACTAACGACATGGGGCAGAAGAGGTCAGACACATCTGTCTGTGTGATTTCGTTTATGCAGAGTCCAAGAACATGCACACATGGTGCGTGGCGTTAGCATGGGGATCAGGTTACCCCCGAGGGAGTGGCCGGAGCTGGGGCACCAGGAGGGCTGTGGGCCTGGGAATGTGTGGTTTCTGGGTCTGGGGATAGGTGTGTCGACTGTGCAAATTCACCGAGCGTCTAGTCACTGCTCTGGCCCGGACCCGTAGGGACACCAGTTGTCCTAGTTTGCCCAGGATGGTCTTCACTTCAGCACTGGAAGTCCTGGGAAACCTGTCAGTGCTGGGTGAACTGGGACAGCTGGCCGTGCTCTAGGACTGTGGGAAGTGGACAGCCACGTGGGCTTCCCTGGCCCTCGTGACCTCAATGCCAAATGAAGATGGAACCCCTGCCACGTCCCACTCCCAGGCTGGCTGTGAGGACTACACGGATGATCCCCGATCCTACAGCAGTGAGAAAACGGATGCAGATGGTAAGGCCAGTCTCCTCGGGGGTTGCAGGGGGACCCGGGGACCACGCCTGAACAGACGGAGCGGATGAAAGACTGTTTCTCAGAGAGTCAGGTGCCTCTCCCGGGGAAAGATCCAGTGAGAACACCAGCCAGCCTGGGGCAGCCCCAAACCACTGCGCTGCTCTCCTTATTTACCGAGGGGCCAGCACTCCAGAATCCGGCGCAGTTTTCTTCACTCCTCAGCACCCTTCTCCTGGAGGGGACTGGGTAGGGAGAGGCAGGGAGATGCACTCCTGGCCAGAGTTTATTCTCCACTGCTCTTGGGGAGGTTGGGCTGGTGGGGGTGACCCAAGCAGGAAATGGGGCACAGAACCTGTGACACAGGTTCAGCTGAGGGAGGCTGTCCTTTAGGCCACAGGGAGACTAAGACTCCTGAGCATGTGAAAGAGCCACGTTGCACTAAAAAATCACCCCACTTCCGCTAAAGCTTTTGTAACAATGGTTCCTAAACCTGGCGGTCCTGCAGAATCACCAAAGCCATTTCTCACACTGGAGTCTGAAGACCCCAGGGATCTAAGGAAGTATTCTTAGAGGTTCCCTTCAAATTTTCTATGAAAATGTTTAATTTGTCCTTTTGCTTTAACAACAAAAACTTTTTTTCAAAATGACCACATGCATATCAACATCTTCAGGGAAGCCATCCCATAACTGTGTGTTGCCGCTGAGGCTAACGCCTGCTTGCAGCCCGGAGCTTCAGAGACTAAATCAGCCAGATCCCAGTAAGAGGGTGTGTTCTAAGGCCCGGTACTCAAAGTGTGGTTCTCAGACCAGCACCACCCCCAACCAGCAACCTGTCAGAAATGTAGATTCTCAGGTTCCCCAGAGCTTCCGAATCAGCACCTGTAATCTAAGTAGAGGCCCGGGTGATGCCTGCGTATTACTGTCTGTGAAGCACTGGTCTAGATCGCTGGCCTCCCCTCTTTTCCTCCAGCATTTGTTAACTGAATGGCTTCCTATTTTCCACCTAATCTCCCAATTCTAATTACTACACAGTAGCTTTCTGTTGCCTGTTGGCCCTGCTGAAGGCTCCATCATCAAAAGTGCTTGTTAATTCGTCCACATACGGGACCCAGAGATGAGGCTGGCAGTTGGGGTCCCCCTGCCAGGAGGATGGGGTGTGGTGCTCTGAAGATGATGATGACACCCACAGGAGATATGCACCGGGCTCCCTCTCTGCTTCTCTGTGGACCCATGTACACATGTGACGGTAAATTACACGGCACCAGCCACATTCCTGCCCTCCTGACCAAAGGCCCCAGGCTGGACGGCCTCAGGGACGGTGAGGGGCCCAGAATGGAGCTCTTGGCACGTGGAGCTAGAGGCTCCCACAGACATGTGACATGGGCCGTCGATGTCACCAGCGGCACACCAGCGAGGCAGGCCGGAGAGGGGGGGATGGGAGCCTGCCGCCCCCCCGACGCGGGGCAGCCTTCCCATCAGGACCCACGCCGGTCCCGTCACCACCGAGGCAGCCTGGGCCCCTCCCCCACGCGCCCCAGGACTCACAGGATGTAGCAGATAACCCCGATGCTCCACATGTCTGTGGCGTAGCCAATGGGCTCGTAGTTGATCACTTCAGGTGCGACGAACTCCGGGGTGCCGAAGAGGACCTTCAGAGACCCCGCGTTCTCTGCAACCAGGATGGAGAGGACTCGGTCGGCACAACAGCCCTGAGCCAACCCGGGGGAAGGCCGGGAGGGAGGCAGGCGAGGCCGGCCTTCAGCGGCTCTCCCCTCGCAGGACGGCGCAGAGACGCCGGCCTCCTCGTGGAACGAGCGCACTGATACACCCCTGCAACGGACAGACTGCGCCCCTTACGCGTCTCGGGTGGGGCTGGGGGAACGGGGAGAGCGCGCTACAGCCCTGCCCAAATCGAACGGTCTTCCCCGTGTCTTTCTCTCCCGTGAGTTCCCTGAGACAGGGGCCGTGACTTGTGCTTGAAAATAATCTCTGCCACTCACCCTGTCATTTGTACCCCCTGCCTGCTTTACGAGGACTTTCCTGTTTCATACTCTCGCCAACCCGCGGGAGGATGACCCCCATCTCCCAAGGAGAAAAGGGAGGCCCGGGGAGGGATGTGCCCCTGCGTTAGTGGTGGTCAGGACCTAACCCAGGTGGTCTGAGTCCTGAGCCAAGCTCCTCCCCTTCCCCGCCACCTCTCCACGGGTAGGGTCACATCGCTCTTCCTGGGAGCTACTGGAAGGTAATCGGGAAAAACGGTAACCCTGAGGTGCTGCAGCCACCAAAATGCCCCCCGACCGTCTCCCCCGTCACGCCCTGCCCTGCAGGAGCAGCAGAGATGCCACAGAGGACCCTGGACTAGGCCCCAGGTCCCGACTCCACCCCAGCTCGCGGTGGGACTCGCTGGGGAAGGGTCCTGCAAACCTCGGATTCCTGGTCCATAAACTGAGGCTCATAAAATCAGCCCTGCCTCCCTCACAGGGCTGCTGTGAGAATCAAGTGAGAGAAAGCATGTGAAAGGGCTCTGGAAACTGTGCGACAGGATGCACGTGTGAGGAAGCACCATCACCAAAACATTCTGTTGAAAAAAAAAAAAAACACCTACACAGGGCTTACTACATGCGAGGCACTGCTCTTATCACCCTACCTACACTGACACATTTCGTCCCCCTAACAACTCTATGAGGTGGGTACCCCTATGATCCCACTTTACAGGTAAGAAATCTGAGACATAGGTTCCCACAGCTAGTAAGCGGGAGGGGGCAGTCTCCGTGATCTCCGATCCCAGCTCCCATCTGGCGCATCCCCGCAAGTATCCGGTGCCGCAGCCGCTGCCCCGACACGTCGGGGACGACGGGAGAGGCGGTTCAGCCTTACCCAACCTCCTGGCCAGACCGAAGTCGATGAGCTTGATCCTGGTGCCTGTCTTGTTGACACACATGATGTTCTCGGGCTTGAGGTCCAGGTGCACGATGCCCTGCTTGTGGATGTACTCCACGCCCTCCGAGATCTGCCGCATGTACTTGATGCACTCCCGCTCCGTCAGCTCGAAGTCCTCGTCGATGATGCGCTCGAACAGCTCACCCCCGGACACGCTGCGGGGACGGAGGGGGCGCTCAGACCACGCGAGCAGGGAGCCCGGCAGGCTGGGGGAGGGTCAGGGCAGGAAAGCCCAGGGCATGGGGGTGGCTAGGGTGTGCAGGCACTTTCTGCAGATTCCCGAGTCCCAGACCACTGCCCCGTTATGTTGGTTCCAGTCTTCCTCTGTGTGAGGAGGGCCCAGGCCTCCTGGTTTCCTGTGCAGGGGACCCTGCCTGTGCCCACGAAGCTTCGGGGGGATTCAGGGACGCATCTAGGCTGGGCAGTTTCAGAGGCGGTCATGAACTGAGAGATCCAGGATGACCTCCCTAGCAAAAAGAGTGACTGCCAGGCAGCCTCTCTCCCCCAGATGACTATAGATGGAAGGGAGTATCCTGTTCTCCAGCCATGTCTTTTCGTCATAAAGAACTGAAGTTTAAAAACTCACAGTAACCATAAGCGTGTTCTGCATAGCCAGGAATGGAAAAATATCTTCAGTAATAAGAAGCCTCAGCGTATCTGTAAAATTCTTGGGCTGTAACCCGTTTTACTTACAGCTGTGATGTATTTGCTTCCTCCGGTTAGGCCTATAACATCAGTGTACTCCTTCCAGCCATAACTACCTTGTCTCGCCTGCTCCCTGGCCCAGGCTGGGGGTGTAAGACATCCTTCCTGCCTCACCATAGACTTTGGATCCTGGCTATGGTGGTTCTGGGGCCTGCCGTGTGCATCTTTTCTACAGACTGGCCCAGAGGCTACAGCCAGCCAGCCAGCACATTTCCCTTCCGTGCAAATGCTGAGTCACGTGGGGCCTCCCTAGTCTCCTCTCCCAGCCCTCTGACCCACCTTCCTGGCTTGCTGCTCAGAAAGCTGAAAGCATCTCCTTGGTAAACTTCTGTAGCATCCAGACATCAGTAAGCTCTTCTTCACAAGGGCCTGTAGACCCACTCAAGGCTGAGTGTGCTTCGTTCTGGGCCTTCACTCCTCTAAGGGGAGTCATCACAAAGACGCGAAAGGGCTGAGTCTGAGTCCTGTCTCTGTGGCGTGGGCAAGTTACTGAACCTTTCTGAGCCCCAGTTGCCTCATCGGTCCCTACATTGTAGTAGTTAGGGATGAAGGAACTTTTGTAAAGCATCATGCCTGACACGCAGTGTGTGCACAGCACATTTTAATGACCATTCGACAACCTACTGCAGGCCACATGGGTCTTGTTACTGACCCCTGAGGGAGAGAGACAAGAACGCATCACGGGGACCGGCACACCGAAGCCCCTGTGGGCCTCCGTCGCCACAGGACAAAGACTTCCGGGAGGGCTGAGCGGATAAAGGTCCGTCTGTGCCAGGTGCCGCAGGGAGGCGCTGGAACCAATGCTTTGTTTAGAACCAACCAAGACGGCGGTCTTTGTGCGGCCAGCAGGTGGCGCCTCTGTCCTCAAACCCTTGGTTTCTATTGCTCTCCACCTCGGCTCTAAGACCAACTCTAATCTCCACTCCTAGGCCCCTAGGCTTCGGGCCGTTTTTATCTCTGAGCCCCGATCTCCTCATCTGTAAGATGCAGATAAAAACACAGGGTTGCTGTGAAGACTGAGTGAATTAATGCAGGTAAAGCACTTAGAAAAGTGCCTGGCACATAATAAGTGCTCAATAATGTTAATTATCCTTTTTTTTTTTTATTTTTAAGACCTAGTGGGGGCTCTTGTTGAAAATACAGACTCCTAAGCTTTTCCCCTGGAGATTTTGATTTAGAAAATCTTGGAAGGGTCTGTGATCCATATGTTTAATGAGTACCCCAGGTCATTCTTAAGATCAAACCAGTCTGAGAAATACTGGCTTACTCAATCACCACCCTGGGAGGCCAGCTGACATGCGTGTCCTGTGAGAAATCACTCCCAATTTCATCATACGCTCTTTCCCTCCCTGGGTTCCCACAGTCTCATCTCTGCACTTTTTGCACCAAGTCTGCCTGTCTTACAGTTGTTTGTAAACATGTCTGGAAAAGGCCCAGCTCATCTCTAGACCCTTGTGTATACATGGCAATATCTGGCCCAGACAAGGTACCCCAAAATGTTTGGTTCTAAATTTAAAATACTCCGAAAAAGCAAGCAATGTTTTTTGTTTCGCTTTTTTTTTTTTTTTTTTTCCCCAGTGTCCTTGGGAACATCTGAAGCAATGAGTGGTAGAAATCTGAGCTGTGGAGATAACTACTGCTGCACTTCTAGAGGTAACCTATTCAGTAGAGGTACAAACTGGTTCAAACCTATTCAAATCTATTTAATGTATTTTGAAAACAGTTCCTGTGGTCCAACTTCAAGGATGCAGGGAGTTACACAAACAGGATTAATGGTTCTATATAGGTTTTTTGTTTTTTTTTTTTTTTTTCAAAATGCTCAAGACAGTGAGTGGAAAGAAGCTGCCACCCACAGAGATGGGATAAAGCCATGGGCCAAAACTGGGCTGAGGAAATGTGTGCTTAACCCATTAACAGGGAGGGAGTGAAGACCTACTTTATCCCAAAGGATCGAATTTATCCCCCAACTGTAGACACTGGCCAGCCCTCATGGGAAGCCGGAAGGATGACACCTGCAGGGGGCGGCACACCTGACCCTCTCCTCCTTGTCTCCTGGCAGCTGGCTTCGTATCCCTGGCTCCGTGCTGCCAACAGCAGCACAAAGGCGAGACGGGCAACGGATGACTCAGCCTAAGCCGCGCATCTGCTTCCGTGCTCAGGGTCCCATCACTACTTGCAATGCCCCCAAAGGACCATCCCTGACGCCAGGCCTGGAGCCTGAAGGAACCCCTGTATCAGAGCAACACTGCTACAGCAATGGGGGCTTGTTCTGGAATCAGAGGTCAGAGAGGCTGAAGACACGTTAATTCTGGTTTCTCACTGTATCTGAGGCAGCTCATCTGAAGGCTGGGACCCTGCGATACATTTTCAATTTTCTGTATCACCAGGGATTGTCCTTCTCTTAATCTCAGTTTCTCCATCAAACAAGGAGAAGAACAAACTGTACTGCTGAAAGCCAGCCTTTGCCTTCTCAGTGGCCAGGTCTGTTTAAGCTGGAAGGGAAGTACAGATCGAGTATGCATCTGCTCCTTCTTCTTGGGTCAAGTTCCCATCAAGGGGCAAGCTCCTTAACCCAAGTGCAGGAGAATCATCTGCCTTCAGTGCACGTAAGACTCACGCCTGTCCACGGGGGAGGCGTAGGGTGAAGGGATGAAAGCCAGACCAGCTGAAGCCGTCTTACGTTTTCTCCCAACATTTTCCACCCAGCTTGCCAACTCCCAGTTCCGAGCTAAGTATGGTATTCTGCCCACTGGGGCTGCTGCTGGCCTCACCCAGGCTCGGCTGCCTCCTACCCGCTCCCGCACCTTCTCACGGACTTGCTCAAGGTTTAACTTCTAAAGATAAGACATTTCTTCACATGTCCCCACACGCCCACACTGCCTGGACCAAGCAACCTGTTCTACAATAAATGTGAAACGCTGCAGCCCACAGGGCTATCGTGAAGGTATAGTGACTGAGGCCGTGGACATGGGCTAAATCTTTCCTAGAAGTCAGGAGGGAAGTTTGAATTTGGGGCTGAAAACTGATTCTAAGGGATGAAGAGATTTTCTTTGAATCTGTGTAAAAGTTCCACAGAACTGCAGAATCTTAGAACCAAAAGGGAGTCTAATCCAAATACCTCTCCTCATTGGAAGGATTTAATCATTACAAAATCACGGCTCAACAGTAACAGAAGCTGACCCCAGGTTTCCTGAATAGCAGGATTTGTTCCATACATCCAGTTAGTGTTAAAATGCTCATAAAATAATTTTAAATGGAAAAAAGGCCGGGATACAGAAAAAGCCGATGCATCATATGCTTAAGAATAACTCACAGTTACAGAGCCTGCGCCTGATATGTTATTCCATCTAATTCCCACATCATTCACGAGATGGTTTATAGCCTCCTTCTACAGATAATAAAACTGACGACCGGCACAGTCGGGTCACTTATTCAAGATCGGACAACAAGAGGCAGAACGGGGACTGAGGTGAGGTTTCTCAGACTCAAGTCTGTCTCTAAACCACAACTGCCTTCCCTGAGATCACAAACTGAAAGGAAACACAGCCAAGGTCCACAGAGTGAGGGGAGTCACGCCTCCAACTGGGGAGGCCTCCCTGGTCCCCACCTTTCCCAGGAAAGAACATGGGGATGTTGACAGAGTCCTCTCCAAAGGACTGAGATCCCTGAAGCTCAGGATGGGCAACTCAAGGATGCTGAAGGCAATTTCAAAATATCGCTAAAGCCTTCAAATGCACAGCCCCTTAGCTCCAGCACTCCCACACTTCCGGGAGTGTATCCTGTGCACGTACACAGGCGTGAGCGTAAAGATGCATGTTCAAGGTTACAAACCTTGCCTTTTTGCAAAAGCAAAAGCCTGGAAACCATCCAAGCCCCTATCAAAAGTAGACGAATAAACTGTGGTCTCTGCATGCGCTGAGATCCCAGGGAGCCGGGAGAGTGAGGAGGCCCACTGGCTACTGATACGGGCCTCTCTCCGAGAAACTCTGTTGAATGGAGAGCAGCCAAGCACGGAATACTGCGTGCAACTTGTCTTTGGGTTAAAAGGTGGGAAATATGAATATATATATATATGAATATGAATAATATATATACGTAATATATGCCTGCATTTTCATAAAGAAACTTTGGAAGGAAACAGACAAAATTGGTTGCCAGTGGTGGTGAGGTGGGGTAGGAACAGGGTAGATGGAGGACAGGGGGTAGGAATGGGACTTTTCATTGTGCATTTTCTTGTCTCTTGATATGACTGTTTCATATGCCTTTAAAATTCAAATTTAAAAAAGAAAAGGAAATGCTTAAAAAAGTACACACTACGGAGGATACCTGGCTTACTGACTCCAGTGTATGCATTTTCGTGTGTGTGTGTGTGTGTGTGTGTGTGTGTGTCTGTGCACATGCAGATCAGCAGCTCAGAGGGGAGAGAGGTGGAGGACTGGGACTCAGAGAAACAGCGGAGCCCAGGAAAGCCTGGGCTGGACATCCTCTGAGCATCCCCCTGCCTGTGTACGACCCAGCTCAGAAAGCGCTACTCTTTGGTGAGTGAGAGGTCCAAGGAACAAACCAGCGTGGACCAGGGGCATGCAGAGCAGAGCGGGAGGACGGGAGCGAGGCTTACACCCCTGCCTCCCAAGCCCCCGGCCCCGGGCCCCCTTCTCTCTCACAGGCTGGCCGGGAGGTTGTTCTGTCCCCCGCGTCTGCTTGGAAGCCCCCTCTAGGCCGGATGCCCTGAATGAAACCAAGGAGCCGAGGGGTAGCCCTGGGCCTTTCACAGGGAGGTGAGGGTGACAGGGGGGCCGGGGTCCTCGAAGCCCTGCCAGCGTGTGTTGGAGAGGAGCGGGGGGCTGGCGGGCAGTGGGTCGGGGCCAGCACCTTGCACAGATGGGCTGTTTCGGGTGGTCCGCACCTGGCTGTACAGGCTGCTGAGTGTCCTGCACAACACACCCCAGCCCGCGGCGCTCTCCATCCTGGGGCGGAGGATGGGCCGGGACGGTGGGGGAGGCACACGAGGGGCTCCTGGGCCCACGGCGCCCAGGCCACCCGCCGCTGGGTCACTCACATTTCCAGGACCATGACGATGTTGGCCTTCTCTTCGAAGGCGTCCACACACTGGACCAGCTTGGGGTGGTGGAGGCAGTTCATGATGCTGATCTCCTGCCGGATGTTCTCCTTCTCTTTTGCCGAATATGCCTTGAAGAATTTCCCTGCCCAGATTTTTCCAGTTTTCTTTTCTACAAGTCGAAAGACCTGTCCAAATTTCCCACTGCGAATGAAAGGAGGAGAGAAAAGGCAGTGTAGCCCAGCTCTCCACTGAACTGGGATTGGCAGGTGATGGCCTGTGGGACCCACCTGGCCCCCCTCTTTTTATACATAAAGTTTTATTGGAAAACAGCCATGCCCGTTTGTGCCCAGACTGTCTGTAGCTGCTTCTGCGTTTCAGTAGCAGAGCAGTAGTTGCGGCGTAAACCAAACGGCCCACAAGCCAGAAACATCCATTACTGGCCCTTTACAGAACAAGTCTGCCCATCCCTGCTCTAGATCAATGAAATGCGTTGCTAATTCTGACAAACCTACTCTCCATCACTTGTCAATGTCAGCCCATGTCCAGCCCTGTGTCCCCGCCCAACGTCTGTCCTGTCTTGCTGTTCTTTTAGGACTGTCACCTCCTTGGACTGAGGCCTCAATCTTGGTGACAGGCTTCTTTCCCTCCCTGCCCCCCCCCCCCCCCCCCCCCCCGCAAAGGACCCATGACGTCAGGTTGAGGAATTCCTCCCCAAATACAGAGAATTTCTGAGTGGTTGCCTTCCTTCCACGCCCTTCTAGGGCCAGGGCCCTGGAGACAGCCCAGCAAGGCCCCTGCTTCCTGCTTCGGGGACAGGGGTGGTGGCTTTCCTTTGGCACCATTCCCGTCACAGCGCAGGGTCCTTGTCCAGGACTGTTGTGAGGCTGGTGTCACTCCTGTATTTGCCAGAAACCCTCTGGAAATGAGCGCTGAGCCCCATTCCTTTTTCTTCCACCTCCCATCCTCCTCCAGGGGTAGAGTCAGTGGGAGGCAGGCAGCGTTGGGTGCCACTGCTGGTGGGGACAGCCTGGCTGTGCCGAGGGCCCAGCACCGGCGTCTGAGTCCACTGGTGTCTCGGCAGCCCAGGGAAGAGCCCGAGCAAAGACTGCGGACTGAGTTCACAAAGGGAGGGGTGAGGACAGGAGATGCACGTCAGGGGCGGGTTTTCCTGAAGCACTAAAGCTTCAGGCAACTGCTGAACAGTGGGCACGGATCAAAGGGAAGAGATCCTACAGACAGGCCGAGCCAGACCCGCTGCCCTGGGATATGTCCTGTGGGGGGCGGGGGACGGGGTGCAGAGCAGGACGGGCCTGCTCGAGCTTGCGGAGCTGAGCCCGGGGCACAGCAGCTGCTAGGAGAGCCCCGGGCGGGCGACGCTGTCGTGGGTGCTGACGGGTCAAGCCCTCCCGGTCCTGCAGGAATCCGTGCCTGAGGCGTTGGCGCAACCCCGGGAAGGACAGGAAGAAGCAGCACAGGGCTGCACCTCCGGGCCTGCGCCACCCTCACCCCGAGGTCCGGAAGGGAGCCTCCCACTCCACTTACGATCCTAGTCTCTCTTCGATGTCGTAGAAGTCTGACACTTTCTGTTCGGTGTTGACCGTGACGGTGCGGTAATCGACCTCGGGCTCCTTCTCATCTGCAGGGTGGGGGGTGGGGTGAGTGTGGGCCATCAGACCCCTCACCCCCCCCCCCGACGCTACCGAGGACAGGGGCCCGCACTCACCGTCGTCTGACACCTCCACTTCGTCCTTCGGCTCTGCGGGGAGAGAGGATGTGGCGGTGAGCAAAGAAGGCCTGTCGAGAGCACACGTGCTGGGGGCCCCGCCAGGCTTCCGTCTCCCCAGGCACCAGACCTCCACGCCCAGAGCTCCGGGCATCGCCACGGGGTCGGTGGGCCCGTGCTGCAACAGGGCACGTACCCATCGCTGGCACTGGCCTCCTCACCCCACCCAGCCCCTCCGAGGTCCCCTAGACATGCCTTTCTTCACATCTCTTCTAGTCCCTCTGACTTTCAGAACCTACACACAACGGAGACAGTCCCTTTCTGCTCCGGCTTAAAAGTCAGCAACATATCATTGCTACTAGTGTCAAATCCATTTATCCATTTACTGAGAACTTTTTCTGGAATTCCAGCCATGCAGCAGGTATTTTGCCAGTGATCATGGGTATACAAAACAAAATACAGATGGCACGATCTCGCCTCCTTTCTTGGAGCTTATATATAATTTAGTTGGAGGGGCAAAAACACATATACTTGAACTATCATTACAGGGGTTATATAATCAAGCACACCCTATCGCAGCACACACTGAGTTGACAATGGAGGGAAGGTGACACAAGTGGGGCAAGTATAAAAGTCAGAGCAATTAGTCTAGAAAGAAGGAGCCCCTGAGCTGTGTCTTAAAGGAAGTGATGGAACACAGCGAGGAGGTGGGTGACGTCACTCAGGAAGCCAGGGTGCTTAGGGTATGGCGAGGAGGGGATGTGAGCAGTCCACGCTGGCTGTTCACACAGATGTGTCAGGAGGGGATGAGGGGGGAAGTGAGGGGACAGGCTGGGGTCCAGAGAAACACGCCCACTTCAGAAGTCCAGGCTTTCCTTTGCTTTGGCAAATTTTGTCCCTAGGGAACCACTGTGGCTTCTTGACCTTGGCCAAGGGCCTTTCCCTTCCTGGGCCTCAGTTTCCTCCTCTGCGAAGGAAAGCACTGTATCTCTGGGTGATTTCTCGGGTCCCTGGCTAGCCCTGGATGCTGTGCTTTGTGATGTACTAGGTGCAGCTCAGCCATGATGGGGGCTGTGTCCCAGCTGCCAGCGGGAGCCAAGGCAGGTTTTCTGCAGAGGCAGAAAGACCTGAGGAAGCCAGAGAGGCCAAGGATTTCTAAAGTGTGTGTGTGTTGGGCGGGGGGAGACAAGACTGGGGGAAAGGGTGTGATTTGCTGAAGCTCCCAGCAGAGTAAGGCTGAGGACAGGAAGGGGATGGCAGGTGGGGGAAAGACCAGAGCGGATGGGGCAGTGGGGCTGGTCAGACACTGCCCAGCAGGGAGGGGTTGTATGGGAGCAGGCCCAGCTCTGTGTGCTCTGTAAGGGGGTGAAGGTGTGGGTTAGGGACAAGGTGCAGCTCAGAACTGTAGACACTGAGCCTCTCTGTTAGGCCGAGGGCAGAACAAATTACTGGAACCTAAGCAGAAAACTTGAGAAAAGTCACATAGTTCCCATACCCCTCGCTGGAAAACAGCTTTGAGAGAGTTTATAAGCATGTGACCGGGAACAAGAGAGGCTGTGAATTGTTTAGAGTTCTTAAAACTCTGTTGATGAAGTTTAGTTTTAAAAAACCAAAGTGGGATTGGGAGGAATATTTATCATAGAGAGGAAAATGCCAGAGACGAAATAAAACAGGATAAGGTCGACAGGGACGCTCAGATTAGTGACTGGGTTCACGGATATTGCCGGGATGTGAGTATAACTGATCTAATCACAGATTTGAGAGTTGAGAGTGACACTGTCAAGTTCATAAATGACCAAAATGTACCCGAGATCAGCACACCCGGAGGGCAGTAATGGAGTCATGTGTTCAGGGAAAATGGAATCATTCAGACTTGCAGTGTGACAAGCCCTAGGGTATCTAGTTAGAACCAAAAGGAGCCCTGTTCCTCAACCAAATGCTCTGGCCAACAGGATGCTGTCACTGAGGAAACATGCACTGGCCGCAAACAGGTGTTATTACTCTGCCCTTGGTAGAGCCTGGGGTCCCCTGATCCTGGAACTCTGGCTGTTGGCACTTAGAAAGTCTACAGAGCTGGCACAGGTACGAGCCATTGGAAGGAAGAGCCGCCAGGTGAAGACAATCAGAAAAGGTTAGGCCTCTCTGTTTGGGAAAGAAGCCTAAAGCAGATATGATAATAAAACAAAAAATCACAACAGCCAAGGGTGAGATTAGGGTTATGAACTTTCACCAACTAATGAACACTGTAACACTGGAGAACAATTCAGTGCTACACCTCACATAGGAGGAAGGCTGTTGGCATATGGAAATCACATCTCAAGAGCTACCATAGGAACAAGAAATAGGTTGAAGAGATGTTTAGTTTAGTTCAACAATGGTATTTCAAACAGGGCTTTAAGGAAAGCAAGAGACTCCAGTCAATTCAGTGATCATTAACTGAACACTTGTGGGTTTCAGTCACTGGATGGGGCCTTAGAGACAAAATATTAACAATAAAAACCACATTTAGTGTCAGGGAGGCCCCATCATCCTGGTCCGTGGTGCCTGGCTGAGACAGTGGTTTGACCTGTCTTGACCTTTTTGACCCCACGCCACATATCCTGGTGTGGAATGAGTGACAGGAGAAGAAAGGACAGAGAGGCAGGCTTTCCTGGCCTGGAATCTCTAGGAGGAACTGTCTGTCCTCTCCTGGTGAAGAAGCAGCACTGCTGTGAGGAATGACCTGTCCCCTGGAGGCATCTTCCAGGTTGCCCTGAAAGGCATGCAGTTCTAGAACTGGCCTCTCCCCATCTCTTTGACACCAGTTAGAAACAGAGCTAGCCTTCTTGCCTTCATCTCAAACACCACACCTACCCTCACTTCCTGCCTCCCTCCTTAGCAGTCAAGATGCAGACTGCTTTCCTGGTACCGTGGCTGCGGGGACCCAGCTCAACCTCAGGGGATCCACACCCCTGTCTCTGGCTCCCTGTTACACAGCAACCTTTCCTCTGTGTGGAACTCGGACCCAGGCTCCAGGCTGAGACGTTTCCATCCCTCCTTTTCCTTCTTGTCCTGCCTCCACTCTATTTGGAGGGGAAATGGCCACGAGAGGAGGAACCCCAGAGGAGCAGGGGAAAAGCTACAATTCAATTAGCCAAGTTCTCCACGCATAAAGGGGAAGTAATGAGAGAGGTGGCCACTTGATCCATCTTTCCACTGAGGAAGGAGCTAAATTGCAGTAGAAAGGACTTCAATGAAATATTTTTTTTAAAAAATCTACTCAGAAAGAGCTGTGAGATCCAAGAGCTAAGTGGAAGAACTATTTGGAAGATGGTTCAGAGATATTTCTGCAGACAGATGAGTCCCATGTCCCTGGAGCGGTGTTCGGGGGAGGACCAGCTGCACGCTAGGGCGAGCGCTAGGGCGAGCGCTAGGGCCCCCACAGGGCACGGGTCCAGCCGGCTCCCCAGACAGAGCGGTCCTTTCGCACGGCGGAGGGCTGCTGTGCGCCTAGCGGCCGCTAGAGGGCGGCCTCGCCCCGGAGACGGGGGACGCAGCAGGCGCGGCTCCAGCTCAGGGCGAGCCGCTGAGGCGCGCGAGTCTCTAGGGGCTCTGCGTCTCCACCTCGGGGCTCAGGCAAGCCCCGACTCTGCCAGAAGCCTCTAGGACGGCTGTTTGCTAACAACTATACAGACCAGAACAAGTTAGGATCAGGAGCAAGGGTGGGAGTGGGTTTAGGAGTTAGAGCCGAGTAGGGTGGGAGTGGAGATGGGGTCCTGGCTGCGATGGGAGAGAGCAGCTGTGCTGGGTGGGAGGGGGAAGGGGAGGTGCTCGTTTGCTCAGGTTTGGGAAGAGAGGAGGGAGCTGTCAGGTTAGGGCTCCTGGTCTGAGGGTGGGCTCTGGCATGAGGAGGCCCCTGGAGCTGGGTGGGGACCTCCGTGCTGTGCTGCGTCCTCCACCGTTTCCCTAGCGCCCCCGCAGCGCCTGGACCAGGAGGAGCACAGGACACACGGGGTGAGCGAGTGCAGAGCGAGGGCTGGGACGGAACTGAGAGGTGGGGACGAAGCCAAAACCTAAAGCTGCTGAGGCAGAGGCAGGAGGGGCTGTGGCAGCGGTGGGGACATGAGAGCCGACATGAGCTGCGCTTACAGGGGGAGGGTTAGCTGGCACTGCCTTTTTTATGACCACCAGGCCCCGCGGGCTCACAGAAATGACCTACCATAATCACATCCCCCTCCTACACTCGTGCACACACACACCCACCCTCCACTTCTCTGAGAGCCGCTGCACTTTTAAAGAGGAGAGAGCGGGTCAACGCAGACTGTAACAAACAGGCACCTGAGCAGCCCACAGAGAGCTTCGCTTGGAACCCCCACCTCTTCCCCTCGCCCTCCCATGCCCCCTCTGCCCTCCACCCCTCAGAGGACGCTGTGGGCTGTTCCGCCCCTCCCCCTCCTTCCTCTGGGACAAGCCCGCTGGACCTGCGGGTGAGAGCAGCTTCCAGCCTGGAAGCCCTGGGTGGCCTGGACCCCTCCTCTGGATTGCAGGCGATGTCAACATTTCCCTTTGTCTGCTCCCAGCCAGGACGGGCCCCAGGAGGAGACTCCGAGGACCACTGAAGCGGGTTCAGCTGGCCACAGGCAAGAAGAGAGAGGTCAGCTGCCTGGAGGGAAGTGGTCCCAGCCCCTCCTCAAAGACCATCCTCGCAGCCCTGGAAGCTGCTTTCCTGGCCTCCTAAGAGCCACACTCGCAGCTCCTGTGGCCTCTGGTCCTCTGTGGGGCTCATCAGGGATTCTAGAGTCTCTCCTGGTATATGCCATGAAGGACCTGGAAGTTTTCCTTTCCAGCTAATGCAAATCTCACTGCCATGTTATCCCTTTTCTGCCACTTTTCCAAGAGGTGGGGAGTCATCTTCTTGGACAGAGTGATATGCTGAAAACATGCAGGCTGGAACCCGGCTGCCCCTCCTGGCACCCCCACTCTAACCAGTCTGCTCCCCACTCTGCTCACGTCAAAGGGTAGCCGGTGGCAGTTTTGTTAGTCTTTCTCTCACAAGACACTTGTGAGCAGCGAGTGGGCAGCAGCCCCACGAAACTGCAAAGAGGCCTGGCAGGGCTCCACGACCCACGCCCGCACAGCACGCCGTGGCTCCCAGGGAGACCTGCTCTCTGGGGATCTCTAGGGCTCGCTGGGCAAAGGCCCCGGGACAGGGCTGCACAGGCAAAATTATAAATTTGGTGTGTTTTCCATAGGCAGCCTCCAAACTTTCTTTCTGAAGCCCTCATCTAATTTGAGAGTAAAGTTTAATATCTATTTTATACCTAAATTTTAAAACTGAAGAGGGGTGTCAAACGGTAATGCCAGTTTCCATACTTATGATGCCTGTGGCCACGTGGTGATTTCAGGACCTGCACACCATCCAGCTCCAGGTCCTTTAGTCTTCTTTCTACCTTACATCTTAAAGCTCCTTCTCTCCTTAGAGCTCTTTCACTTGTGTCCCCTACTCCTTCCTCCCTGCCCCCAACCTTGCCTCCATCCTAAATTCACAGCACTTGTTTTCTTCTCCTCGCATGAAACTTCTTGAAGTAACATTCCATACCTCTGGCCTCTCCTTCTTGCATTTATTCCTTAGCCCCAGGGCAACCATTTCCCACCCTGTGAAAACACTATGAAATTTGCTCTCAAAGGTCACTGTATATCAAGGGGCTAAATCCAGACATCTTCCTGCATCCTCACCTCTTTCCTCTTTGCCACTCACTGCTTCCCGTGTTTCTACAACACGGCTCCAGCCTCCCCTCTCAGTCCTTTCTCCCAGCCGTGCAGGCTCTTTGATTTCTATATCACTGTAGACTTCCTCTACCACCCTCTCCATGCCCTCATTGATGCCCATGGCTTCAATTACCAATTAAATAGTGAAGACCCCCAAACCTGTAGCTCGAGCGTAAACCTTTCTCCTGAGCTCTCATCCAACAGTCTGAAGACACCTCCCCGTGGAGATCCCTCAGACACCTGAACTCAACAGGACTGTAACCAGAACTTCCACCTCTGGGACTCCCTGCTGTCGAACCTCCAAGTCACTGGGAGGCAGCCTGACTTCCACCATCAGTTTAACCAAAGGAGCTCAGGCGCGGGGCCAGACAGCTCTGAGTTCGAGCTTCAACACGCCATTTCCAAGCCCTGTGATCTTCGGCAAGTAGCTTCACCCCTCTAAGCCTCAGCCCCCCTATCTGTTAAAAGGGGGTAACAACAGTATCTACTTCACTGAGTTAGAGGCGTGACACCATGAGCATAAGTGCTTAACATACCGTTAGCCTATAGCAAGTGGTTAATACACGTTAGCCACCACGGGTTAACCTCTACATGGCTCTTGAATTCCTGTTTAGTTATCCAAGCCAGGACCCAGGAGTAGTCTTAGACTCTTCTAACTTTTTCCTTCAATTCTCTGCCCAAAAAGGCATCAGGAATGGTCAATTTCACCTCCTGAGGCTTTCGTCCATGCCTCACCATCCCTCTCCCAGACAACACCACAGAGACGCAGTCTGTATCTCACTGACTCCAATCTCATCCCCCTGGTCCACTCTAGTTACTCTCAAACTTTCATGTGTATGTGAATCCATGGGGGGTGGGCTGGATGATGTTAACATGAAGATTCTGAAGGCACTAGGGGTTGGATGGCGGGGGCGGGGAGGGGGGTGCTGTGGAGAGTCTGCATTTCTAACAAGCTCCCAGGATCCCAAGACTATTGGTCCAGACCATACCTTGAGTAGCAAAGGTTTACTCTTCCTCTAATTCTCTTTCTTAAACATCAGATCTAATTGTATTAAGCCCCTGCCTGAACCCTTTGAAGAACTTACAATTTCACCTACACTGTCCTTTCTGGGCTGCTTCCCCCCATTCTATCTCACACGGCATATGCCCTGGCCATACACCAGAGTCTCAGAATGCCCTGGGTCTCTACCACTTCGTACTCTCGCTCACGCTGTTTCCTCTACGAGGAATGCCTCTCACTATCTTCCCTGCCTCTCGGAATCCTACTCCTTTTTCCAAGGCTCAGCATAAGTATTACGTCTAGAAAGCCTTTCCCAACCTTAATGGCAAAATTACTCCTGCTTTCTGCTGTGTCTCCACAACTTGTTATGCTGCTCTAATGGGATGTAGCCCATCTCATTACAGTTAGCTGTCTTCTAGCTCCTTGTTAGATTTTAAGCTCCCGGTCTTATCAGTCTTCGTGTCCCAGGAATCTGACACTGAGTAGACCCTCAAACATGAGCGCAAGAGAGGAGGGAGGTGGATGAGTGGGTAGGGGAAGATGCTGAAACTGTAGGTCTACCTGAGTTCCCGCTTTCCAGGACTGTGCTCCTGATCAACACACCATCGCCCCCTGGTGGCAGTGTACCAAAATTGCTGGTTCAATATTTTTTGAAAGACCATAGGTACCTCTTTTAGAGAATCAGCATCCTAACATTGGAAATCAAGATCCCAAAAGACTCTGCCAGTCATCAGCGATGTCTTGTCAGTTCCCTTGTACCCCTCTCAGTACAGGCTTCTACACACACAAGGTAAGTCATGCACACTGATCTTGAACCAGTGGTGAAAGGAAGGCAGCCTACCCTCAGGTTTCTCTCCCACCGCTGTGAGTTCAGACTCCTGGCTCGGCTCACTGGTTCCATAGACGTTGATTGCGCGCACACGGAATTTATACTCTCGGTCAGCAAGCAGGTCCTGGACATTAAATGAGGTGCTGCGGCATGTGGCTAGTTCCTTCCACGTCTTGTCCACCGAGTCCCAGATCTCGACGCTGTAGGACTGTACAGCGCTGCCCCCATCGTACGAGGAGCCGTACCAGGACAGGGTCAGCGAGGAGCTGCGGATGTCAGAGGCACAAGGCGTGCCGGCCGGGGGGTCCGGCTTGTCTGGGGAGACAGAAGCACACCATCACCCAATTCTGCAAGACTGCAGGGAGAGAAGTTTGTTAATTCACTCTATCATGGGAGAAAGCCTGCAGGACAGGAGCCGTGGTCCCTGGTCCTGGCTCTCTTTCCTTCATCCACATAGTCGCACCTATGTACACACCTGCCTGTACGGAAAGCCCCACAAATACATATTTGCTCAAAACCCCCCTCTTTTTTGGTCAGGTTTCCAGTCTACACATCACGATTTCCTGTGCTTTGCCCAAGTCATAAACATATTTCTCGGTGTAAACAGATCTAGGAGGCTGCCTAGGCGGCGTGGATTGCTTCCCATCAGAAATATGCTTTGAGAGAGAGTTCAATGTGTGTATCTGTGTGTCTCCTTCAGGCCTGAGGCCAGTGACCTGTGACATAACCAGAGGACAGTCTCCGCTTTCTCTGAGGCCCGGGAAATGCCCGCGCTGCTGACAGTCAGCACAGTGAGCTCTGAAGTCACACACTGGGTTTAATCCAACTCTGTCTTCATTTATTACTTGTTAACCTCTCTGTGCCTCAGTTTCCTTATATGTAAAATGCGCGTGATAATAGCACTGGATCACAAGCTTGTCGTGAGCCGTTCTTAGAAATGTGGCTTGTCTGAGTAGCCTTTACTGTCATTATTGCAGAAGTTTATTTCTAACTTTATAATATATAAAAAATTACCCCTACCCTCTCTCTTTCATCCTCCCAGGACTGGTATAAAATGGGATAGAGAATTTCAAAGCAAACCACAGTAGCAAATCACAATCATCCCTGACTAAGGGCCGGAAAATCAGCTGAGGACACAAACTAGGGGCGGCCCCTTTGGCTGGCTGCCTTCCCACTCAGACCAGTGATGCTAAGATCCAGTAACTCTGCCAACTTCAAGGCAAATCACGGTGGTCCCACACACGCATTAATGAGGTTCTTAAGCTTTGCCGACTGAGTTTTGTCAGTTGCTCATCTGAACAAAATTCTCCTCTCTTTCAGATTGAGTCTCAGCAGGTGGTTGGTTGAGTTACAGATACCAGTGTTCAGTAACCCTTCATCTCCTCCAAGGCAATCTGAGTTCTGGAACTCCCCAAACTAGAAATTAAAAGCCATGTTTTATGCTCTGCGAATTTATACGCTATGTGAATTCCAGCTAATTCCTTAATTTCCAAGACTATTGTGGTTGTTGTTTCCATCTGGAAAATGGGGTTAATATATATCTACCTCTTAGGGGTTAGGCAAGCATCAAATAAGCAAACCCAGGTGAAGTACTTGATTCCTACTCTCCTACCCCTCAGCAAGGTAGGAAGGCCAAAGAAAATTCCTGCAAATGACTTAAGCATATGGAGAAGAAGAAAAAAAAAACCATTCTGCCTCCGTGTGTGTTTGTACGTGTATACAGAAACACGTACATGCACATACGTCTATATATACACACACAGACACACATACACACACACACACACACACCCCTATACACATACATATTCACTCTCCCCGCTTCCCCAAGCCAAGAATGCTGCTTCTACACTCCAGCCAAGAATGCACTGCCCGGAAGCCATCCATCCCTGCAACCCAAGCCTGGGTCCCCTCTCCCAGCAATGACTCTGGGATTGGGACAGCCACTCCCTACCGGTGGCAGTCCCTCTGGAGGTCCCCCCGTGATGGAACCACTTTCACTGGTTGTTCAGTATGTTCTCTTAGAAAAACTGTTTTTTCTGAAAGATATATTGGTCTTTTAGAAATATTTCTGGTGTGGGCTAAGATGTTTATCACTTTAAACTCTTTTACAGGCAAGTGGATCAAGTCCTCTCAAGACCCAGCTAAGGACGTAAAAAGGCCTAAAGCAGGATGAAAGACAGACTCCCTGCCTCCCTTAAAGGAAACGTCTGGAAAACTTCTGACTGGACACGTTGAATGTCCAGTTTAAGACAACAAATACAGATACGCTCTACTGACTGATATTCTACCCCCCTGCTTTGGTCAAGGAAAGAAAACGTTGAGAAATGGGTATTTTGGAAGAGGTACCATTCACCCCCTACCCTGTTCCAAGGGTCTCTTGGCTGAAAGAGAGAGCACTGACACAGGACATATGTCACCACCTGCAGCACAAGAGAAGAGGCCAAATTTGGGGACAGCAGCTTTAATTCCAAGGAAAACCTCGACGCTTTCAAGGAATCTGAAGCCAAATTGAGGCGTTCAGAACAGACACGAGTCTGAGGTCACAGGAGGTCGCAAGCCTCCACCCCCACGCCTGCCCTTGGAGCCATGGGCTGGGCCTGATGCTAGAAAGTTCTTTCCAACCTACAGAGCCCCCCACAGAGGTTGGACGAGCCGGGGACAAAAACCCTCAGGACAGCACAGACGTCCTCAGAACAGCCTCCCCTCCACCACTCGGTCTGGGCACCGCCTGGCAAAGGCCAGACAGGCTTGGTGTCTGGAGCCCAGAGCCCCGCGCTTCCTTGGAATTCTCTCAAGGCTCCCCGGAGACTTGGCTCGCAGAATGGGAAATGCTGAGTCGAAGAGAAGGGTCTCCCGTGGCGCCGGCTCCAGGGTTTTCTGTTCGGCAAATGTTCTCCCTCCTGGGAAAACGCAGGATCTCATCTCTACTGCTTCTCTGGAGTAACGGCCCTGGCAGTCTCTACACACCTGTGCTTTTGAAGATGGTCTGTGACTGGGCCTAACCCCACCTGTCCCTCCCTTCACTGGCACCTCAGCTGCCACCTGCAGCTCTTAGAGAATGGCAGGGCCGCAAGGGCCCCAGGCTGTCCACCGGGGCAATCCCAGCCCTTCGGGATCAGGCACGGCACGTTGCTTACCAAGAACACCCAGCTGGCCAGCGGCAGAGCCAAAAGGAGATTCTAAAAGGTCTCTAAACCGTCACTCCAGGGGCCTGTCATTTTCCCAGCTATCAGGCTGAATAAGATCAAGAATGCATCTTGCTTACGCCCAAGCCAAGCATTACGATGGGAAATCTCCTGCCTTTAAAAATCTTGCAAGTTCCAAGCTCAGATAGTATTGGGGGATTACTGGGTATCTGGGGTTCTCTCTGTGTTGTTTTTCTCCTTTAAAGATATGCAGAGTGGCCTGTTTTTCTTGCGCTGGACAAGTCACGTGAAGGAATTCATCTGGGTCGAGCTGCTCTCTCCCGCCCGAGCAGCGCCCCCCTCGCCCTTCCGAGGCTAAGGCTGGAGGCCCACGCACGGGAGAGGCCCTCTGAGCATCACAAAGCCCTGCACTGCCCTTTGACATACAATAATAACACTACAAAAGAGCTACGCATCGCTTATTTAAAGTAACAGAGGGAAAGGCTAATTTCTATCCTCATTTTAAAAAATAGGAGTCACAAACTATCTGAAAAGAAAGGGGTACTTTACAGAACATACAAGAAGAGTTTACTGCTAATTAGTAGAAGTTGTGCTAAACGAGCTTTATTTAGCTGGCTTACAAATGGATGCTTCCAACGTGCTTGAAACTGTCCCGAGTAGTCCAAACAATTCCTGTTTCATCTCATTTACATTTTACATGTACTTAATCAACCCTGATCAGATAATACACAGACACACACAGGTAAACCTAGGCATAATCCAGGTGTACTTCGACCGATTCTAAAGCCACGGGCTCTGAATGGACGCGGATTTGCTGTATCCATCAACGTGAGCCCTCATTTTATTGAGCGAGTCTATTCTTAGCTCCCCGAGGGGGAGGCAGACAGAAAGCCCTTCCCCTCCATTCCATTCCCCTCCCAGAACGGCACTCAACACGCTGCTCCTGCCAGCTGGCAGACAGCCACGCCAATGGCCCTGTCAGCACCGGCCCAGGAGAATGAGAAACTAAGCCATAAAAGGCCACAACTGCAGCCCGGGTGGCGGTGATGGGGGAGGGGAGCGGGTGGCACCACGTGGAGCGTGGGGGCGGGGGGCACGGGTCGCAGGAAAGCAGTTCCAAGGAGTTGACCCTAAGGTTCCCCAGGCAGGGGCAGATGAGAGAGGACACCAAGGAAAACTGGAAACTGCTGCCGCCTGACGGGGGGGTGGGGGGTTTGGGGCCAAATCTGTAGTTCAGGTTCAGGTCTAAGCGTAAAGGCAAACTGCCTCACTAGCACCAAACCCCCCACCCCAAAATATTCCTGACTCCAGGAGGAAATGATTAAAATAAGCATCCGGAGTCCCCAAAGAGAGAGCGAGGGGCACAGGGTCCCTCCTGTCTTTTATAGAGGAGAAACCTAATCCCTGATCCCTTGGTCCACTGGCCTTCCCAGAGATAAAACTCCTGACCTGAAGAAACTAAACAAAGAGGATCAGATCAATGAGCACCAGGTGAAAGGCTCTCGTGTGCACCACGTATGAAGGCCCGCAGGTGCGCCAGGCCTGCCGTCCAGTCGCTGCCCCTTTGCTGTCCCGAATGCCTGCCATGTGGGGGGACAGCGGGCTGAGCACGACAGACAGTGGGAGGTGAGTTAGGAAGCTAGTGTGACATTTCAGAAGAGAGTTGAGCAGGGCATGAGAAACAGTGATTGAGGAGGAGGGGAAAAAGTGACCTTGACAATCATTCTAGAGACAGACTCTGAACTCAATCCTGGGGTGCAGGAGATAAGAAAAAGGGAGTGGATTGGGATTAGGAGGGCAAGGTGACCTCAGAAGGGTAGTCCCAGCGAACTAATGGGGCCTGGGGGTGAGGCTACAGGGAGCTTAAGATTGTTGCCAGCGAGGTGAAGAAGCAGACTCAGTGGAGATTGGCTCTTTCAGAGAGTCCGGCTGTGCAGAGAGAGCGGGAGAAAGAGCTGCAGGCGTCGTGCCTGCCTGTGTGCACGGCGACGATGGGAGAGCCCTGGCGGCATTTATGGGAGAACCTGGGGAGAAGCTGAAGAGAATGGGTGTTGGCGGGTTGGAAACCTCAAGAGCCTGGGGTGCGGGGCACAGGAGAAAGGTGGACAACACCCAGAGCCTGGAGGGTGGAGTCAGCAGGGGGCAGACGGCGGGCCGCCTGCAGGTGTGGGGCCACCAAGCTGAGCAAGCTCATACCTCGCGCCTCCTATTTCTCAGAGAGGCCAGAGGCCAAGGCCTGCAGGGCGAGGGGTCTCAAGGAACGGCTATCGCAGGGTGTGGGAGAGGGCACCGACCGGCACTGACGCCTCGGCGGAGCCCGGACGTTGACAGAGCCCAGCACTGAGCCTGTGGGTTAATGTGGTCTCCCTGCCGTGCCCCAAACGCGGGCAGAGCTGCGGTGAAGTTGAAGGAAGCACTGATTCAAGGTGAGCATTGGCAAGGGGAAGGGGAGGGGGGCAGGTAGGGCAGGTAGTGGACCCGGGGGAGAGGGAGTCACAGGTGCTAGCTGGGGAGAGCTGGGGTGGTAGAGCTCAGAGTCCAGCTAGAAAGGGAAGCCAGGAGGGGACTGATAGGAAGGGGAAGACGCCGTGTGTGCAAGGTCTGGGGTTCTCGACAGGCCTGAAGGGCAGCTGCAGGGTGAGGGCCCGGAGGCCGTGGGCAGCGGGAACGTGTGCTGGGAGAGGAGGCCTGGAAGCCCGCCGTCCCGCCCCCCCCGCGCCCCGTCCCCACACTCACCCACGACGGTGAGGTTGACCTGGGCCTGCCTGCTGCCCAGCCTGTTCTCCACCAGCAGAGTGTAGCAGCCACAGTGCTCCTGGCGTGCAGCCCGGATGGTGAGCTTGCTGCCGCTCTCGCTGTTCTCCACCTTGATGTGCTCACTCTCCTGGATCTGGGGGCGGAGAGCAGGGCAGGTGCTGAAGACGTGAGGCGGGAAGCAAGGGGGCTCCGACCCGCACGCCGCACCCCCTAAGGGAGGCAGCTCCCCGAGCCGTGTGGGGCCGGTCCTGGCTGGACTCTGGGCGCCCTGCTAAGGGCCCTCCTCTCCTTCTTCCAGAGCCAAGCCGCCCCGATGGGGTCCAGATCTGGGACAGGCAGGCAGGGTGCGGAGCAGGGTCTGGGGGTCAGGAGGGAGCTGTCGCTCTCTGCAGCAGACTGCAAGCGAGGTACGTCCCAGCCTCCTCCACGGCTCTGGGATGGGATGGCGGGAGAACCCTTTTGATCAAAGTCCCTTACAAAGCCCACCTAGTGGCTTCTGACCTCCTCTGTGCTGTCAAATACCACAGTCACCAGCCACATGTGACTATTCAAATTTTAGTTGAGTGGCAAATCATTCAAGCGTGCATTGACGGATGAACAGATAAACAAAATGGTCCATCCAGATGGTGGAATATTATGTGGCCATAAAAAAGGAATGAACTATGGGTTCGTGTTACAACATGGATGTGCCCTGAAAACATTATGCTAAGTGAAAAATCCCAGACACAAAAGAACCCATATTATATGATTCTATTTATATGAAATGCCCAGAATAGGCAAATCCGCAGAGACAGAAAGTAGGTTAGAGGTTGCCAGGGTCCGGGGGAAGGGGAGAAATGACTGCTGATGGGTGTGGGGTTTCTTTCTGAGCTGATAAAAATGTTCTGGAATGAGAACATTGTTACGGTTGCCCAACCTTGTGAATACGTGTACACTTCAAAAGGATCGATTTTATGGTGCGTGAGTTATATCTCAACAAAGCTCTTAAAACATTTTAATTAACGGAAATGTAAAATTCAGTTCCTCAGTTGCACTAGCTACCCTTCACATGCTCAATAGCCACATATGGTTAGTGGCTACCATCCTGGATAACAGATATAGAATAATTACATCACTACAGAAAGTTTTGTTGGATGGAGCTGGGACTTGGCTAAATGTCTCTGAAGAGGGTTAAGATTCCATCTTACTTCGGACACCACTAGCCCAGACAAAACCCAAGCAAACATGCTTTGGGATAAGGCCAGCTTCTTTTTCATCTTTTGAGACCAACCCTTTTTTCCTCTCCAGTACTAGCCTCCCACCTCCGGGCCTTAGGACAATTGGAATGGGCTGGGAATAGAGCAACAGAGGGCTCAGAAGAAGCCATCACACCTTCTGTAGGGTCCCTGACCCAGGGCCAGCCCACTGCTCTGGGGCCCCTGCTGATCAGGCACACGGCCACACATTACCAACGTGGGACCGGAAACAGGGCCAGGCTCCCCCAGTTCCTTTAAAAGGGAACTGGTTGTTCGAAATTCAAACATTTTCCCGTAGGAGTGTTGTTATAAGTGGTAGTCAGATTTCTGGGTCAGTAAGCCAAAATTCTATTTAACGTACAATTTATCTGCTCAGATACTCAGATGCACTCTTATCTCTCCAGCACGTGGTAAGTTTAAGGGGTTGCCACAGCTGGGGTTCAGGGAGCTGGCACAGAATCACAGAAAGCTCAGGAGTCTGAGAGGCCATCTAGGTCACTGGTTTGATTTTCCTGACTCCGAGCGGAATTCTAGATGGAGATATCAAAATCAGGTGGGGGCCATGGGTGGTTTCTGTCTTTTCCTTCATACTCTTCTCTATCGCACACATTGCCTATACAACAGACATTCCTACTAGATGTAGAAGAAAAGGTGATTAGGAGCTCAGACCGGTGGGTGGGTGACAGGGGTGAGGGGCTCTCCCTCTTCTCAGGCCCCTGGGATGAACAGTGATGCTGCCTCCCTCACAGCATCTCTCATCCCTCTCGGCCCAGAGCTGCTCTGGAGTTTGTGTGGGCTGTCCTCGGGCCGCTGCCCTCTGTTACTGACCTGCTTTCGGAACTTCATCCAGGTGCAGGTGATGGGCTGGGTGCCGGCCACTTTACCAAACAGCTCCACAGGCTCTCCTGCTCGCACCTTTTGGTCCTCAGGAAACTGGATGATCTGAGGGGGCATGGCTGGGGGAGGACAAGGGAGAGAGTGAGCTCCTAGGAGGAAGGAGCCTCAGACATTCTGATCTCATTCGACGCTGCCAGCCACACAGGTCTGTTGATCCTCTCTCGCCTTCTGGAACCTTCGGGGTAAGACTGAGGGCCGTGGTCACTGCTCCAGACACCTGGGCTGAGGGACCTGCTAGGCTGGTTTGCCTCTCGATCCCGATTCCCTCAGAAGTGGCCCACACAATTTACATGGCACGGTTCTCCATTGGTTGGTTGCTCTGGAGTTTGGCTGTCTTACCCTAATTTTTTGAATCTACACCCTAACTCCTCTATTAGTTACGCAGCGCCCTGCCTTCTAACCTCCAGGTCACCCTGGCTGACGGGCTCAATATGGTTCACGCCCTCAAACGTCTTTCCATGGAAAACAGACAGGGCTTCCTACGACAGGGACATACAGAGCAGAGCCTGGAAAGAGCAGAAAGTGGACCGCCTTCCGTAAGGGGCAGACTGGAGCACAGAGGGGCGAGCAGGACTCCACAGAAGGGATGGGGAAGTCGCCAGCAGTGTGTGACGCTGGCCACACCAGGGGAGCAGGGGAAAAGGCAAGGAGTAGAAGCAGGTGGGGGACCAAGGTGTGCAGACTCTGTCGTGGGAAATTCAGCCAGAATAATGCAGAGCTTGCCTCGGGGAGGGGAGTGGGCTCCTGGGGCCACATTCCCAGTGGTCAGTCTAGCAAAGGGAAGACCCCTCATGACAGAGGAGTCCCCTGCCCCCAAGTGTTGCTGTGACCAATTACCTGCCTTCGGAGGTGTCTTGGGGGCAGGTTTCTTTTTCACAGTTGCATCACCTGAAACAAAGAAGCTCACAGGTTATTTCCTGTTTTGTTTTGTTTTTCCCCCAAGGCTCCTGAATCCGAGGAGGGCGCAGTCTTACCCACTGGCCCCTCACCCAGACAGAGGCTTCCCTTGCACGTGTCTTTCTGGAGACCTTGCAGTCTCACGTGGACACCCTCACGGGCGAACGAATATCACTTCTCAGCGGGGTCTCTGGAGGGGTCCCTGGAGCCTCCGTGGAGATAAAAACTCTCAAAAATGCGTAAGCGTCCTCCATTGTCCGTTTCAATGATGATAACCCCAAACTCCCTACTTACCCTAACTTTCAGGAAACCCATAAGGGAAATTATGTCAGATAAACCGAGTAAATTTAGCCCTTGGTGCGGATCCAAGGGTCTCAGGCTTCCTTTGGGTCACAGACTGCACACTGATGGCTTTTATTTCCTTTAATGTTTCTCGAATGGATCAATGAGTGAATGAACAAATGAACGCACCAACCAGTGGTCTGTATTCTTCCCCCTACGTGCTCCAAATAACTCACATGAGAAAAATGACCCAGACAGAGCAGTTTTGCAGCACAAACCTATTCATTTGTCTGAACAGCGATATGGTGAATATGCAAAAATATCCTTAGCTAACATCATGGCTTATTTTCATATTTCCTTCAGGTCTTGGTTCAACAGTCATCTAACATGCTTATCCAAGTGAAATAAAACCTACCTGCAAACAAATACCTGTATATGAATGTCTGTAGTGGGTTTAGTTGTGACTGCCAAAAACTAGAAGTTCCCCGGATGTCCTTCAGCTGGAGAATGCATGAACTGTGGTACACTCATAAGGAAATACCACTCATCAATAGAAAGGAACAAACTCCTAACACACACAACATGACTGCATCTCAATGATTCACCTTTCTCTTTGCTAAGAGAAGCCAGGCTCAAAGGCTATGTGCTGTGCAATTCTACTTATAGGACATTTTAGAAAAGGCAAAACTATAGGGACAGAGAAAAGTGGGGGGGGGGGGCAGGGGTTTACTACTAAGGGGCACAAGGACATATTTTAAGGTATAGAACCATATCTTGGCCATGGTGGTGGTTACGGAACTATACACATTTGTCAAGAACTGTGCAATCGAATGGGTGAATTTTACTGCATGTAAATTATAATATAAAAAATGAGAAAGTTGCTTAATCAGTGAGATCTCCCCTAACCACACTGTATCAAATAGCTGTGGTTTTATAAGAGATAGTCCTTATTTTTAGGAAATAGATTCTGAAGTATTGAGGTGTAAAGGATACCATGTGTGCAACTTACTTTCAAACTGCTCATAAAAAATAATGTGTATGTATGTATATGTGTTTGTGAAGAGGTAGAAGGAAAGAGAGGTTGCAAAATAGAGGAAGAGAAGGAGAGAGAATATGTGATAAAGCAAGCATGGTAAAATATTAATATCTGAAGAATGTGAGTGAAGGGTATACAAGAAATATTTGTACTATTTTTGCAACTTAACCATAGTTCTGAAATTATTTCAAAATAAAAGCTAAACAGAAAGCTAAACAACGTTTTATCCAGGCAAGATGATGTAACTGTTCACATGAGGAAGAAAGAGAAAGCAGTGTCTGTTGAGGGGATGGCCGGGAGGTGGGACAAGGGTGGACGTGAGGACTCGAGATGATGTGACCTGGAGAGAAGAGCCCCGCTGATCAGGAACAGAGTGACTCAGAGTCGAGCGTCAGCGTGATGTTTGGTGGAGGGTTGGCTGGAGCACAGGGCTGGTTTCAGAGAGCAGTGCATGAAGATGGTGTGACAATTCAAAGGAAATAAAAAATTCAGTTCCTTAGTCACATTAGTCACATTTCAAGTGCTCACGGCCGTACGTGGTTAGGGGGCTTCCACACTGTGCAGACAGAGAACACTGCCATCATCACAGAAAGTTCTATTGGACAGTGCTGGTCTGGAATGAATTTGAGAGTTAGGTCTTTGTCCGGAGTAACAGGGAGTCCGGACACAAACAGCAGTCCAGCTGGGCTGGAGGACCCCTGGAGGTCTTTCCAATTCCAGGGCACAAGAATACCCAGTTAGGAGGCTACTGCCATTCTCTTGGAAGAAGCTGATCAAGGTCCAGCCTTGGCAAAGGCAGCAGGAAAGAAAATACAAATAAGAGATGGAAGAAACGTTAAAAGAATTTAGGGGCTAAACAAGAAGGAGGGATAAAGATTCCTCAAGAATGTCTTGCTTGAATAAATGGGAAAATTTTTATCGATGGAACATGGAATCTAGGAGTGGAAGATGAGGAATTTGGCTTGGTTCAAGAGCATGGGGTTGATGAAAGAGTTTAGTCTGTATATAGGCTAGAAGTCCAGGATCTAGAGATAGTTGGTAGAAGCTGAACGAGAAAGATTTCAGGATCAAACATGCAATTATTAATGGAAACTGTGAGGATGGGTCAGTTCTTTTCGGGAAAAGAGTGCAGTGAAAGATGAGAAAGGGCCAGGGTCTGATTGGAGGTGATGCCCACAGTGAGGAGCTGGGATGAAGGAGAGGGGCTGTGGAAGGACTGTCCCTGAAACTCAGGGAGGAGGAGGATGGGCGCTGGGAAGATATGACCAGCCAGGTGATGGGTGGTGTTTGAGAGGGCAGGACATGGGGTCAGATGTTGCTCTAGAGGAGATTTTCAAGGAAACAGGTGGGGAGTCAACTAATCCACCAAGCTTTCCGGAGGTGAAAGGGACAAGGAGAAGCAGGGCGACAGAAGAGGAAATGACAAGGTTTCTTCCAAGGTGAGAGAGAAGAGCACAGGTGTGAAAGCAGAAGGCGAGCACTAGGTGGAGAGGGAGAGCCCAGGGATGCCCGCAGGGAAGAGCGTGGGAAAGCCAGGAGCCTCGGGAGTGGGGACCGGGTGGGAGGTCCCTGCCCCTCTGCACCCGGCGCAGCAGGGAAGGGAGAGGGCACAGCTGGAGGAGAGCAGCCCTCGAGGGAAGGAAAGAGCGCCTCCACCAGAACCAGGACTGACCTCCGGGGAGAGGGAGAGCCTCCTCTTCAGAGGAGCTGTGTGGAGGCTGCCATGGGCTGAGTTGTGTCCCCACCCCCCACGCCATACGTTGAGGTCCTCACCCCCAGTACCTCGGAACACAGGGACTTTAAACAGGTGATTAAATTAAAAGGAGGCTTGTAGGGTGGGCCCTCATCCAAACCAACCGGTACCCTTGTACGAGGAGGAAATTTGAGCACACGGAGAGACACGAGGGATGCGTGTGCACAGAGGAAGGGCCGTGCGAGGACACGGCGAGAAGGCCGCCCCCTGCAGGCCAAGGCGAGAGGCCTCGGGAGAAACCAAACCTGCTGAGGACACCTGATCTGGGATTCCAGCCTCCAGAACCGGGAGACAACACATTTCCGACGTGCAGGCTGCCGCGTCTGCGGTGCGTTGCTACATACGGCAGCCCAACCACACGAACGCAGGTGTGGATGAGCCCTGGGGGCTGGGAGGAGGGCTGATCATGAGGCAAGAGAAGGCACTGAGTGAAAGCGGATGAGTCCGAAGTCCCACCCTGCCCTGCTCTTGGGGGCTCTGGGTAAACCTACATGGCCGGAATTAGAGCCTGAACCGGTATGTCTTTCTGTGTCATAGTTAAATAAGACAGAAGGCCAAAGTTTTACTGTTGTTCTGTACATTTGGGGCATTTCCTGTTGGAATTGGTTAGCATCTGGAACTGGTTTGGTTCCTATCAGTAACAACTATTTGAAATGTTAACAATGTTCTGTGTCCTATTCTATATATATTTTATAGGAGCATCTGCTGAAATCCATTCACCGTGTTCTGGGCTTAGGAGAACATAAGTCATGGATTTTAAACCGGGTTCCTTGTCGAGAGCTGGACTCAGCAAGTTGAGTTTCTAGCCCATGATGTCATCGTCCTTTTTCTCATTGGGTTCTTACCCCAACCAAACACAAGCAGGGCGCTTCACATTGTTTCCATTTTGTGAAAAAGGAGATGGATTTGAATAAAAGGCAGATGACTTGCTGGGTTTATAAAACACGTGGCCGAGTTAGAAACAGGACTTAAGCCTCCTGCTGCCCAGGGTACGGCTGCTTTCCTCCTGTTGCCTCTACTCCAGCCAACACCCTGCCCCATCCTCTAAACAGGTCCTCAAAACCCTTCTCCGTCCCTCTGCAGAAATGCGGTGGGCGTAGGCTCTGGCCCTGGACTGGGGTTCGAATACGGCCGTGTCACTCCCTACGCTGTGTGACTTGAAGCCTGTTATTAAACCTCTTGCAGTTTCAGTGTCCTCATTCAAAGAATGTGGGAGGAATATATAAAATCTGCTGTAAAGAATTAAGCAACGCTGTAAAGAAGGTATAGCATAAAGTGCACACTCTAACACCAGCCACGCCGCCCATTCACCTTTCTCCCCCAGACACACCCCCAGAGGACTGCTCTGTGCTCTCCTTCACCTGTTTAGTCCCCGCGCTGTTGGTCAGGTCAGCTTTATACCTTCACGAGGTCACTCATGCTGCACCTGGAGCGCCTTCCCCAATTCAGGTCCTCAGCAGAGGCAAAACTCTTGCTGGTCCAGATGCTCAAACTCTCAGTACTTCTCAGGTCACTAACTTCTGGACGCACCCCTCTTATTATCTTACTCTTGCTGTCAGCCCTTTGTCCCTCACCCCCTTCTCCAACGCCCCAAACTTTCTGCACTAGCCATTGTCAGAGAGGAGCATCACAGAAGGAAAATAAAATCCAACCGTCTTTGCGAACGCCAGCCACAGGGTCAGGCAAGGCGTGCAGAGCGTCCTCCCTCTCCTTGCCACTGCGTCTGTCCCTCCCCCAGAGAGTCAGCGCCAGGCGGCGCACCCCTCCTAGTACAGCAGTGCTCCCCAAACTCTCAAACGCCCCAAACGGCTCCGAGTTCCTCTTTTTATCCTTCTCTCTGCTGCGGTCATTTTCCCCGGAGCCCAGACCTCTCTCCTGAGTCCACCCATACATCCCACTACCTGATCACCGTCTCCCCAGGCACATACTGCAAACCCAGCGCATGCAAAACCAAACCCACGTCCTTTTCCCCACGCTACTGCTCGTCCCCATTTCTCCCAAGTCCCCTCCCTGCCCATATCCAGTCACTAACGGACATCTTTCAATTCCATCAATGAAATAATCTCCTTGGGCCCACTTTCCACACCCCTGCTGTCACCATTCTAGTCCTAACTGTACCACCTCCTAGACCTCTGGTCCCCTGTCCCCACCCTAATACACCCATCACTCTGTGGCCAAACTGGTCTTTCTCAAGTGCATATCTGATGTCACTTCCCTGTGTAAAGCTCTCCAGTGGCTGTTCACTGCCTCTTAGGATCAAGTCCAACTGCTCAGACAAGGGCCTCGAAGCTCTGTCTCTGGCTTTCATCTCCAGCCTCGTAACTCTTGGGGAGCACCCTCACCCAGCCCGCTATGCTCAATGCCAGTGCTTCTCAAAATTGAGCGTGCATGACGCTCATGCAGGAGACTTGCTACAAACAGATTCCTGACCTTCCTGGGGTGTGGAAGCCGCTGGTCTCTGTGCCACCTCCTGGGGGGCACGGCTCTGTACTCTACACTGAAGGCCTTTCAGTTTCTGCAATGCCAGGCTTTTGTTGGCAACTCTCTGCGGACTCTTGCACATTCCTGGACAGGTCTCAGCTCATCCATCTCTGCTGCCAGGTTGGGTCCCACGCCCCTCCAAGGTAGTTCAATCAGCCGTCATCACAAGGCGTTGCAATTGCAGAAAACTGCCCCCAAAGTGCACGTACCCCAGCAAGCTCCCTGGGGACAGGGATGGGGCCCATCCTCTTCACCTTCTGCACCCCCAGTGCCTAACTCAGTACCCAGCACAGGCTAGAAAACAGCTCCTAAAGGAATGAATGCTCCTCCCCCCCCCCAAGGATCTCTGTTAACATGGGAATTCCTGAGAACACTCCACCCCATCCCTGGGCTCTGATGCTCAGAGATAAAGCTGGTTGGCTTGAATCTTTGCACAACTTTCCATGAAAAGGAGAAGCCCCCTTGCTCTGCCACCAATTAGATCAAAGCTGCCAGGTACTGGGCCTTCCATCCCAGACGGGAGACTGAAGCTGGAAGAAGTGAAGCAGCCCAATAAAAACATCACAAATCAAAGCACTGAATTTAGAAGCCTCCTGGGAAACACGGGGCTGCGCTGGGAAGGGTGGTTGCCTAGGTAATCCATCTTCTGCTTTTGCCCCAGCCTGCCCACACCCACCTAGTCCTGGCCTCATGAACCTTCCTCTTGGGAGGAAGGAGGAAGGAGGGAGGAGGTCGGCACCCCACAGAAGTTTCCAGACTGCTCAATCTGAAGACACAGGAGTCCCTCTCTCTGGTGATCTCCAAAAGATCAGAGCCAGCATTTGGGAGACATTCACAGAGCCTGAAGGTGGGTCTTACAGCTTCAAAGGGTCTGAGATAAAAGCCAAAGGGAATTCGGGAGGTCGCGTGAACAGCCTTGGGTGCAGGGAGGTCCCTGGATCTCTGCCGCTCCGGGGGCATTTCCCTTTTTAGGTAGCTAGCTAAAAATAGACATCAAACCCTTCACCATTCCCAAAGTCAACATTAACGTTCTGCCACAAGCTCCTGTAGGGGGCTTCGGTTGGGTGACTTGCAGAGGGAGCACCCACCCTGCAGGGCTGTGTCAGAGCCGGAGGGTGTCAGGGAGGACCTGAGATGGAAGGCTGAATCCCACGGTCCTGCACTGGGGCCGGCTCAGGGCTCCAGCGGACTTGAACCCCCCCCAACACCGTCCCTGCCCACACACACACCTCAGGCCCCTTCCAGCCCCTCCTTACAAACTTGTGGGAAAATATTGGTCACTTCCCCAGAATGAACATCTCTGGGCAAATCTCCTGTACATATCCCCTCACAGCGAAGGCTGTCACATAAGAGGATTCCGGAGCAACACCGCTCCTCTTATTACTGCAAACACCCAACCCTGAGCCCCCAGGACACAGAACATCAGGACAGTTGTGAGAGAGGCAGCCCAGCATGGCCAGGACAGCAGTGCCAGTGTTGCTGGACGGGCATCCTCCAGGCCTTCCCTGGGAGAACCCATCCTGCCCTTGCACTGGCTTGTAGGAGATACTGGAAGAGCTGGGAAGGAGCTGGACGCGGCAGCCCGGGGGTGGAAGCACAGGTCCACACGCGTGGTGTGGTGGAGGCGCCATGAGCACTGTCACTCCTCAGAGACCAATACTTGGGTTGGGAGAAACTGGGAGTTGGTGCCAGCTTTCAAAGACACTCATGGAAATACCCCCATTGCTCTTCCAGGGTCCCACATCCTTCCCTGTTGAGCAAGTCTCGATGCCAAGTCTTAGCCTCTCCAGCATTTCCTTCCAGCCCTTTGAATCCTGGAGAGAATATTTAAAAGAAAGATTTGATCCTGGAGAAACCCTTCAGGATAACTGGACACTGCTTTTGATATCCAAAGATGCTTTCAAGGTGACCGACATTTGGTTTCAGAGAGAGACTCATACAGGAGACCAAGGCATAGATATGTAAGAGCATCGTAATCTGGGATGTGAGTGAGGTCAAAGTGACTGATATCAGAGGTGAAGCTCAAGGCTAAGGCCGGGCATGGAATACAAAGGGGTGTTCCACTTGCATCCTCCCCAGATCCCAGAAGCATGGGAACTCATAAATACATTTGAAAAGTGGAATACTTCTTATATTCCTACTTCAGACCGGGCACTGAAATTTCAGAGATGGACAGGCCCTGGTTCCTGTCCCCTAGTTGTAAAAGCACCTTGTGGGTGTTCCTCTGTCTCTTTTCTCAAAGATCACCAGCTTTAGAGACTGAATGGAGGAAGCCCTGAGCCTGTTACTGCACTGGCAGTGCCCCCCTGTATTTTCTCAAACCACTCCTTCAGCCCCATCCATGCCTCCCTCACACAGACTTCCACTCAGGTCCCCTCCAGCTGGAACACCCAAAGCCTGGACTCTGTGCGCACAGCCTCCTTCCCGCCAGGATGGCTCTGTGGTTGTGCGTTCATGCTCGCTGGGGCTTCCACCCTTCACACACCAGACGGTACGAAGGGCATTGGCCAACCCCGTCTACACTGCATCACTCCAACTAAAGCCTTCTACTGAATGGCCTCATGTCAGAGCTGGAAAAGGCCTGGGGTCAGTCGGAGAAAGTCCCCATCTGACAGGTGCAGAGGGAGGAAGGGCTTTGACCAAGGCCACATGTTCCATTAGAGGCAGAACCAAAACTTTCATTCCCTGCCCTCCAGCCCAGGGCTGTCTGGCTATGCCCTGTGCCTGAGCACTGCCCTACCAGGCACAGTAAACGGGCGTCTGCAGGTCTGACAAGGAAGGGCGTTGCTGCCTCCCCAAGCCCCCCACAGGTGCAGGATGCTTCTGCCCCGGGGCCCACGCGCTTCTCTCCTGTTCCCTCTCCAAAGGTGGGAGACGACCCACTCTGGGCGGGAGGAGGGCGTAACGTTTTCTAGGAGTGCTGACACTCCATTCCCACCAAGGTGGGCGAAAGCAGCCATAGAGGAGAGTGGACAAGTGACAAAAACTGAATATGGGTTACATAGTTTCGGTTCACTATTAAGTGTCCTGATGTTAATAATTGCATTGAGGTTATGTTCCTAGAAGATACACAATCAGATGTTTAGAGGTCAAGGGCATGATGTGTCTATTTGTAAAAGGTATATATACACATACACATATATATGTATGTGTGTATATATGTATGACGAATGATGAATAGATATGAATGGATATAGCATATATATAGTTTACATATAGTGTACATAGATATATATAGATATGAATATTTGATGACTGGTGTATATATATATGAGTTTATACACAGAGAGGGACAGAACAATGGAACAAAATGCAAATAATTTATGAATCTAAGTCAAGGGTGTACAAGAGTTTCTTGTACTATTCTTGCTCCTTTTCTGTACATTTGAAATTATATCAAAATAAAGTTAGAAAAAAATTCCCATTGAGAGGCATGCAGGAAACACCCTGACAGGTCTCAAGATCCAGGGAACCATGCCAGCTGTCACCCTCCTCTTCCCCCAGCTCTGATGGCCCCCCAATGGGCAGTGCCACCACTGTGTGGACAGCACAAGGGATGGCCCTGAGACTATGGAAGGCACAGGGTGGTGTGGGAGAACGGAGATCAGGGCTGCCATCACAGTGCTCACAACTTACTAGCTATGAGACTCTGGGCAGGACAGTGTAGTTCTCTCAGTTTTGCTCATCTGTAAAATGGGAACAACTATTTGTAGCTCAGTTGAACGAGACTTGCCTGAAGCGACATAGACTGAGTGCCTAAAATGATGCCTGCTGCATGGGCGCTCGAAAAACTCTCGTTTTGTGTGATGGGCAGGTGACTGAACCAGGGGCCCTCACGATGTTCATTTTAGTACCTGTGTATTTCTCCCTCCGGTCTCCCCTCATCAAAGGAGTGTTACCATTCCTCTTCAACCAAACCACATTCCTCTCCTCCTTCAGAACCTGGGCCAGCGCTTCCCTCATCCTGAAATCTTCCCAGACGACCGCCTCCTCACTTCTGTACTTCTCAGATGGTGTCCAGCAGCTTAACCTGCAGTTTCATCAGTTTTCTCTCATCTGGCCCCTTGAGTCTGGGCAAATCAACTTGGCTTTTCCCTCCTGTTCCCCAGTGCTCGGCAGCAGCGGTGCCCCCAGGGGCTCGCAGGTGAGCACCGTCCACTCTCACGCCTGACAGCTCGCTCACAGGACGGGATATCTGAGCTGGGGAGGGGAGGACATGCAGACAGGGATCTGGCCACCATCTATTTGACAAGGAAACCACTCAGCCTTCCCTCGGTCACTGGAGGAAAGATGGATTTCCTGGTTAGATTAGGTACTTCCCAGCCCTTGAGAAAAATGAACACACACACACACACACACACACACACACACACACACACACACACACACACACACAGCCAGACCACTCAGCGACATGAGAATCTGGGCTTTCTCATGGAATCAGAGATGTCTGGGACTGGGGACAGCAACGCTTAGAGAAAAAGGCAGGTTGTAGAGGTGTACAGACTGCATAATTCCATTTCTGTGGGAAAAAAATCCAACAGAAATATTTGCATCTGTGTAAGTGAATATTCGGGAAAAGGTAATTGTGAATATATTTGAGGAGGTGGGTGAAATTAGGGTAAAGATGAAAGAGGGCTTTCACGTTGTACTCGGTAAACTTCTGTACTATTTAAAATGTTTAAACAAAAAGGCATGCATATTTAACTTATGTAATTAATAAATAATACAAATTATCCCCCAAAGTGAGAAAAGAACTGGGGTGCAGACCTCACAGACACCCTCTTCGTTCCCCTTCCTTCCCATTAAGCTCCACGGTGGTGCCTAGGTACCCAGGGAACTCTGCAGGTTTCTGAAGGAACCACCCTGCTAACACTCTCAGCGCCCCAAGGGGTGACAGGCTGGGATGCTGGGGGCCAGGAGGTGTGGGCCGGCAGAGGGATTCAACGTGGCCATATTATACATGGAGACACACACCTCCATTCTTTTGGGAGTAAGACATCTGTCTCTAACTCCAACTTCAAGGCTTTCTACACAGAGTGAAATTTCCCTTCAGCAGACCAGCAGTGTCGGCTGGAGCTAACGCAGTCACAAGTGTGTTTTTGCTGAGCAGAGGAAGCATTTTCAGCCACCCCGCCCCTCCCCCTGAGCAGCACTGCCCACTGAGCCCCATTCCCTGCATTCTTTGGAGGGAAAGAAGCATGGCGTCCAGCCTCCACCACAGAGCATCCTGCTCCCCCCTTAAAGGCAGGTGATGGAGATACCCTGAGGACCTGGGCCCGAGGGGCCCTGAGGTGCCTCCACATTTAATGGAGGCAGTAGAGGAGACCTGCTTCTGCTTCTCAAGACCGGTGGTGCAAGGGCACCAGGCTTCCCTCTGGAACAGCTGTTTCCAGCCTAATTGATAGCACCTTGGAAGGACCCAGGAGCTTAAAGAAATACTGAAGCCAGGATCCCACTGCCAGAGATTCTGATCTAATTAGTCTGGGGTGCAGTGGGCAGCAGTGTTTTTAAATGCACCCCAGCTGAAACTGATATGCAGCCAGGGTTGCGAGCCCTGCCCTGGAACTGCATGATGACACCTGGACTGGGGTTTTCCACGGCCCTCTCTTCTCCAGGGCAACGAGCCCAGGGCCAGGTCTGCTCACCATCTCCAGCTTGTTTTTCTCTTTCACAGCTCTCCTCTGACCCTCCCTCATTGCCCTCAGGATCTCACCGGCGTAGATGTGCCAGAGCTGAGGATAGGAGGCTGCTGACCTCCCAGCTCGAACTCCAGGCATTCCTGCTTCTGCCCCCAGGAGAGGACAATCGCATCAGACCTGGTTCACCATCACTTGGTGCTCTTCCAAGACCCCAGGGCTCTCCCGCTGACTTTTTCCCATAACTAATAGGACACAGGCCCAAGAAATGCTTTCGAAAGATAAAATCGTTAACCTATTCTCACTAGGTTTTTCTTAGAATTGTTAATGAATTGTCAATAACTTATTAAACATCCACTTTCGACAAATATCCATGAGAAATTAGCATTCCAATTTGGCCGCGCTGGCATACGGAAGGCTGAGTGTCCTCCCCGCTCCCCAAAAGCCTGGCTGGCATGTACTTGAGGAACCCAAGCTCCTCACTGGGAAGGTAAATATGTTACTTTGAAAGAAGAGATGAGAATAAAGCTAAGTTACAGAACACTGCCTTATAATGGAAAGAGAGGGGTAGCCTTTGGACTAATCTAGCAATAGCTCACTGCCCTTAATTAGTATGGGTAATCAGCAGTTTGTTTTGTCTTTTGCTCTTTAAAAACACAGGAAAAGTGTGTTGCGGATGTCCAGGAAACCCCAAACCTTCTGTTAAAATTGGAGGTTTCAAAGCATAGTTCTAACAAAATCAGACCAATAATTAATCACTAGGGGAAACCCGGGCTACGTTATGACCTTTGTGGACTCGAAGCACGTTTGCCTTTGAGGGCCCCTTCCTTCATTAAAAAAAAAAAAAAAAAAAAATATATATATATATATATGTACATATATGCAAATATAAATTATATTTTACAACTGTGTTGATATAAAGATGAATATATTAATCTTATTAATTAAAACATTTTCTTTGGTCTAAAAGTTAATTTTTTTCCTGATTTTATAAGATACTGAACTATTTTTGTGGGCCTGTAAAAGCACCATGGGCCCTAGGCACTGTGCCTAAAAGATTAGGGGGCCCTGGGGGAAGCCGAGATCTAAAAAGAGGGAGAGAGCCATGCAGAATCATAGGAGAAGCTGCTTCCTTGCCTGGCTATTTCGACCACAGCTGCAAGTTTGTTCTAAGAGATGTAGGTAAGGCCCTTCTATGAACAGGTCACGGCTCTCTGTCATCCTGAAAGGTGCTGCCCTGATTGGCCCAGTCGGAGGCCCAGGGAACTTACAAAAGAGGAGGGAGGATGAGACACAGACGTATCACCGTGACACTGGGAAGGGGACAGCCAGTGGCAGAATGGGGTGCTGAGGGCTACAGGGGCTCCCAGGAGGGAAGAATTCCTTGCAGCTGGAACAAGGACGAACTCAGGGATGAGATGACTTTTCCGTGGGAGTCTGTCCCACGAGACAGGTGCCAGAGCAAAGGCACGAAGGGAGGAACACTGGGATGCCCGTTCACACAGACGAGCTCAGTTTGGCTTGAGGATAAAATAGGAGTAAGGAGCTGGTGGGCGGCGCGCGGAAAGAAAGGCTGAGGCTGAATGTCAGAACATGTGCACACACGTGGCAGGGGTGTCAGGGTGGCAACGTGTGAGCAGTTCCCTTGCACGGGACTGGTGGGCTCTGGGGACTGCTAGGCACTCCAACCAGGAGTGACCTGATCAGAGCCACCGGGTAGGAAGGCCCACCGGGCGGGAAAGACTCGCCTGGGAGGGATCAGCAGACGGTCTCCCAGGGTCTTGGTGGGAACAGAGGGGTCTGAGTGCGGCTGACAGAGCATGCGGATGTGTAACACGTGGAGAGGCGGCAGGGGTGAGACAAGGCCACCGGCTCGGTCACCAGGAGCCCACAGCGCGCCAGGGTGAGGGCAGGGCCGGGCCCCGAGGAGCACAGGCAAGGACCGGCCGGCCCTCAGTCCTGGCTTTGCCAGGAAGAGCTGAGCAAGTACTTACTCTCGGTTCCCAGCACGGGAGGAAGAGAGCTCTTTGGCCTCCGGGCTTTCATCTCCGGGGCCTTGGCATTCTCGTGGGTGGGGGCATCTGGAACAGAACAGGTAACAACAGACATGAGTTGGCAGCTGCCCAGGGAAAGAAGCAGAAGAGGCATTGCAAGCTCAGCCCCGGCGACAGTCCTCCACGCCCCGCGCCACTCTGGGCCCTCGGTGCCTGCTGGGCAGACGGCGCCCGCGGCCAGGCATCCTCCTCTCAAGAGCACCAAAGAAGGAGCGTCCGTGCCACCGGGCCTTATAAATCAGGCGCAGAGCACCGTCGCCCTGAGGATGGATGGACGAGCTATGCTGGGAGCTGGTTAGCGCCTTCACTCTGCCACAGGCGCAGGCCTCCGGAACCGCATCGCTGGCGGGGCTGGGGAGGGTCGAAGCCCCTCTGCTCACCAACGCCCATCTTTTTCCTTCACTGGGTCTTAACTCACTTGGGGTAAACATTCAGGATTTCCTGAGGCCTGCTCTGTGTAGAGAGGCCTCTTGAACAGAGGAAGCAGGGGACAGGGTCGTTGCCCTTGGGCTCGTGGTCTGGAGGAGGCTTGCAGCCTGTTTTCTCTGACTCCCTTGTAGCCAGGGGCACGACAGTCAGACCTCCAGACCAGATGAAGGCCTCTGAGCAGGGGGCCGGCGTGCCTCACCTGCTCTGGGCTGAACCTTGGACCCACCATGGGGGCTTCTGCACGCTCCCCAAAAGAGCCCCAGTGGAACCCCACGGAGGTGGCGGCCTCTGGGCAAAGCTGAAATGCTGCGCTGGTGAGCGAACAACTCCTCAGGGCCGTCCTCCACGCTCCCTCTTCCCGTCCATGCCAAGGGTAGATGATGCCAGGGGAAGCCCTCCCTTGTCAGGGCAGCTGGGGAACATAGCGCTGCGCTGAGCTGCGCCGCGCGGAGAAGGCCCTCTCTGGGCCGAGAGGAGACGGGACCCTGGCACGTTGCGGGGACCGGGAGGAGGAGGAGCTGGCTGTACCGCTGTCACTAGGCTCCAGCCCTGTCCCCACAAGGAAGTCTCTTCAGGGACCAGGCTGGGAGGGAGGCTCCCCTCAGAGCCCCTTCCTGTGCATCCTGTTCCTGCTCCCGAAGAGGAAGCGCAGAGGGAGCACAGAGCGGGTGGGACGTTCCCGCTGAGGCCGGGCCACATTCCTGCGGCTTGGCTGGGGAGGAAGGGCCGTCGCCCTGTCTCCGCCTCCGGGGTGGGCCAATCCCGGCTGCTCACACGTGCTCTCCTCCGGACGGGGCTCCTGGGGCCTTGGGGGGTGGCCGTGGAAGCACAGATCTAAGGGCTGGGTGTGTGCCCTTCCCTCGCACGCAGACTCTTGGTGCTCCTGTCTGGAGGCACGACTCCTGGATGGCATTTGGGTCCCTTTCCCGTTCCAGAACGTGGGCCTGTCCGTATAAATTCCTCCACACCAGTCAGGCCTCCTTCCCGGCCCCAGGCCCGCCCGCTCTCCGTTAGCTGGGTAATCCGGGAACGGAGGCTGGGGCAGGCACCAACCAGGTTCACAGCGCACAGGCCTCCAAGGCCGTGGGGACCGTCCCCCAGCGCCGCCGCCGCCACGCTGTACACGTGCAACTAAACGGAGGATGACGTGCGATCCTTAAGGAGAGCTTCCTAGCAGTACGTAACAGGGGATGGGGCTGAAGGAACAGAGCTGGAAGCAATTCCTCTGAGCAGCGCTTGATAACCCAGCCCCTACCCTGCCCCCATTCCCCTGAGTGTCACCCTTCTGCCACCTTCCGGAAGAGCGAAAGAGCCCCACACGATGAATCAGGGGTTCCTGCCAACCGCAGCTGACATGGCCTGTGTCCGCGTCCCCAGTGGGCTGCCCACACACCAGGTCCCGTGTGGACACGGGCAGAGGAAGTCCCGTGGGGAGGGGATGATTTCATTTTCTCACACTGGGTATTTTCGCCGGACACACCAGACCGTCTCAGCTACAGAAAACCCCTCAGTACGTAGTTGTCCACCTCTGGTTCTCCACCTTGGCTGCACACTGGAAGCACCTGTACCTAGACAGCTGGCTCCCCGGGTCCCGGCTTCATCGGTCGGGGGCGGGGCTGGGGTTCCACAATATGCCGCCAGGTTGAAAACTCCTAGCCTCTCTCCTCAGGCTGCGGACTACTCCCAGAGTCAGGAAAACCTGTCCCTGCTTCCCTCGGTATTTGCGAATCAGGCTGCCATAAACCAAGGTCACGGGGTGAGTCTACGGTTCCCTTGTCTGGGGCCCTCCTTCTTCCCTTCCTTCAAGACCAGCACTTCTGACAGCACCAATGATGATGTAAAGAAAAGTGCACCCAGAAATTTCTGCTTCCCTCCCGTTTAAGGAAGAGGAGGCCAGGACAGAGTATGTACAGACATCCTCTCCTCCTTGGCATCAGCACTCTTTTCGCCATCTTTTTCCCACTGAGTGCTGGGGCATTAGAGGAGGAGACAGGAAGGACCGAGATTTTTTTTTTAACTGGTGGGGAAACTGAGGCATAAGCAAGCAAAGGATGAGAGGCCCAGTTTCCCTGGGTTCCTGAAAGGAAGGAGACAGGGACCAAGAGTCCTTCTCTCCTCAAGGGGTCGTGGTGGACGTCGCTTCCAAGCACCCTTACAGCAGGGACAGGGAGAGGAGGACTCTGGTTTCAGCTTCGTCTTCAGCAATCCTGGGACCACGGGCAAATAATGTCAGCTGCCCCCGGTCTCTATTTCCACAATTGCACAAAGGAAATGACACATTTTCTCTGCCTCACAGCCACACGGCAAGGCTCTAGGGAAAGAATGCGTGCGACGGTGACCATTCACCTATTCGTTCATTTCTCCCGTCTGCCATGTTTCCTCGTCTCCATCCCAAATCCACTTGAAAATCCTCCACCTTCAGAAAGCCCTCCCCGGGCCCCTGCTGCAGGTTTCCTGCCTCTGCACCTGTCCTCAGGTCCTCAGCTCTCGAGTGCCTGCTTCACACTGACTTGTGAGTACATCACCCTGTCATGTGCTTTGAGCCTTGTTTGTAGAAGTTCCTTGCACTTATCAATCCATCTGGCCGTGAGAAAGGGACTCAAGTTTCCCTGTCAAACCAGGCACACCCCCAGACCTGGAGCCCCACAGGGTTGGGGCGAGCCTCCTCTTCCCTCTGCAGCGCCCCCGCCCCCCGGGGGCTGTGCCTGCACCACGAGCCACGAGCCGTCAGTCCGTCCATCCGTGAGAACTGCAGCAAGGAGTGGGCTGGGAGGACCACGTGCTTAATCAGAACCAGCTTTGTGCTCACACGGCTGCCCAGGGGATAAAAATAATAGTAATGAAAGTTTAAGAGCAGCATGTATTTTCTGTCTATTTTAATCAGTTTGTGATGAAATTGACCTCCACTCCTGGATCTGGGCCCCAGGGCTGGAGTCCTTTACCGGCATGCTTGTGCCCCCAAAGAAGCACGAGGGAGGAAGGTGGTGGTGTGGGGAGGTGGGGGACTCAACAGAGAGGGGAAAACGCATCCTTATATGGACAACCCCTCCCCACTTCCACTCCTGGGCTAGCTCTGGCCTCAGGCCTCCAGCGCAGCATTTCTTCTTCTGTCTCCCCAGAGAGAGGCCATTCCCAGAGCTGCAGCCCTAAGCAGGAGGGATGAGGTCTTTAGAGGCTTCTGGGAGGGGGTCTGAGCTTCCAGGAACCCCAGGAGGGGGGCAGGGCAGAGGGGCTGGTCTCTCTCTCTGCCAGGGAGCAAGCAGCTCTCGCTGGCAAAACCTGGAGGGAGAGAGCTCCAGTCAGCACGAGTGCCTTCCTGGCTCTGCAGGCTGGTGGCTGTGAGTCCTTGGTCAAGTTCCTGATCCTCTTCAACAGGAAAGTGGGAATATAAACACCCCAACAAAGGAGTGAAAGAGACGTGGAGTAAGAGCTGGCATTTATTGGGTACTTAGTCCATGCCTGGCACCATGCTAAGTGCTTTACACTCATGTTTCAGGTTGAACCGCACCATTCATCAACACTCGTTTTTGACAATGGCAATTTTATTTGGTTCATCCTAACACACGCTAGGTTGCCTGCGACAATATAAAGAATAAGTGGGAGTGGGAGCAGACCAAGGCCAGCAAAAGGAGCGGGGGTCGAAGTCGGCTCAGGCGCAGACAGAAGGGCTCCCTGGCCACGGGGCAGTGGACCACAGCGGTTAGGAGCCAAGGTGGGGCTTTAAATTCCCACCCAGCTAGTTATCAGCCGCGTATACCTCAAATTAGACTTTAAACTCCCTTCTCACGGTTACAAATTGCCCCGAGTTACAGATCCAAGGGCCGGTGCTCAGGATCATCTCGTGCTCCTTGGCAGAGGTATTGGACGCACTGATCTCCATCCTTCCTTTCTTATTGAAACGATCTCCCTTTGGCCTCTGGGACTGCCCTCTCTCCTCAGTTTCTTCCTATCTCCCTGTGGCCAGTCCCTCTCCGTCTCTTTTGCAGACCTCTGTCCTGCCCTACTTCTCAATGTTGGACTCTCCTTCCCTCCTCCTTCCACATCCACCCCTGGGGACCTCATTTAACCCCAGGGCATCAATGGCCTCATGCAGATGGCTCCTCGTGTCCTGCCTCCAAACCCGACCTCCCTCCTCAACTCCAGATTCATCTAACTGTCGGCCTACGTGAAAGCCCACTTGGATGTGCAGCAGACACCTTAAGCTTCACAGACACGAAAGTCTTAACTGTCCGCCACCCCGAGCCCCTGCATTCTGATCTTAGTAGGTGGTACCACCATGGACCTACACCGCCTCATGAAAACTAAGGGTCACCCTTGACTTCCCTTTCTCTCTGCCCATTTCCAATTCATCAGCACATCTTATCAGCTGGACTGTCAAAACACTGTAAATGTGGTCATTTCCCACCTCTTCCATGGAGCCTAGGCTGCCATCATCTCCTGGTGGCAACGTCCCGTCCGCCCTCCCTCTCACCCCTCCTGCGTCTGGTCACCGCCTGAGGGATCCTTTACAACATCCAGTGTTGTCTCATCACACTTGGAATAAACTCCAGTGTCCTGGTCACAGCCTACATGGCCTGTTCCTCCTCAGCCTCACTTACCACTCTGCCCCCGGCCCGGGGCGCGGCCACCTGGCCTCCTTACTTCTCCTTCTGGGAGTGCCTTCCGCACCGTCCCAGCTCAAGCTTTTGCTCCTGTTCCTTACCTCTTCCTTCCTACTGCTGAGATGCCTTCCCATACATCTTCAGGCCTCTGCTCACATGCCTCTTCCTCAGAAAAGCCTGGCCGTCTCCAACAACAGCACCCGCCCCCTTCACCCCGCCCTGCTTTCTACACAGCACGTGTCGTTGCCCGAGACCATACGACATATCTGTTCATCCGTATTTCTGTCTCTCCCTAGCTCGAACACGAAGGCTCTGAGAGCAGCAACTTCTGTTTTGTTCATTGCTCTTAACCCCAGCCCCAGGAGCAGTGCCTGGCAGAGTGGGCCCTGACATCCTGGTTGAATAAACGCCCACTGGAACGCCATCCCCTACCACCCCGTGCACCGCCTTCCATGGTTACGAAGCCCCTGATCCCGCTGGTAGCTGAGGCCTGATGCCCTCAGCAGGGTGGCTGGGAAGGGCGGCCTGAGCTGCCCCGTCTTGGGATTTGGGCCTTCATAGGACTTCGCCTCCTCACGTCTCGTCTGGGTCTGAATGAGAGGGAGTGGGCCACTCAGGCCAGAGGTGCAGAAGGACCTCCCTTCCCCAAGAAGGGCTGTTGGCAAGGAAGACCTGGATCCCTGGGACCGTGGACACCGCCGTGTTATTCACTGGACCGGGAGGCCACGCAGGTGGTTACAAGGTACAGACTTTGGAACCACACACACCTGGGTTCAGGTCCTGCCAGGGTAACTCACACTGTGACTCCTTGTGCGGAGTGGCTGGAAGAGTCTGGGCTCTGGGATCAGAGACACCCAGGGACCCAGCATCTCCCGCGTCCTGAGTGACCGGGGAAGGCTGTGGACCCTCGCTGAGCCCAGGTTTTCCCACTGAGAAAGATACCCTGCCCAACCGTCGCAGAATCTAAAAATGCACAAGAGCTTCTGGCCATGGCAGGCCTTGAAGGTCAGCTTTTTCTCCCCCTGGGTGAGTTTTCTGGCAAGTCCTCACCCACCCCAGGCTCCGGCTGCCTTCTGTGGTACAAGCGGACATGCCTGCCGCCAGCGTGGAAGGAATGGCAGCATGACCATCACCAAGAAAGTGCACAGGGTCCCCTTTTTCTTACAGAAACAACCCAAACAGCCGGATTAAAAGAGCCAGATGTGCTGCATTATAAAGGCTACCTCCCCCGTCTCTACTAGAAGAGGGGAGCAGTAGGGTCGCTAATACAGAACAGCCAGTGGGCCGAAGTCAGTTTCATGAGGTCTCGAAATACATCATTCTATTGGCCACAGAGGTAGCGTCTAACTGGTGTCCAGCACAGGCTACGCGCGTGCTAGGCAGTAACTGTCGGGGGCAGGGCCAGCCTGACATCAGCATCAGCTGTGGTCCCCACCCCGCGTGGAGAGGGACCTTGCAGCGCCTTAGGAGGGACTCAAGACTGTTCTTATGCAGAGGTCTCGCGGGCAGCTGCAGATGCAGAGCAACGGAAGACCCTGCACAGCGGCTGGGCTTAAAAGTTCAGTCAAGGTTACTTCTTAGGGCAAGTGGTTCTTCACTGCATTTTAATTCATGACTTCTTTTAAGAATTTAAAAACTATTGACCCTTTCTTCAGAAAAATGCTCTAACCCACAAACACACAAAAGTTTGCCTATAATATCAAAGGGTGCATGGACACATTGGGATCTCTAAGCCAGGTACTACCACCTAAGGGAGTGGGGAATGCTGAGAGCATCAGGGGACAGAACAGGACTTGAAGCCTATTCCGCTGAGAGGAGCACAGAGGGGAAGATGCTGAAGGCTGGCGGGGAGCAGCTCAGGAGCCTGTAGTCCTTTACCATTTGCCAACCTTGTCCTTTATCTTGAAGGAAAGATAAAGCTAAATGTGGCCAGAAGGCCACCCACATGCAGGACAAGAACACATCTCCAGTGTAGCAACAGGGGAAAGAGTGGGCGTGGAGGGGGATGCCCTTTTTCTCTTTGAAAAAATACAAACAAAACCCAATGAACCTGGAGTCGGCCCTGTTATCTCAGCTGGTCTCCCCCTGACCCCCTTCCTAGCTCTTCTCCTAAGACCCAACTCCCAGTCTGTAGTCTGGGGCCAAACCCTGCAGAGGTCCCTCTGAAGGAACCACAGATAAACTATGATGGTTGAGATTAGCAGAGAGAGCAAGGGAGTCTACTAGAAGGGGACCAACTTACAAGTAAAACGAAAAAGCCCCTTAAGTTGCAGAATGAATTCCACAAACCTTAAAAACTAAAGGATCCCCAAATATACCCTGTAGGGAAAAAGATTTTATTTTGAGGACAAAGTTTGGTTTTAAAAAGAAACCCTGTGCTCTTTCTGGAAATGGTGCTGACACGTTCCAGATAAGAGAATGAATGGCGGTCATGCCTTCAGCTAGCCATGTACATGGGCCCAAAAAGGCGAGGCGTTCCACACCCAGATAACCTCATTAGCAGGCAGGCTTCCCTCTAGAGCCAGCATGGTCCCAAGTGCGGGGCTGTTACAGACAGGCTTCTGGGGTCAAGTTCTCAGAAACAGTATTTGGAAATTGCAGCACCTGTCTAGCAAGAAGCAGGACTCTGACCGGGGGTGGGGGTGGGGGTGGGGGTGGGTCAGGGGTAATTAGAAGCAGCAGCCCCTACCCAGAGCCTCAAGACACGTGTTTCAAGCCCCCTTCTGAACCGGCCACACACTCTGACCCATCGAATCTGCTCCCTTAGGCTCAGAGCCCCTGCGACACACACCTTCACAGAGCTCCAGGGAGACACACACAACATGCTACAACTTCAGGTTTACTGTGGGCTACTGACAGTTTAATTTGTGTTGCCGTTGTGTGTTTTTTTTAAACAGACGTTGGTTTTTAACACTCTCTTTCCTTTTCTCCCACTCATTATGCACCACGGATCTCGGCTTTTACGATCAGGAAATCACATCACAACATCCAGAGCGGAGACAACGATTCTACACCTTGTGGGACCGCGGTGAATCCGGCTAGGAGTTTACGCGTCAAGCGATCACCTTCACGGTCAGAGGAACAGCAAAGCTGGTCTCCAGGAGGCCTTATTGGGACCCTAGCTTTCAACGTGTCACTGATAGTTCCCATCCAGGCATTCCAAGGGCAAGAAACTGTCTTCCCCACACTACCTCTTCAGACAGTTGCAGGCACGTAACAGAGTCCTAAGAAAGGGCACAGAACTGTGAGTCCTCGGATGGGACTCTGGACCTGGCTTGGCCCTAAACAGAGCAGGGAACCCCATGAGGGAAGCTTTCCCTCTCTGAAGGGCCTGGGTGTCCCACTGCGTCCAGGGAGGGTGGCAGCCTAAACCATCTGCTTCCAAGCCTCTGATTCTAACCCTAGGCAGAGGAGAAAAGGAGACACACACACGCTACCTGCATTTCTTTAGGACAAGTCCCCATTCCTTACCACCCAGACGCGCCCCCTCCTCACAGGAAACGCCACTCAGGCCTGCCACACCTCTTGGTCCCCACGCGTCCCTTCCTCTCCCTCTGCTGTATCACGATACGCTTCTCTAGCGGCAGGCCTGTCCCCTCTACCCGAAGCCTCAGCCCCAACTCACCTCCTGGAGGAAGTGTCCCCACTTGGACCCCACTCTGCTACCTCCTCCTCACGGGTCTGTCCTGCCAGTACTGACACTTGTTTGTTGCGGCTTGTAAAATACCACGTAGTCATTTTCCTGTGGGTGTGTCTTTTCTCCTCCTGCCCTGTGTCCACGTCCCTGCCTGGCTTGCGGGGGTCAGGACTGGGGAGGCGGGCCGACATGGTGAGCAGCCCTCCTCCCAGCCAGGGGCAGGACTGTGAGGCCACAGGGGACCACCAGCTAGAGCTCCCACTTTCCTTCCCGTCTCCTTGTTTTGTAAAAGATGGTTTGTCACCCACAAAGCAAATGCCTCGGGCAGGGATGGCAGCCTTGGGTGCAGTTTTGTCCAGGCACGGTGGGAAGGGGATGCTGAGAAGCGGGATTCTGCGTGTGGCAGCGGTGGGTGGGCACGACCTACCGTCCACGGTGACTTGGCAGGAGCTCTCAGCCTGGCCGGCGCTGTTCTTGGCTACACACTTGTACGAGCCTCTGTCCTCGGGCAGTGCCTTCTCAATGGACACGGAGCACAGGGAGCCTGGGCGGGGAGGGGAAGATCTGTTGAGTGGACCAGGTCTGAGCCCAGCACCTGCTGGGCTCCTGGAGCATCACAGCGAGTGTTATTCACACGCAGCCTCCGGAGCCCAGAAATCAGAGGCCCTGTGGGAACCAACCCCCTCCCCCACCAGAGCCAAGGCACGTGTTGCTGATAGTCCAAAATAACCGCCCCCTAAATGTTCCCAACCCCACCCCCTTTCAGCGAGTTCTCTCACAGGGATAGAATAGAAAGCGAAGAAGGAGAGAAACAGCCTCTGCCCTTGGAGAGCATCAGCACAACAGCAGGGGCAGATGGACCCAGGCCCTCACACTGGACGTCACCCAGAGACGAGCAGTAGGCGGGCTCAGGTCTGCAGACTGTGGCAGGCACAGTGGCAGGTGAGAATGCTCCAGCCAGCTTACAGCAAAGATTCTGGGAATGCCTCCTAGAAAACGCTGCTTGGAGCAAAGAAGTGGGTGGGGGAGGGCAGGAGCCCCTGTCCAGCAGGGACACTGGCCGCTGGGCAGCTCTGTCGGGAGGCGACAGTGACCAGCCTGGGGCTCTGGGGCTAGCTTTTCAGGAATGGTATCTGCGCTGAGAATCGTGCCTGATGAGAGGCCCTGGGCTGCGAGAGGCGCACTGTGGGGCTGCCTCCCTCAGTGCAGGGTCTTTTGGTCCCCTCAGAGAGGGGTGGAATAGCCTTCTTTCCCATGAATCTACCCTTGCCCCAGCACATCTCTTCTGGCCTGGCCGGGGGAAGGAGGGGTCAGGCTGAGTATACACAGGAACCCGGTCCTCGCCCATCCTAGCTCTCTCATCCCAGGGAAGGCTACTTCTCGGGGGGGCCTCTTTGGGGAGTTTCTCTTAGGGTGTGAGGAGAGACCAGCTGAGGGCTGGGCTTGCTGGGCCAGGCAGGAGGGCAGCAGTACCCTCGTTCCTGCCATCAGACACACACAAGCCAGCAGCATGGCATCCTACCCAAAGCTGCCCTGTTGTCAGGGCAGCCGTCATCATGCAAGGAGGAGGACGGAGCCAGAGCCACGCGCATTCTGCTGCCTGGAGCCACCGGCTCCAGCCGCCTCCCTTCCCGCCACACTGCCCGGCACAAGCCACTGGCCCTGGGCAGGCAGAGCTCTGTGCATCCCCGGCGTGGCCTTAGATCTCAAAGTCCTTGAACCTCCGTTAGACAGATGCACAGACCTGACCAACAAATACAAGGATATTCAGCGAGGGGAAGGGTGACGTCAGTTCTGCTCAGAGAACCTAAGGCTGGAGGAGAACACAAAGACAGAATCGTTTTCTTTCTGGCACCTGGGTAACGTCTTCAACAGGGAAGCCTCCGTCCTACCAAGCCCCTGGGGCAGGATGGTGGATCTGCCCCCTCCCCCACTCTCACTTAGACCCCGCCTCTGAGAAGGGCCTCACTCTGCTCTCCCACGGGGGATGGCAATGCCTCCGGACCTCTGCCCACTGTGGTCAGGAGACAGAATGTGCAGAACCTGCAACAGAAAGGGTTTAGGCTGGATTTTCACCAACTCTGTCAGGAGAGCGAGAACGGGGAGGCACAGGAATCGGGGAATGAGGGTAACTGCCTCCTCGAGAGAGAAGTTGCCATTCGTCGGCGAGGGCGGGGCATGCGAAGATGACCTCTGGCCCCCAAACGTGAGGCTTAGACGAAAGGGACCCCAGCTCGCCCCTTTGCCTCAGTCTGAGGCTGAGGCTCCGGGAGCAGGTGCCCCACTCCCGGGAGAATTCTCGATCGTCTCTCAGCTTCAGTCCCCCAGCTGCCTGCAGCCTTGAACCAGAACGGCACAAAACAGCAGCGGGACCCCCAGGAGAGCTGGACCGGGTCGACCACAGCCCTCGCCCTTCACAGCGGGGGGGAAGCATCAGAAAGGCAGCTTTTCCACGCCACTCCGAGCCAACGCCATGCGCCATGTGCGTGGGCTGGGGGAGGGCCCCCGGCAGGCCTGGAGGCTGGGCCAGCCCAGATGGAAGAATCTGGTATTTCCTGTGGGACAGCTTATTCCTGACCTCCAGAAGAAAAACCGTTTCCCAGAGTTTTTTTTTTGAGACGCCTCCGTCTGGTGGGGAATTCTGAGAGGAAGGTGAGGGGGATGGGAACCAGGGAGCCAATGAATGGCTCAGCTAGAATGGGCCCTGGGAGAGTCCTTCAAGGCCACAGAGTCTGGAGGCGCCCCCCTCCCCCCCATCTTGCTCTTCTCCTGAGTGTGTGGGGAGCGGGGAGGTGGGGCATGTGAGGTAGAGGAAGTGGTCCCAAGTCCTAGAGGCGCTGCTCCAAGGCTGCCCTCAGTCAGCAGTGTCTCCTGACCTGGTCCCCCTGGCAAGCTGGGACAGGGCACCCCAGCTCCAGGTCACCTCCGCGGGATGGTGGCTTCCAGGCCATCTCTAAGCACCCCGGCCATAGGTCACCTCTTCCATGCCCCGAGGACATCTTTATCAGAGCTTGTCTCCAAGGCCATTACTGAAACACGTGCCCCTCTCGCATGCTAGCTCTCGGAGGGCAGTGACGGTGACTATTATGAATGTTTTTCCTGAGCTTGGAATGCAGTCAGTTAAAAAAAAACTTTGCCATTCTGAGAATGTCCAAGGCATGTTTCTGGAGCAGGTGATCTGGTAGGATCTACACAAGAGAAAGTCATGAACACTTAATCAAACATAACCTACCATTGAAAAAAGATTATATAGTTTCTAAAAAGAAAAAAAAAAATGCCTCACTCAGAATTCTTCAAGTAGATTTTGCACACAACGAAAGGGGCTAGGCGACTGCTTCGCACACAGCAGAGTGCTGTACAAATCCCTGTGTCCTGTAGGACAGTCTCACACAGGTTTTGAAAAAGCTTTTGCAAGATCCCACACGGAAGGCAATTAAAAATGAATCACCGGTTGACAACAGCAACAAAAATGAACCCTCATCAATAGATGCGGAGAAATGTTTGCCAGGGAGAGAAGCCTGGCCTGGGGACAGGAAACAAGGCATAAAGATGAAAGCACTCTTCAGGAGCAGCACGGAACTCACTGGCCAAGCCAGCCACGGGCCTGCCAGCCCTTGGCAAGGCCTGAGCAGCTCTGCTGCAGGTCCAGAAAGGGCATGGTGAAGCCCCGCCGCAGGCCTGGAGGCCCGGCCCAGCTGCTGTGAGTGAGCATCTGCCCTGCGGTTCTGGGGGAGGCGGGAACGGCAAGGACACCTCCCCAAGTCCCTCCAGGAATTAAGAGTCCACTCAACTGAATGACTGCCATCACACCTCTTCTGCTCTCGTCAGCGCTGGACGAAGTGAACATGATCAGGTTTTGGGGGGCCTGTGGGTTACGAGCCCTATCCCAGTACAGGGTTCAGAGAAGCACCCCTGAAACCTACAAACAGCATCCACTAGCAGCAGGTCACAGACATACACATTGATGCAGGGAGAGCGCAAGAGTCCATCGTGGCCAAAGGCCCTGGGGACGACAGTCCGGGAAGGAATCCTGCAGGAAGTGAATCTTGATCTCAGGTGAGGTAACAGAAGGGGTTCAGTGCAGTGGAGCAAGGAGGGCTCCAAGTCAGGGAGGTCGGGGTGGAGAGCACGCCCAGGAGGGTGTGAAGGATGGGGAAACCCACTTCGCAACCCTCCTTCTCCCCACAGACCCCTCAGAGCACCAGGTTGTTAATGCCCCTGATGCCATCCCTGTGAGCCAGCCACCCACACGGGGACACTCGGGGATCCTCCACCCTCTCCTCTCCTTTACCCCCACCACCCACCCTTCCAAGCCAGGCAACGGGTGCTCTTCATTCTGCCTTCGCTTCCCGAATTGCTTATTTCCTACCTGTGGCCATGGCTACCTCGTGAGTCCAGGCCTCATCACCTTTCTCCCCAGCCTCTTCAGTAAGCTCCTTCCTTGTCTCTGGGCACAGAATCAATCCAAACCCCTAAAGCCCAGCTTGGTGTCTATCGTTCCCCACTCCCAACTCTTACGGGGCTCCCTACGGCCTTCAGAGGTGAGCTCCTTAGCACGACAGAGGATGCAACGGGGCTGCGCCGCCCTCTCTCGTCCAGACGATGCTGGGAGCGGGCTTGCCTCCGCTGCTGTCTGTGCCCCTCCCGCTCCTGCGGGGAGCCCTGCCTGCCTTCACGCTTCCGACGGAGGCCCCGCGCGTTCACCACCAGCCTCTCCCCGCGGCCCAGCACTCGGCTCCCTCTCCTCCCGCTCCCAGCGGCTCATCACGGGCACTTGGCTGAAGGAGGTTTATCACTGTGCGTGTGTGTCCTCTCTTTCCAGATCGATTGAGAGCAGACCTACTCACACCTCTCAGAGGCCGCGCTCCCTGCGGCGGGGCCTCCTGAAGTGGTCCCTGACAAGGCTTTACCGCAGGCTTCCTCCTGGCTCCGCGTGTGACCCGGGCTCTGGCAGCTTTGGAGGGTGACGTGCTAGAGAAGGGATGAGGGACAGAGCACGGCTGCTGCTCTGAGACCAGGCCGGCTCCCTACTGCGGCACGGCGGACAGGCCGGTCCCAAGGTCGGCTTCCTCCCCTGCAGTGAGAGTACCGGAAGCTCGCGAGCCCAGAGGGTACCGCCAGTCTTCCAGCCTCTCGACAGCTGTTGACAGCGTTGAGGGGTAAACAGCCATTAGCCTCTTCCCCTGATAGACAAAGCTGTCGGGGAGCTTCAGGGAAGGACCAGCATGTGGACACGCTAACAAGGTTAACTAGGAGGTGATGCAGCACCGTAGTCTGGGCGTCGGAACTCAGCGGCCTGCATTCCAGTTACAGCTCTGTTACTAACTAGCTGTGCAACTTGGGCAAAGTGAGGAACTGCTCTGTTAGCCGGGCAGTATGCCGTTATCAGGATTCAATGAGTGACAGGCATAATAAGGTGCCTAGGTCAGTGTCTGGCACGTGGTGTTCAGTTAGTGCAGGCTATTTTTATTTTTCAAAGGAGAATTGCAAATATTTGGAGCATTTGTAAAAGTTGGATTTGGGGCTATCTCCATCACACCCTCCCCCGCCCTGTCTCTCCCTGTCCTCTCCTTGTGCTGGCTTTCTTTTCATCACATCTTCTTCTGCTGCTTTGCATCTAAACTGTCCATCTGAGGTGGTTTCTGTGGGGGGGGGGGGGGGGGGGGGCGACGCTGGAGTCACCAGTGGAAGAGGGTCTCGGTGCCCAGCAGATACGACACATCAGGACACCCTGGGTGCGAGCAGCGGTTCTAAGGGTGCAGGTGTGCTTCTGAGACCAGGGCTGAGGTCTGCTTACATGGCTTCATCCAGCGGATTGTTTATAAGCAGCTCTTGGTGGCCCTGCAGCTTCCACGCAGGTCCCAGAACAGCTGCACAGCCGTGGGCATTACCCGCAGTGGTCCCGACATCAGCTTCCCTGAGTGTGGCGCCGCCGTGGACCGCACCGTGTGCAGGCCTGTGGGACCACACACGTCCCCAGGATGGCAGCTGCCCACTTTCCGCCCCGCGCCGAGAGGTCACCACAGGGTAACCTGGGAAACGCTCCTGCTCGAGGTCGGCGGTCGGTTTTACCCGAAACTATCCAACCAGGAGGGGCCCACAAAAGTGGCAGGGGAGGCCTGGCATCCACTCCCCTGGACGTCTCACCCCACCGTGGCGATCCCCCATGCCTTCCAGTGTGTGGACAGGCCGAACGAGCAGAGGCAGGGGGATGGATGAGATGACTTCTGGAGGCCTCTACCAAGCTGAGTGTTTTCACGTGGAAAAGCTATCATGTCAACACATGAGCAGAAAATACACCCCTTTTCTCTCTCCTGGCCAATTTCCCCTTTAGTGCTTCAGCAGTTAAGACTTGAAAGGGTCAGCTGTGCCAGACTGGCTGTCTGAGCTGCAGAGTGAAGAGAGAGACTGCGTCGTGAGCGGAGAGGGATGAGGCTATCTTCAGATGCTTCAGTGGGGTTTTTAAGAGGGAGGAAGAAAGCCAGCTGAGGGGTGAGGCAGGGGGTGGAGAGGGGTGCCGTCAGAGGATGGAAGGAGGGCAGCACCGCGGGGGGCGTGCTCCTGTCTCAGCTGACCTGCATCTGACAGGACCTGTCCGCTCAGGCCTCTGCCGAGGCCAACCTCTGCCCCTCAAGGGTAAAATGCCGCTTCCCGGGCAGATCTCTGTCCTGCCTGGTCCAGGGCCACCAGCATCAGCTGCAAGCTCAGGCCAGATTCTATTCCCAGGACGGCCACCAGAGTGGGGAAGCCACAGCGTGGGAAGCCGGCTGTCCTTGGAGCTCCCGCCCAGAATTAGGATTTACGAAAACATTTCAAACCAAATTGAGGGGTCAGGGAAAACACCCCTCTCATCCCCACCTCTTCTCGAGGTATAAACCGACCCATCTGAGAACTGCAAACCCTGAAAGGCCCCGATGGCAGGATTTAAGGCCCCCCCTTCTTCTCTCCGCAACCCAAGAATGTGAAATACCAGCAAACAAAAGTCTCATCCAAATTAGGAAGCGAGTGGCTCTGTCTGCCTGTGAGTGTGTGCCGGAGGGGCTGCTTCCCCCTCAGGTCCCTTCAAACTCGCAATGTTATCAAGACTTAAGTCGTTGACCCCAAATCACATCCGTCACTGCACAGCCCGTCCTGGACCTAATACGCTGCTTCAAAGGCAGCTCCCAGCCCCGAGCCCCCGGTCCGCCCCAGCCCCGGTGCCCCCATTTCCAAGCCTGCGATCAGAGCCCTCTCTGGGCCAGAGCCGGGCATCGGCACAGGCCCAGGGCTGCTCTGAGAGCCACGCCTGGGGGTGCCAGGAGGGGGCCCTGCCAGACAGATGCCAAGATCGGGGAATGTGCCTGGGGACCAGCCTCCCACCCCCGACCCCCAGCAACGGAGGGTGGCGGGCACTGGTCCTGAGAGTGGGGGTGGCCATTCCCACCCAGGCTCTGGGCCACGAGCACCATCAAGCAGCCAGGCTCCAGGGGCTGACAGGGGCCAGGACAGAGCTCCCCTTCCTCCCGGCCCCAACCCTGTTACCTTCTTGGGAGAGGACGATGAACTTGGTGGTCTTGAGCGTCTTTCCGTTCAGTGTCCAGGTGATGGCGGCGGGGGGGTCGGAGCACACCTGGCACTGGAGCAGCAGTTTCTCGCCCTCTGCCACGCGGAGGTCCCGGAGCTTCTCCTTGAAGGCGGGGGCTGTGCCTCGGCTCTCTGGTCTTTCCTCGTTCTCTGCGGCCCCTGCACGGCCCCTCTTGCAGCTCACATCATTCTTAATGTCCTTCTTGAGTTCTTCTTTCCCAGTTGGTTTGGGGGTCTCAGCTGGCTTGGCGTTACCCAAGGGTTTGGGGGTCTCGGCTGGCTTGGCGTTACCCAAGGGTTTGGGGGTCTCGGCTGGCTTCACGTTACCCAAGGGTTTGGGGGTCTCGGCTGGCTTGGCGTTACCCAAGGGTTTGGGGGTCTCGGCTGGCTTCACGTTACCCAAGGGTTTGGGGGTCTCGGCTGGCTTGGCGTTGCCCAAGGGTTTGGGGGTCTCGGCTGGCTTGGCGTTGCCCAAGGGTTTGGGGGTCTCGGCTGGCTTCACGTTACCCAAGGGTTTGGGGGTCTCGGCTGGCTTGGCGTTGCCCAAGGGTTTGGGGGTCTCGGCTGGCTTCACGTTACCCAAGGGTTTGGGGGTCTCGGCTGGCTTGGCGTTGCCCAAGGGTTTGGGGGTCTCGGCTGGCTTGGCGTTGCCCAAGGGTTTGGGGGTCTCGGCTGGCTTCACGTTACCCAAGGGTTTGGGGGTCTCGGCTGGCTTGGCGTTGCCCAAGGGTTTGGGGGTCTCGGCTGGCTTCACGTTACCCAAGGGTTTGGGGGTCTCGGCTGGCTTGGCGTTGCCCAAGGGTTTGGGGGTCTCGGCTGGCTTGGCGTTGCCCAAGGGTTTGGGGGTCTCGGCTGGCTTCACGTTACCCAAGGGTTTGGGGGTCTCGGCTGGCTTGGCGTTGCCCAAGGGTTTGGGGGTCTCGGCTGGCTTGGCGTTACCCAAGGGTTTGGGGGTCTCGGCTGGCTTGGCGCTACCCAAGGGTTTGAGGGTCTCAGCTGGCTTCACGTTACCCAAGGGTTTGGGGGTCTCGGCTGGCTTGGCATTACCCATGAGTTTGGGGGTCTCGGATGGCTTGGCGTTGCTCACAGGTTTGGGGGTCTCGGCCAGCTTGGCACTGCCCACAGGTTTCAGGAATCCTGAAGGCTGGGCACTGCCCACAGGTTTGGGAGCTTCTGCTGTCTTGGCATTCAAGGCCTCAGCATTGCTGCCACCATTCTCTGCTGGCAACTTTTTCTTACTGCCCAACACTGAGCGAAAATCTGGGGTGGCAGGTTTTGGAGGCGGCACCTTCTCAGGCACAGGGGTCTTGGGAGTCCCCTTCTTGGCCAGGACGGAGCGGAAGTCCACCTGCTGGGGGCTGTGCACCTTCCTCTCCTCCTCTGACACCGTCTTGGGCTTCACTTGCCGCTGCAGGCTGGCGCGGAAATCCATCTGCTCAGCTGGGATCTCCTTCAGGTCCTCCTCAGACAAGGTCTTGGGACTCACCTTCTTGCCCAGGAGGTCGCGGAAGTCCAGCTGCTCCACCTCCTGCTGGCGGATGGCCTCCTCGGTGTGCTGCCGCGTCTCCACGCGCCTCTTGAGCACCCCGCGCACGTCCTCGCCGCCGTCCTCCTCGGGCCCGCCCTGCCCTCTTGCTGGCCAGCCGGGCCTCAGGCTCCCGTCGCTGTCACCGCCACCACCATCAGCGCCAGCTCCTCGGCCGCAGAGGCCCTCCCAGCGGGCAGGCTCCCTCCCCCTGCAACCAGTGAAGGGAAAAAGGAAAGTAGCAGGAAGAAAAGGGGCCGGGTAAGAAAGAGACGTCAGGGGAGAGCACATCCCCGAGGGAGGGAGGGAGGGAGGGAGGGAGGGAGGGAGGGAGGGAGGAGGGGAGGGGAGGGGGCTGGCCAGGCCATGTTTATAGAAGGGAACTTTGGTGCGAGGCGCTGGCCTGCTTAGTTGGTTTGTTACATCGGTAGTGACTTCAGTAGCCTTATAAGGGTGTGTGCAAAAAAAAAAATTTTTCACCCCCCTCTCTTCCCTTGCTCTCCCTCCCTCATTCCCCCTCCAATCTCGCCCTCTTGGCTCCCGCTGCCTCCGCGGCAGGACACAAACCATCTGGGGCTGCCGGGCCGGGCCCGCCGGGCCCGGAGGAAGGTGGGTGGGTGGTGCCACGGGGCCTGGCCGGGCAACCCCTGGGGGCCACTCACCGCAGGACGGCTCCGGCAGCGCTGCTCTGCAGCAGCAACGACACCTGGCAACTGCTCTCGCCCACCGGGTTCCTGAAGGATTCAAGGGGTCGATACAGATGAAGAGGCCCTCTGGGCCAAGGGCCTGCCCAGCTTGGGGCTGGGAGGGGGGCAGGGCAGGCAGGAACGGGGCCACGGGCGGGCTAGCTGACCCCACGGAGGACGGGACCCTGGGCTGAGCGGTGACCCTAACATGCCCACACCAGACCTAGAGTGAGCAGGGCCCGCCCCCACGTTGGTCACCCTTTATTATTCCAGCTCTTGTTTAAAAAGGGGGGAAAGAAAGAATCTTCTGCACAAAAGCGAAGGTAGGCATGCAGAAGCAGGAATGCTTTTCTGTAAGTATATTACAAAAATAATACAATCAATCAGTCACTCAACTAAGGAAGAGGGAAGACTAACACTGCTCAGGGCTGTAATGGAGTCATTTGGTCTAGACGGTGCGGCCCCCGTCAGCCTGCTCAGGGACCCCGAGTCTGACCCTGTGCTCCCCTAACACAGAGGGGGTTATGCCTTCTCCTCACAAGGTGCCCCACCTACTAGGTCCTCTTCACCTGCTCAGGAAATGAAAACACCCTTCAATCCCTACCCATCAGCTAACACCCTCCGATCAGACCTTTTCGTATTCAAAACCTAACAGGGGTCTCCCTACACGGGCGACCCTTTCTCTTCTTCCGGCGGGTGGAGAGGGCTCCGGATTCTCCAGTGCACTGTTAAAACCGTTCGTGACCCGCTGAGGCCCCTCTGCTCAGAAAAGGGGCTGCACCACGCTCCGTGCTGCGCAGGGCTCACAGCGGATCAGCCCTGCCACCCCACAAGGCTGCCATCTGCCGGCACCGCAGGGCACTGACCAGCCGAGAAGGTTCTGCGGAGACCAGGGGAAGCGGAGGGCCGGATCTGAGAGCCGAGGGCGACTCTGCCTGATGATAACCGCGTATTCTGCGGCCACCTCCAGCTTTCGTGACCCACAGCCACGATCCTTCTCGTCCTCACAACAGCCCAGTGAGGTTCAGAGCACTTTGCGCAAAGGGAAGGAAGGGAGGCCCAGGAGTTTCTGGGCTGCAGGGCTGGGCTCGAGGGGTCTCCCACTCGTTCCCTGCACTTGGCCATCTCACGTGCACTTCGGGGCCTGACACACGCCCCAGATCCTATCATAGACATGACCCATCTCACGTACTCACAGCCGCTCCGCGAGGTTGGGGTCGGCGCTGTTTCCACAGGTCAGACAAATGAGGCTCACTAAGGGTAAGTCCTTTTGCCTAAACTCACAGAGCTGGCCCGCGGGGGAAGGGGCTGGGACCTGGGTCTTCTGGAATCCAAGACCTGTAACTTTCCCATCCCGGCCTCCAGTGTTCATCAGTACAAATCTATCCCGGGGCACGTGTGTGCATGTCTGTGCGTGTATGTGTATATCGGCTGCACGCGGATGGGCTCTACCTGATGGGCACCTGTGCCTGCCGGTCCACGTTTGGGAAGCTGTGCACGTCACCCCCACACGGACAGAGAGCTGAGCATGTGTTCCCGTAGCTCTGCCGGGGCACGTGGGTATCTACCAAAGGAGGGCCAGCTCCGGGCCAGGCACTCGCAGCCCACCGTGTGGCAGACGATTCTTGAGGGTCCCTGGGGTCCCTGGTCGCCCTCAGACACTGGGACCCACTTGACAGGAGGCGAGGTTGATCTTCCGTGCTCCTTAACCTTGCTCTCCCCTGCTGGGGCTCCTCCTGCTCCCCCTCCTCAATGCTCAGGCTCTTGGGGGCGGAGGTCCAAGTTCAGGGAGCCTCACATCCGGGCAGTTTGAGGGCCCAGGGTGCGGCTTTGCTCCACAAGCAGCAGTTAGGTGCCTCCTCAGTGCCAGGCCCTGGGAAGGCTGGGAGGCCCTCAGAGCATCCTGAGAACTCAGCACAGAAGGCTAAGCGGGCTTGGGTCAACCATGGGACGTCACTCGGGGGTGAGGCCCAGACCCCTGGCACCCCACTGCTGCCAGGCTGCCGGCCAGTAGAGACGACGCTGTTCCCACGTTTCTTTCAAGCACGCGGTGCGGGGCCTGGCGATGGTGTGGAGCAGGAAGACAGGATGCCCAAGGACTGTGTTTTCCGAGGAGCCCTTTCCGACATCTCCTCAGCTGAGTTTCCTCCCGTCACAAGTAGAACACAGCCCAGACGCAAAAATCAGGAGCAGACACGGACCAGATGGCCCCGCTTTACCCCCAGCCAAGCCCCTCACAGGCTCTGAACGGTGGGGCTCCCTGACCCCTGAGTTGGAGTAAGCTCTCTCTTCCCATAGGGGAAGCAGGTAGGTGCTTCTGTTGTCTTCTGTTACCTGCCTTGAAGAAGGCAGGTGCAGGCAGCCTTCCCCAGGCCTCACCCTGAGGTACCCAGGCAGTCTGGGGGGGCAGATGGGAGAACCTGGGATACCATGGCTGCTATCCATGGCTGGTACCACTGAGTCCATCATCCTTTGGCATAGGGGTCTGTACCCCTGCAGCCACAAACCTAAATCTCTGCTAGACCTTTGAGGCAAATCATGGGTTCATTTGGGGCCTACAAAGGTCAGAGAGGCCTGTTGCCTGGAACCCACACCCCAGGTAATCTCACCAGCTGGTCAGCCTCTTGGGCCCTCTCTGGTGTCTGCACAGACTTAGTTATAAAGCCAGGCCTGAGACGGAGGCCCCACCCTCATGCCCAGCCCAGGTGCTGCCACAGAGGACGTGGCACTGTTGCCTCATAAGATGCACCTTCTACAACTAACAGAAGCCTTTGTGGTCCCTGGCTCCTAAGCCCCAAATAAGAAGCCCACTCTTTGGTTACAAAGCCTTGGACCCTGTCCCACTCTGAATCACCCACCCTTGGAATGGATTTTATATGCAAAATTAATTTAAAGAACTAATTTCCTGGCAAGTATCAATCTTTGAAATATTGTAGCTGTTATTTGGAGCTGACTTTTTGACATCTCCCCTTTCAGTTCAGGAGACAAGAGCTAGGGAAGGGAAGGGGAGGTAGAAACCAACCACCTGTACGTCCCCCCAACTTCAGCAGGGACAGAGAGCACCTGTCCCACCCCTACCCCCAGCCCGGCTCCCTCCTAGCCTCCCAGTCTCCCTCCTTGAAAGGCATTCTGTCCTGGGTCTAGGTCTGATTTCTCTCTAAGCCTGGGTCTGAAAGAAGTCACAGGGCAGTGGGGCTCCTGGCAGGTCTGGCACACACTCCCCAGGGCAACTTTCCACAGACTGGCTCCTTCTCACTGGGGACAGAGCCCAGGCCAGAGCAGCAGCCTCCCAAAGGAACGAAGAGGCTGGACTCTGGGGAGGGAAAAGAGGCAAGGGCTGCGTGTGCGGAGACTCTAGTGTGACGTCCTCGGTTTCCCAAGTTCCCAGTGCACTGACGCAAAGAGAGGAGGAGCACCTGACTAAAAGACAGAGCCGAGGGTCCCAGTCTGGGCTCTGCTACTCACCTTTGGGTGGCCGTGACCCTGAGGCCTCAGCTTCCCCCATTATTAAGCAAGGAGGCGGTGAGATAGCTTCTGAAGTCCCATTCAGCCAGGACAGTCTAAGTGTTATGACTGTCCCCAGCTGGGCCTAGACAGTCTGCCTGCCGACCTCCCGGCGCAACCCTCCACTCCGGCCTGGCAGACTTCCCACTGCCTCGCTTTGCTCTTTCCTACCCTCCTGGGCTCAGGCTCTCCAAAGAGAATTGACTCATTCGCCTCAATATCCCACACAAAGCTCATCTCTTCTAGGATGCCTAGCTTGATTACACGAGTATTGTCTCAAGCACCACCGCTTTCATACAGACAAGCTCTATTCTAACACGTCATCGGTTTCCATTATTTGAACTGGCCTAGAGGAGAAGAAGCTATCTCCTCTCTACTTGGGAGGCAGATTGGCCTTCCTGATAATAACCGGTTCAGGCACAAAGCCAAGGCCATTGGTGTGCTCTGAGCACACTGCTGGTGGTGGCAGGATGACCCATGGGCCCACGACCATCTCATCAGCTGACCACAGATGTGTTATTAGCTCAGCTGAGGTCTGCTGAGCCTTGCCCAGCTAAGTAGAATTTCCTAGCAGATTCAAAGAAATAATAAATGGCTATTTTCTCACACGTCACTAAGTATTGGGATGGTGTGTTATGCACCGAAAGCTAACGATACAAGGATAAAGCACATGCCCAGAAAGGACCCGAGTAGACGGAGCACGTGCTGGGTTTTGTCATTACTGTAGGAACAATGCTGCACCAGTATTGCAGTAGCTTTGGCGTGTCGCTGCATAGCTCAGAGCCTTGAACACGATGGGCTCCGTACAAGGAAATGACTGGTCCAGGAGAGCAAGCCCCTTGCAAAGCGGCCGGGCACCTGAGCCGCAGCCGTCCAGCCATCTTCAGGACGTGCCACAACCTGCCTGCAGAGTCAAGGTGCAGACGAGTGCTCTTCTTCAAAACTAAGAGCAGCCCTAGGGGCTGGCGTTCTGTCTCCATCAACTCAGGGCGGGCATGGAACTTCAAGTTAGAACATTTTAAAGGCAGAACAACACTTCTGGGTCACATTCACATAACGAATGGTTACCACATGCTGCCTGTGGGCAGACACTGTTCTAGGCACTGGGAACTCAGCAGTGTGCCTTCATGGAGCTGACCTTCCCGCGTTCCCTAGAAAGACCTTGAAAGGGATGCAGAAAGAACAGGGATAGATACCGTCCCTGCGGTTTTAAATGCCTACAAAACCTATGATGCTCCTTTCTCCAAGAGGTGGAACTGAATCCCCTTCCGCATGAGTATGGGTTGCACTCAGTGACTCCCCTCTCGCGAACAGAATGTGGCAGAAGTCATGGTGTATGACTTCCGGGATAGGTCACAGTGGAGCCATCGCAGGTTCCAACTAGGTCTCTCTCTTGGACCCCCAGCTCTGGGGAAGCCGGCTGCCATGTCCTGAAGACACTCAAGCAGCCCCAGGGAGAGGTCCACACGGCCAGGAGCTGAGGCCTCCTGCCAGCAGCCCTGCGAGGGAGCCACCAGAGACGCGGACCCTGCAGCCTCAGGCGAGCCTGCAGGGACAGCAGCCCCTGCTGACGGTGTCACCGAAACCTCACGTAAACCCCTGAGCCGAAACTCACCCAGCCAAGCTGCTTCACATTCCCCACCCACCCAAACTGAGACTGTCATTGCTTGTCCTCTGCAGCTGCTACGTGTGGGGGTACTTTGATATCCCGCAACAGATGACGGATACACTCCCTCCATCCTGCTGCCTTTCCAATTTCAATCCATCCTCCCTCCTTCAAATTCTTCATATACCAAACAACGGGGGAGCAAAAGCCAGGGTGTAATAAGACAGAGGGCTCTGGGGAACTGAGCTTAGAAGGGAAGGCTCTTGACGAACCTCTGCTGTATTGAAGTGGAAGAAAAGAAAGCGTATCAGCACCAGGCCTGCACTTCCTTCACCTTGAAGCTCAGCCCCGCGTGGCTCTGTGATTCATCTCGTTTCCCAGTCCCGGGCAGGGACTTTGCCGGGAGGTGGGAATGTGGGGGCTGGGGGTTAAAGGAGGTCGGCGGGACATGCAGACTCACTTGAGCAGGATCTCATACTGGCCGGCGTGCCAGGGCTGCACGTTCTTCAGCACGAGCGTGAACACGTCCTCATTCTGTAGCACCTCGAAGTGGCCGCTGTCTCTGGAGAGGGCTCTGCCGTCTCGGAGCCAGTGCACGGTGGGGAAGGGGTCCCCAGCTACGGCACAGGAGATGAGGACACTCTGGCCCAGGCAGGCTGTCACTGAGCGGGGCTTGCTGATGAACCAGGGCTGGGTGCCATCCTGAGGCTCTGAAGTCAGCAAAGGACTGAGTTAGAGAGGGAGGCCTTTCAGCAGAGAGCATCCACTCAGCTCTCCACGGCGGTGAAGGTCGGAAGACAGCATGTTACCCGGAGAACGGCTTGTCCAGAGATCACTTTTATGGAGCGTACAGGTAGAGCACAACCTTCTCATGGCAAATCTGTCTTGGTTACTTCTCAGAGGATAGTGTTAACATGAATTTGCATATCCAAAGCAAGGGGAGCCCACCCAGAGCGTACAGGGGCATGGGGACAGGTACCAATGATCTGCATGGCGTGTGTATGATTAAGGGCTGCCACTTACTTCACGTGTGCTTAACTTCTCTCTCCTCTTAAATACAGGTTCTCTAAAGGCTAGTTCCCTCATAGGCCACAACTCATCTCCAAAGTGTTACTGTACTAGCAGATTTCTCGCCCAGCACTCTGCACAGCCTGTCACCAGTACCCCAGAGAGGGCAGGGGCTTCAGAAGGCAGGGAGGGGCGGCCCACTCAGCCAGAGCCTCAGATGCAGGATGGGGAGCTGGCCGCTGGGGCTGAGAGGGGGCCAAGGGAGCACGGGGTCCGTGGTGGGAACGACGTAGGCTCGCCCGGTTTCCTGGCCTCCAAATCACCTTTGGAGAGACCAGGGCAGCACAGCCTCCCCGCCCCCACCCCCGCACTCAGCCTCACCTTGCACCGTGAGCACGGCCTGGGTGCGGACCTCCCCTGCGCTGTTCCAGGCTTCACAGGTGTAAGTGCCTGTGTCCTCCGGGAACACTTCCTGGATACAGAGGCTGTGCTGAGTGCCTCTCTGCTCAAAGTGGAAGTCCTCCGACTCCTGGATCTCATTCCCGTTGTGAAGCCAGACGACCTCGGGGGGTGGGTTCCCTGAACGGAGAGGAGGGGCGGGGCGGCCGGTCAGGGCTGTGCAGCAACCCTACTCAATACGACAAAAATTGTGTCGTTTCAGTTTTCCCATCCATCAAATACTCTAACCCCATCTGCCTCAAAGGTTTACTGGGAGGATTAAATAAATCAACACCGCTCCCTTAGCAGCCCACTAGACAAGCAGGTGAGAACAGCATCGAGCACAAAGACAGCACGCAACGCATGTTCATTATATTACTCAACAACAGATGCGGGGAAGCCAGACAGAATCCGGAAGCGAAACATATGATTTCAGAGACAAAAGAGAACACCTAGAAGAATGGCTTTTAAAATTAGAATTCAGACTGCTTGACAGTGCCGAGTGGTAGCTGCATCCGTGGCTTCCAGCTCTGTGTCCTGCCCTGCACACTTCACACGGCACCGGCATGTCCAGGCACCGCCACGGTGACGTCACAGAAGCTCCCTCATCAGCTTTCACCAAGGGAAAGCTCCATTAGCACTTCATTTTGCTACCATGTAAACGTGGTCTGAGGGTGAAGACGGGTACCAGGCTTTCCCAACCCAGCTCCCGGTGGACAGCATTTTCCGTTTTTACTAGTCTTCTTCCCCGGGGGTAGTAGCTTCTAGCGATGTGTTGAGGTATAAAACAACAGCCACCTGCGAGGATTTTCTCTGTGGTAAGAGCTGAGCCTTTACTCTCTGCTTCCAGGGGAGCAAGGCCCCAGGAACAGCTGTGTGGTGTCAGGCTATTTCAAGGACAGAGGAGACTGCCATCTGTCTCTGATGGGATAGCTAGCATGTGTCTGGAGGTCAGGTGCTGGGCACCTCTGATTTCTATCAACTCAAGGAGTGTGTGCAGGGGAGGGGACCCAGCCTTTGCCCTCAGCCTTCAGGAGCAGGGAGGTCACCCTAGGATCCCTAAAAGGGTGAGCCCTTGGGTTCTCTCCTAGCTCACCTTTATTGCTTCTGCAGCTCAGAAGGAACTGAAAAAGCAGAGAGGACCTCCGGGCCGTCCATGGGACGGATCAGGGGCCAGCACGAGCCTGTCAGTAAGTCTGTGCCAGGAGATTCCCCAGGCTTCACGTGCTGGCTTCTAGCAAGGACTGTGATATCTCCCAGTGCCCTGCTCATCCCATGCTCTTGTCATCCCGCCCCTGTTTGAGAAGGACCCCTGTTCCATCTTCTCACCTTAACATCTGAATAGAGCAACCGAGACTCTCTTCAGAGAGTTGGGGAGTTCTCACATCATCCAGTTTTGGGCTAGTGTTCACAGGCTGCCAGCTCCACTGGCCACACTATGTTTTTAATTAATCCCTCACCTCTCTCGCACGACTGTCTTCTTAGCCCAGACCACTTAACCTTGAATCCAGAAAATCCTGCCCAGAGAAGGCAGAAAAGGGGGACCAAAAGGCTCCACTTCTTCGGGTCCTCTGATGGACAGTCCCAGGCTGCCTTTCTGGTGGATCCATGATCTGAGCAGGATGTCGGGGAGCTAGCACCATGCCCATGTTCACACACACCCCGAGAAGAGAGATGCGGGGACAGACCTGACACCTGGACTGTCATGGTGACCTGGCTCCCGTCCATGACTCTGAGATCGCAGAGGCCCTGCAGGAAGAGGGGCGCGACGGGCTTGCCGGGGGCCGCGGGCAGGAGGCACTCACGCTTCTCGTCACTCTTCTTTTCTGGGTGCGAAACAGAATGTGGGGTGAACATTCACTCATTCCTCCTCAGACACAGACTAAATGGGCACTGGACACATGAATGTATTAGGGCTCAGGTTCCCATCAGAAACGGACCACTGCCTGACAAAGAGCTCGAGAGGCCCTGGAGATGCCTAGGAACAAGGCTTGGCATCTTATGAGATTTTTTTTCCCCTTCAGTTGCATTTACCCCTTTGAATAAGTGATACATTCATATAGCATAAAATTCAAAGGGTACAAAGAGTATGTGTACAGTCTCCCTTCTACCCCTGTCCTCTGGCCAAATGTCTCTCCCCAGAGGCAACCAGTTTTCAGTTTCTTGTTCATCTTGCCAGAGGTGGTCCATGTGTATAACGCACAATAGCATATAGATATACTCTTCTATTTTTCTTCTCTTAAAAAAGAAGCACACTATACACAATGATGGGTATCTTGCTTTTTCATCTAAAAAATACAGTCATCCCTTGGCATCTGCAGGGTATTGGTACCAGGAAATGCAGATGCTCAAGTCCCTTATATAAGATGGCACAGCGTTTGCATATAACCTAAAATCCTCCCATGTACTTTAAACCATCTCTAGATTACTTACAATACCGTACACAATGTAAATGCTACGTAAATATTTGCCAGTGCGGCAAATTCAGGTTTCACTTCTTGAAACTTTCTGGAATTTTTTTTTCCCTCAAATATTTTTGATATGCAGTTGGGTGAATCCACGGATGAAGAACCTGTGGATACAGAGGGCCAACTGTACATCTTGATGTTTCTCATAAAACAACTGGAGGGCTTCCTCGCTGTTTTCTATGACTGCATGATGCTCCTCTACCATCTCCTGAGATTTCAAGCATCTCAGGAAAATCAAAGACACTGCGCAACTGGAATGACTGAAATTAAAGACTGATCATCCTGAGTACCGGTGCCGGCAAGGATGCGGAGTGACTGGAACTCTCCTACACTGCCCGTGCGAGTGTAAAATAGCACAGACCCTTTTAAAGACAGTTTGGCAGTTTCTTAAAAAGTTAAACATACATTTAGCATGTGATCCATTCATCGACTCCCGGGTGTTTACACAAGCAAAAGGAAAGCACGTGTCCACACAGTCGCACCCAGGGCTTCCCTGGTGGCGCAGTGGTTAAGAATCCGCCTGCCAATGCAGGCGACACAGGTTTGATCCCTGGCCCGAGAAGATCCCACATGCCGTGGAGCAACTAAGCCTGAGTGCCGCAACTACTGAGCCCATGTGCTACAACTGCTGAAGCCCACTCACCTAGAGCACGTGCTCCACAACAAGAGAAGCCACCGCAGTGAGAAGCCCGAGCACCGCAACGAAGAGTAGCCCCACTAGCAGCAACTAGAGCAAGCCCGCGAGCGCAGCAATGAAGACCCAGCGCAGCCAATAAATAAATTTAAAAAGATAAAAATAAAAATAAAAAAGAGTGGCACACAAACATTCATAGCAACTTTATTCCTAATGGCCCCAAACTGAAAACAACCCAAATGTCCATCAAGTGAATGAATAAATTACAATATATCCATCCAATGGAATACTATTCAGCACTAATGAGAGACACTGCAACAGGCACACACCTCACAAAATTACATGGAGTGAAAGAGGCCGGGCAAAGAAAGAGTACATCATGGATGATTCCGTTCAGGTAAAATTCTAAAAAATGCAAAAGAGAGTGACAGGAAGGTTGCTCAGGGCAGGGGCTGGCACAGGGGCTGTGGGGATGGCTTGTAAAGCGGCACAAGGAAGCATGTGGGGGTGATGGACATGTTCCTTTCTTAAAATTATGGTGAAGGTGTCGCGGGTGAAGGCTGCAAGTTAAACACCATAAACATACGCCGTTTGCTGTACAGCCAAAACAGGGGGACCATCTTTCTCTGGGAGAGGGAATGAACGCACCAAAGACAAACACTAGGACAACTCTCCGGGTTCAGGGCTGGCCGACTCACCCCCACTCCATCCTCTGGGGAGATAGGTTAACAAACAGGCGTTCCATTATTCTTGGAATCCGCCCCAAGCTGGGCTGTGAGCTGCCTCACACGAGCGCGAGGGAAGCAGCAGCAGGGAGGCTGAGCTGCTGTCTGCTTCCCACGCAGGCCAGCCCCGGTGCAGGACCGGCTCCCAGCTGCCAGGGCTCCGATCGTCCCCTTCCTCCTGGAAGCCACGTGGCTTTGACCTTCAGTAAGTCTTTTTTAGCTTTTCTCTTTTTGCCTTGGGGGGAGGAGGGGAGGGGTAGGGACAAAGAAGGCTATGGTATTTCTAATTTAAACTCTAAGTTTTGGGGAAGAGGGACTGTGGTATTTTGAGTTCTTTTTAGCACAGGGCCGCACATTCCAGATCTTCTCCTGGAAGCCTGCAGCCAAGAGGATACATTTCCAGGGTGCTTCACATACCTGGGAAAGGCCTAACACCAAACCGACCACTAAATTTTTATCTGTTGTCACTGAAAACAAAATATAGCGGCGCTGCAGAGCACACCCAGCATGACCTCTGGGAATGGGGGTGGGAGAGGCTGGGAAGACTAGGGAGGCGGGAGGACCACGTCCCCCAAGGCAGGTGCCTTGTGAAGGGTGTGGAGCCGGAGTGCGAAGGGAGACAGGGCCCCTGACCAGAAAGAGGACCCTGCCCCAGCCCCTGGCATCCCTGCCTTTGACAGGGGGCAGCCAGGCAGCCTTGGCCTTGGCAGAAGGGCCCCGGAGTAGGCTCGGGGGGCCCAGTATTGGAAATGCAGAGATCTCCTTTCTCCAACTGAGCTCCAGTAGCCAGGGAAGCAGGCTGCCTCGGGAGAGTTGAGGAATTTCCTGCCTTGTACAGACTGAGAAAGCTCCAGGACAAAATGTTTTCGCCTGTCCAGAGCCCTCCCTGTTCCCACCTCTCCGCTGTCTCAGCCACAGTCCCCAGCTTCACAGAGCTCCCTGCAGATGGGCTCTTATTCCTAGATGCTGCGGGAACATTGCAAACTCCAGTTCCCTTTCCTTCAAGCCAGCGGCAGCTTCTCTCTGGCCCCCACCGCCTCTTGGGTCTTCCTACTGCCCAGTTTCCTGGCCTGGGGCTTTGGCAAAGCCAGACCACCCTACGGGTCTCGGCCAGTGGGGACTAAATGCCTATCTGTAGCTCCTTGAAAGGGTGGCCTGGGCACTGCCTCCCATGTGGCAGCTCACTGGTTCTCTGAAAGCCACTGAAATGTAGGATCTGAGGTTGGGTCTCGGTCTTGGGCAAGTCACTGCCTCTCTCTGAAGCTCAACTTCCTCCTCTGTATTTAGGGTAATAATAGTATCATCACAAGACCTGGGGGTTTGAAAGAGATAATATATGAAAATACTTGGTCTGACCATCCATCATCAGTGGTCGCAGGTGTGTGAGGCTGGCATGGGACATGACTCACACCCACCCACGTGGGCTCAAATACCTGGTGGGTTTCTCAGCAACTAAAGAGCAAACAGAGCCTGGACCCTCACCCCAGGATTACAGACTCATTTTTATGTGACCTAAGGGAAATACTGTCAGGAATACAAATGTGTTGCTTAAAAATATCATGGATATATCTAAAGGAAATCTAAAGTAACCTGAGAACACAATTTCGCTGTACGCCCTCGGAGAGCGACGAATGAGAGTGCCTGCCTTTGTGGGCTCTGCCCCAGCAGGCATTTCTTTCCAACGTCACCCATCGCTTCTGACCCTATTCTTGCCTCCCCAAGGCCCCACAGTAAGAGCGGAGAGAGGAGGGGAGTGACTGGGAGGACGTGTGCAGAAGGAACCTGTCCTCAGACCTGCCACTCAGGGCCACAGGGGATGAGAGCTACGGCGACTCGGGCCAGTGCGTGGCTGAGTCATCCCCAGCGTTCAACCTCCCCAGAGTCTTCATGGGGTAAGAAAACCAACCCCCTACAATCACACTCTGCGCTGGGATTCAGGAGCCAGCAAAGATGTCAGTTTTGGGGCAAGCAGCTTCCCTTAAGCAACCTGAGTAAAGCAGCCCTCACTTGAACCCCACTGCCTCGCTTTACTGTAGAGGCCGGGACGTGCTCAGGTGAAATGAGTTGCCCAAGGTCGCAGAGCCAGTGACAGGCAGACCTAGAGCTCACCCCAGGCCTCCTGAGCACAGGGCAAAGGTGTTCTGGAGGCTGTCTCTTCCAAGGGTGCCGGCCACCTCCAGTGATGCCCACGCTGAACTCCCCATGAGGACACATGTCCTTTGCTGGCCCCCATCCTAGACCCTTGACAAGGGAGAAAAGATAACGCAGAGCAGGGAAAGCCAGGGGCAAAGGGCACGGTGTGTATATTTCATTTAATTCCAAAGCCACACAACTTACTCTGGCTCATCTGTGGCGGGCAGACCATGTATCAGTTTATGCCCACTCTTGTGTAAACTCAGATAAAATAAGAGAGATGGAAACCGATGCTGTGAACTCACTGCTCGAGCTGCGTGACCTGAAGCAAGTTCCCCATCCTAAGCCTCAGTGTTCTCCCCTCTAAACTGATAAGGACAGCACAGGTGTCGTCAGTTACTGCCCACCACACAAAAGGAATAAGGGAGGTGCACACGTCATCGGTACAGTGCATGCTAAATGCTGCAGGGCTTTCAGACGATGTAAAGAAACAACACCCATAAAACAGCTCCAAGAATATCTGGCACATCGTAAGTACAGGAATAAACGTTTTGTGCCTTTCCTAACCTGACTGACTGTTTTTGGTTGGGCAAACTCAATCTGACAGTAACTACACTGAGAAAAGTCTCCCAAATCAGGCAGAGATCTGAAAGGTCTCAGCTTCCACTGACATAACATGATAACAATTCCTTACCAAGTTCAGCACCTCACCATTCTGAAGGATTCTAAAGGATGTCTGCAGCTCTCCGTTTACCCTCGACACCCCCTGAAGTAGGGGAGACTGTGTCCTCATTTTACAGCAGAGGGAACTGAGGCCCAGAGAAGGAAGCTGGCCTGTCCTAAGAGCTGACGTGGCCAGCGGGGGTGGGGGTGGGGGGGCGGTCCTGGTCTGGATGCTCCCCTTCCTGTCCTGAGAACAAAGGCCAGTCACCTAGATTCCCCTGGGAGCTTTCCGTCACCATGCCCGTGCCCAGAGTTGCCAGCTCGCCTAGAGATGTCTCTTCTGGGGCTGTGCCTTAGCTGTCACCTGGCATGGTCCTGGTTTAAGGCAGGGTAGGTGGGCCCGGCTCTGAGGCGAGAGGCCCCAGTGGCCATGGCACCTCAGGGAGCCTGCGCCTTCTTCATTCTGGGAAGGCAGGCACTGGCCGTGGCACACCAATAGCCAAGGAGGGGTCCTGGCACCCCATGACAGACTTGATAGCCAGCTCCCATGGGGCCAGACTAAAGAGATCCCAGGGTTTCCCCACACCTGTGCTTCCTCTGCTCTGTTGAGACCAAGCCCAGAGAGGCCCTTCTCTCTGGACTCCAGGACAGGCCGAGCCTCCTCGATTTACTGGCCTGGGACTAAAGATCTGACATGGACTTGTCTGTTGCTCTGGTACTTGGCCACCTGGCCAGTGACCCTCCGCTGACTCACTGCATCACTCTGCTGTTAATGGAGCAGCCGGGTCTTGGTGGCCCTGTTCCATTTTGGAAGAAAGGAAAAGGACCAGGCCTGTCCTCCCATGGGAAAGACAAGAACTGAGTTTAAGAATGCCTATAAGCAGTTTATTGACAAGTGAAAACGACGCCACGTAGATTAAGCTGTACCAAGACTTAGGAAAGGGAAAGAGGAGTGAGAGGAGAGGAGAGAGAGGGTGGGAGAACGAAGGGATGTGGGACAGGGACTGAGGGAAAAGGAAGGAGAGGAGGAGAGAGAGATGGGGCAGCAGGGTGCGGTGGGGAGCACTGCTTTCTGACCCTACAGACCCTCCGAATCTTCCCTCCTTGGCCATTTTTGCTGTTTTGATTCATCAAAACTGTTTTTGAAGACAGTTCCTAGTCACGAACTTAAACATAAAACTCTTGCTCTGGGGAAGCAAAAGCATCAAACAGATGACTTCCCAGGGTCCCAGAGCAGCAGAGTAGAAAGCACGTGGGCTGCGGCCGCTGGAGGCTAGAGCTGCTGCCTGTTAGCTAGCTGGGTTATCGTGGCAGCTGACTTCACCTCTCGGCATCAACTTTCTTCCTCTGTAAAGCAGAATTAATTCAAGAGTGGAAACTGGACTTGTTATGGGAATTAAATAAAACCAACCAGCTTTTCTACTGATTAGATTTTTGCCTATCAAAACAATGTTCCTCATTAAAAACGCTAGTTGATGGTGGTCTTGTTTTAACACCTACAGGACCTGCTACTAACCCAATACTAGATTTTGAAAAGCTTATTTAGAGGAAGGTACGTACCCACCCAACAGGTGCTATTTGCTACCTTTCTCATTAATTCTCATACAATAACCACTATAATCCCGCTCCTCAAACCTGGAGACACGAGCGAGGCCTTTGGCTTCTCTTGGGCTTGAAATTAAGAAGCCCCTACAGCCTCTGTGCTGGTGCTGATGCATCACAGGGTCTCGCTCTGTATTGCAAGCATTCTCCTGTTCTTCCCTGCTGAGTCCTTCCTCTCTGTGGGTCCAGCAAGAAAAACAACGCTGAACTTCTCCTTAGAACTTCTCTCCTGGACGTTTCCTCCACGTGTCAACTTTTACCAGCCCACCCGCTGCTCGCGGCAGCGCCTCATGTTTTTGGGTCTGCATTTGCGTGCACGTTGAGTAGTCTGCCTTCAAAATGGCCCTTAGCAGGCGCCCAGCTCATTCGAAACTTGTGTCAGATAAAACAAAAAAATTATGGAATGTTACCTTGAAAGTCTTTAAACGGGTGACACAAATCTGACACAGAGAAAGAATACCCTACCCTCTAAAGAGCTCCCAAAACCCGTGTACCAGCCCCTGTCCTTGTCATGGTGCAGCAAAAACAGAAGTGAGGTTTTTCCTCTCCTGATAACAAGGAAAATAAAGGGAACAGTGAACAGGCTAGAGAAGAAACATAAACTGGCCTGAAAGAGTTAATTACTCCTAGTTTTATTGTAACCGTTGCTAACCTGTAGCGTCTGTAACTAGAGTCCTCCTTCACAAAGCTAACAGTCTCTGACACTCTATGAATCACATCCTGCACCTATCACTCCCGAACTCTGCATGAACTACACCCTGCACCTGCTGTTAACACACCCTGCTCTCCTTTGTAGCAAATCACCCCTTGCAGCCTCCTGCATTTCAGAAGGCAGGTTGTGGGCGAATAACCCAGAGAGGAACTAACCCAATTACCGAGCGAGCGGCGGGACACAAATACCCAAATACCGGGCTGCCTGAGGCCAGCTGTGACTGTTTTGAAATAATGCAAGAAGAAAAATGCAAGATCTTCACTACTTTGATCCTAATCACCTACCCCAGACTGCGAGCTCCACCTGTAAGATCTCTTCTGATTCCCCAGGGAGGGGGGCACAACTGTCGAGGCGCTAGCCTACTCTTTGCCTGGCAAAGAATAAAGCTTCTCTATTTCTTTTCCTCCAAAACGCTGTCTCCGTATTTCTGTTCAGCAGCAGTGCACAGAGAGCCAAGCTTTTTGGTGTTACCAAAAACCCCAGGGCTCCCCACCTGGAGAGCGACCACCCCCTGTCACAGCTTTGACTAAGTCCTGCTGTCAGAGCCTCAGGCCCTGTCTGTCAGCATCTTCCCTGCTCTGACACCAGCATCCCTGAATCCACAGGTTGTCACCAAATAAAACTGGACGTGGAAGGCACCCTCCCCTACTTCCTAGCATCCCCTCCCCCAACACCTCTCAGGTGTGCAGGCACATGGACCTCTTGAAGATGCATAGTTAGGAGGAGGAGAAATGATTGCCTTTATCTCTGATCTACTGAAGATTCTCCTTAAGCTTTGAACCTGAGCTATTTTGCTTAGTCATAGAAATGCAAAATACTATTCCAACAGCAAATCTGATTCACTCCAAACTCTGTTATAGTATGAAAATTCAGTAAAACACCAACAAAAGGCAGTTCTGGAAGCACAATCCTCCCTTCTCCCTTTATTTGGTGCTCAAAATTCAGCAGGATCCAGGGATCATGGTCTAGCTGCCTCCTCTGCCCAGGTTCCAGGACTGCTGACTCTAGAGGGCTCGTCAAGGAGGGTGACCTTCACCTAGCTACTCCCCAACTGCAGAGCGTTTACGCCCGGTGTAAATCCCTCCTCAGGGATGCACGTGACCTCTCTTCCAACAAAAGTCTGCCTCTCAACCAAAGAAACCTACTTGGAAAGTCAGCAAAAGGTCTACTTTGGTGGGCATAAAAAGAGATCCTTCCCCGCCATAGCCTTGCTCTCTCTCTTTCGACTTTTCTTCTCCCCACTGATTCCTCCAGAACCTAAGAAGCAAACGAGAAGAAGGGGCAAGGAAAAGAATGAAAGGAAACAATGACATATGACATCCCAAAAAGGATCTTTGACCAGTAATGATAGGGCTGCCGGATGGGAAGCAGGAATCATTGCAACCACAGCCCTCTTACTGCCTTAGAAGTTATAATTAAACACTAAAAGGAAAGGTAAACCATCCAAACCAGCTGATGTTCCCTCCCGAGGCATGTCTGGAAACCATTCTCCCCACCACACTGTCAAAGCACGGATCACATCTTGCCGTTAGGAACACAAAGCTGTAATTCCGGATGGCATTCCTGGCCAAGGACTCCAGGCAAATAAATGCTAGACATGACCTGCAATGGCTGTAGAAGTAGACTGTGATGCAGCTCTAATTGTCCAATCAGTAAAATCAGGCTCTAGCTCTATGACATGGACACACACACCCACAAGTCCTTCTGTGATGAGAAGGGTCCACGTGACGCACAACACCAGTTCTGTTGTATCAACGTATGTAAAACTACAATATTGGCTATAAAATAATTTAACATTTTTGTGCTAGCTTTCATAGAATTTGGACACATATCGTAGGTGAACTAAAGTTCTTAAAAGAACAAAGAAGACAAGGTAAAACCGATGTTTATCCTTTCCCTTCAATGAGTTTCTCTTTAGTGGACATAAGTATTAAAAATGTTTTCAGTCGCTTCTGTGTGGGATCTTAAAAAATGGTACAAATGAACCTATTTACAAAACAGAGTCACAGATGTAGAAAACAAATTTATGGTTACCAAGGGGGAAAGGCAAGGGAGGGATAAATTGGGAGGTTGGAATTGACATACACACGCTTTATATATAAAATAGATAACTAATAAGGATCTACTGTACAGCACAGGGAACTCTACTAAATAGTCTATAATGACTCATATGGGAATAGAATCTAAAAAAGAGTAGATACATGTATGTGTATAGCTGATTCACTTTGCTGTACAGCAGAAACTAACACAATATTGTAAATCAACTATACAGTACTCCAAAAAAAGTAAATAAAAAAGGGTTATCTCAAAAAAATCAAAAGAAAACGTTTTCAGTGTTTTTAAACTCATAGATGGGAAGATTATACGGTGTCCCAAGCGCCCGCCAGTATCCTCCAGTGAAAGCGGTGGGAGGCTTCAGTGCTCAAGGCTGCCCCACAGAGGGCTCCTCACTAACCGGAAAACCCGCTGGGCTTCTACTGGCGCCGCCACTGCCTAGTGAGTGGCTGACTTCCCTGGTGCCTGCCGCCTTCCTTCAAGCCTCTTTACCAAAACAAAGACTCTGATAAGCATGCTTATTAAGTTTCATTTTTAATTTTAGAAATCAGGGTTTTTTTTGGTGTGTGTTTGTTTTTGAACTTACCCACATTTTCGTTCCTTCAGTGCCTTGAAGGGCCCAGCAGGCCTTCACTTAAATAAACAAACCATTAGGCTGAGACACTCCGTCTAAATGGGCACAATTAGCAGGTTAATAAATCTAGTCACTTAAGAATTTTAGCCTTGACAAAGATGCTCCAGGGAGAGATAACTTAAAATATTCTAGCCTAAGGAAGCCCCCACACCAGTGACTCAGTGCAAATACACTGAAATATTTACTCTGCTTCAGATCTTCCTGTGTTCTGCAGGAATTTAGATCAATCATTCTTTAGGCTCCATCCTGGGTCAGGAGGCTTGGTTAACTGCTGGGGGCTTTTCTCCTAGCGTGGGAGGAGGAAAGCAGGAATATTTGTTAGTGGAGCTTTTGAGAGCTAGTATGTGGGCTTGGGGAGCACTCGCATGAGCCCTGAGCCCCCAGGCAGGTGAGGAGGTGGACAGAATACCCCCTGCACCACCGCGGAGACTCATCCTTTTCCGTTTCTCTCTCATTCATTCCCTGAGTACAGGCTCACACAGCAGGCCCCCTGCTACATGCAACAATAAGACAGGGTCCCTGCCTGCAGGGAGCTTACAGTCTAGCAAGGAAGACAGGTGAACAGGCAATGAGAGTGAAAATTCACAGAATAAAATGCTTTCTCCTCCCCCGAGAGGAGAGGAGGCCTGCATGAGGTACCCCTGCCTCTCTCTCTGAACCCAGTCGCTACCACTTGGCCTCCCACTCCCTTTGTTCCAGCCTCACTGTCCCTTGATTAGGCTGACCTTGTTCCCAACGCAGGGCCTTTGCATTTGCTGTGCCGCCTGCCTGGAGCATTCTTTTTCCAATTCATGAAGTCTCTGCTCAAGTCACCTTCCCCAAGAGGTTTCCTCCAGCACCTAAGAAAGGACCCCTTCTACCCCCTCTCTATTCTCGTTTTCTTAACAGCACTTGTCAGTATTGATTAAGCCAGGTGTGGACAATCGCCCACCTCTCCATTAGTATGTCTTTTTTTTTTTTTGGCACACGGGCTTAGTTGCTCCGTGGCATGTGGGATCTTCCTGGAGCTGGGATCAAACCCGTGACCTCTGCATTGGCAGGCGGATTCTTAACCACTGCGCCACCTAGGAAGCCCCCACCTCGCCATCAGAACGTAACCGGCAGGAAGACAACCTGTCTCCTGTGCACGCAGCTTCCCGGAACGGAACAATGCCTGGCACCAAGGAGGTGCTCAGTACAGATTTGCTGAGAGGTAAGCGCAAATGATAAGGGAGGTACGGTTGGTAAGAGAACTCACCCCACAGGAAGTGACATTTGTGGGAGGGAGTTCGATTTGGGAGAGAGAGGAGAGAAGGCAGAGGAAGCTGGGAAAAGAGGCTGCAGAAATCACATCAGAGGGCTGAGCCAGCAATTTCTGCATAATTGCAAAACCTTGGCAAAAGGCTAAAGAGGGGAGAAAGAGTACCCATGTCTGGCCTTCAACAAAGTATCTGCTGAGGTCTCCTCCAGCAAACGTTGCCCGAGACCTGGCTCCTCCCTGGAAACCAGACCAGGGGACCAGCGGAGGGAGCGGCACCGCCGCATGGCGCCCTCTTGTGGCCAGAGCCCCCCCCACCGGAGCGCGGCGCTCACACTGCAGCCTTCGTGTCCGCCCTGCACCTCCCTTCTCTGACTCTGATCCTCTCTTCCCCTCCCCAAAACGAAACCGACAGGCAGACAGACAGAAAAGCCATCACCCCGTGTGGCACAGCTGACCCTCTGGTAAGACCGCTCCTTAGTCTTGCCATTTTGAAGGGAGTTCATGTGTTTAAAGGCTGGGGCTCCGTGGGCACCCCCTTCCCGAGCGTGACCCACGTTCGGAGGTCATGAGCGTGCTTGCTCACGGAACCCTCATGGAACCGGGGGTGACTGCCAGTGTCCCCGTCACACAGAAGAGGAAGGCGAGGCCCGCAGAGGAAACAGCAGTCCGGTGGCAGGGCCAGTGGCCCTGCCCTGTGTCCACCCTCCAGACGCGGCCCGGAGCCACACGGAGGGGACAGGCCAGCGTGGGCAGCTGCGGGGAGGCCGGGACCCTGGGGGCACCACTGCAGTCATCTCCCACCCCCCCAGCGGCCCCAGAAACTGCAGCCAAAGAAGCTGCCAGTAAAGTAAGAAAAACTCCAGGGCCGAGGCTGGTGCAGGACGTGGACCGGAGCCTCCCGGTGCCCTGGGCTCGGAGCCAGGGGTGTCACGGTGCCAGGCGCGGCCGGCCCCGATCCTGTGCAGACAGCTCAGCGCTGCCGGCCCGAGCTCGGCCACGTCTCGCAGCCTCCTTCACCATTTATGGTAGCTGAGCCTCTGTTCGGCCTTCACGGGCCAGGCGATCCCCACGCGGGGAGGGGCTCTCGCTCACACAGGGCTGTTCTCAGAGCAGACCCAAGCGGCTCTGGCAGAGCTCTTACCCGGGACCTCTCTGTTTCTGCTTTGAAACACGCTCGGGTGGGCAACCACCCAGGCCCCCTCCTCCCACAGACCTGGGGGCAGCAAGGACGGCTCTTCTTGCTCCGTCATCTGGGGACCCCCACCTCCAGTGGGACTGTGAGCTCAGCGGGGTCCCTAATCCAATCGAAACACAGGCAGCCCAGGACAGGCCCTGGGGCGGAAGCCAGAGAGGGAGTCCCAGACCACAGGGCCATCGCGTGGGCCTCTCGGACCTCCGAGGGGAGCCTGGGTGGGAAAGTGCGAAGGGCTGCCCTGGCCCGGATCTGTTCTCATTCCCTCTTGAGTCTCATCACCACAGTTTCCCCAGGCCCCTCAACAAGCCACGAGTGAGAGCGGTGAGAGGGGATGGAGTGTAAACCAGAATGCAGCTGACGCGCTCCCGGGGCCAGAGTCAGGCTGTGACCCAAGTGGGAGGGCCTCCTGGGCAGAAGCAGGGCCAGTTCCTGGGTGGCGAGTCCCCTCCAGACACTTCAGAGGAATCACAGAGGAATCGGAGAGGCTGGAGGGCATGTCCCCCTCCTGGGCAGAGAGCTTCCCCGGCCAGGCCACACCCAAGTCAGGGCGTCAGTGCCCTTCCTCTCTCCCTAAGGGGCGACGCTGCCCAGCTCTGGGGGGGAGGGGCAGCCCTACTCTGAGGCCAGGGGACTCACGCTCTGGAAGAGGGCAGGGGGTGAGCCGTGGCTTGGTGATCTGGGTTCAAAAGGCCAGTGTGGCTCACACACTTGGGGCGCTGAGGCAAGTGACATTGATTTCTTGAGACCTCCAGAGCCTCCCATGTGAGAGAGGAAGAACACTGCCCCCCCCCCCCCACCCCACCCCGTCCCAGGGTTGTTGAGAATCAAGAAACTACAGGTGAGGTGACAGTACCTAGGGAGGTAACCAGCACATGATTTTTCCCTCGCTCTTTTCAGTGAAACCACCTTCTGGGGCCTCCTGGGATTCTAATGCTCAGATACAGGGAGACTCTCACCGAGAGGCGGAGCCCTGGGGGCACGGAGCGGGGAGGCATGTCTCCTGCCAGGCTGCTGGCAAAGCAGGGCACGGCTCACCTGGTCCAAGCACCCAGGCCCCAGTCACCGGTGGAGCTGGGGGCCCCGGCCCGGCCAAGGGTGGGGAGTCAGGCTTACCTGAACACTCTGGGCCCAAGAAGTCCTTCCCCGGCACTGCCACCACGCCTGCCGGCCCCACAGCCCAGACAGCTCTGTCTTGAGTCTGTGGCTCTCGGCAACTCCCCAGGACTAAGCGCTTGGTGTTGATCGATGGGTAATGACCACGATAATCAGATTACTGGACCCCAGGCTGGTGAGGTATGAGAGCAAGCCTGGGGTGGTGGGGAGGAGCCAGGACGGAAGGCAAAGGGGGACGAACTGTGGCCCTCTGGAAGCCTCAATACTGGCACTTGTTAGCCGGTGTCCCCCAGTGCGTGAGGGGTCATTTGCGACAGCCTAAGTCCTACATGGACGTGTCATCTTTCAGTGTGTCCGGTTTTCTGCCTACCAGACTGGAGGCTTCTTGAGCCCAGGGAGTCTTTGCCTCTTCCCCCTGCATCTTCCCTCAGCCTTGGTGGGGTGAGGGGGTGGGGGACTGGGCTTGTATGTCCATCTCCCACGGCAGACCCTGGTCCCCGTGAGCTCCTGGAGGCCATCGCCTCCACCTGCCTGCCTTCAGGTGCAGTGCCCTTTCTCCAAAGCAGATGTGTTGGCAGGAAAAGTGCCTCCAGAGAGATGCCCAGAGGCTCCTACCATGGACAGTGACCCGGGCGCTGCAGGATGCCTGCCCCAAGGTGTTCTCGGCCAGACAGGTGTAGGTGCCACTGTCCTCCGGGAGGGCGTCCTGGATGTGGAGCTCAGCCACGCCAGCCTCGCAGGTGGAGTGAGCGTACTGAATGGGCTGCCCTGTGGAGGGAAGCACAGGGAGGCTCAGGCCAGGGAGCACCTGGTGGCAGGGTGTGAGCCCTGCCCTCAGCAGGGCTGCTGCTGCCACGACGCTGATGGTCCCCATACTTTCTCAGACCCCCTGAGGGCTAAAGATGTGTCAGGACTGTCCCCAGCCAGCTGGACAGAGGCTCGAGGCGGGGGGGGGGGGGGGGGGGAGGCAGGTGCTAGGGAGGTGAAGGAGAGGCAGTGATTGTGTGGGTGGAGGAGCTAGACCGGGGCTGGTAGGACTGAGGGGAGAGATGTTGGAGGCATTTAGAATGCAGGCGGTAAAGGGACAGAGTTCTCTGCATTCTGCTTAAATAAATAGTCCCCAGATCCACATCCTAGACTTCACAGAATTCTGAGCCTGGAAAGAATCTTACAGGGTCATCTGGCCCACAGCCCAGCCTCAGGCAGAACAGGCCTCACCCAGACGGCACAAGAGCCTCCCAGCTCCTTTCAGATGCCTCCAGAAACAACGCTCCCATTTCCCACTGTGGGTGTTTATCAGAAGCCGTTCTGCACCCTCCACCTCACACTGCAGTGAGGTGCATTTTAAGATTCACAGAGAAGATAAATACAGGGAACTAAAAATCAACTCTGGCCCCTTCCTTCTTCCAAGAGTCCCTTGCGTGGAAGGCAGAATCTCCAGAATCTCTTTATTCAGGTCGCATAAAGTCCCACATGGAGACAGAAGTGCATGCCAGAAGTGCATGCCATGAAATTCAGTAGTTTCTATAATGTTCCAGGAATTTTAATATTCCAGGATGTGAGCTTTCATTTCCAGGGGGGAAAAAGAAGAAGCTCATTACCGAACATCCTGGCCTTAGAGCAGAAATGTGTCCGTTCACCATATAGGAAGCAACTGTCAGTCCCTTCCCTTGTCAGCCCAGGGTCCTGGTTTGCACTTCATAAAACTGGGGGTGGGCAGTGGGAATGTGCGGAAAGAGATCCTCTCCCTGCAAGCCAATGTTTTCTTCTGCACACAGCAACACTTCACGTCAACAGAGGCCGCCAAGCCAGCCACTGGGCCAGAGGAAGGAGGTTCTGCTGGCCCGACTGCACTTCACAGAAGTGGGGCTGGGGGCTGGCAGAGCCAGGGGCCAGGATCCTGCTACTGAGAGGACTCAACACCCGTGTGTGTGTGTACCGAAAACCTCTCTCCCTTGAGAATTCTAGCACATTCCATGACGGCCATCTTCAGTGCCTCTGCTGTTGAAACCTGTGCCCGCAAGCTGTTTGAGAGCTCTCCTTTTACTGCAGCACAGCTCATTTTGGCTCCACAGGCATGGGGTGAAATGGTGGCTCCAAGAAAGGAGCTGTGGGTTCAGGGCACTCAGAATTGGGCAACTCCGAACTCCCAGCTCCAGCACCACTAAGATCAGAGGTGGCGGCCAAGGGGCCCCGACTTGTGCATGATCGCCCTCTAGTGGGAAGAGTCTGAAAATGCCGAGATTCCCCACGAGTAAGGCGGGGTTGCTTCTCCATCTGGAGAGGTGTAGACCAGGGGTCAGCAAACACCGGCCTGTGGGCCAGATCCCACCTGAAGCCTGTTTCTGTACAGCCCAAAAGCTAACGATAGTTCTTACATAGTTCACATGGTGGGAAAAAATCAAAGGAAGAATATGTCTTGACGTATGAAAATGCTATGAAATTCACACTTGTGCCCGGAGGTAAAGCTTTGCTGCGGCACAGCCACATCCATTCATTTATGTACTGTCTCTGGCTGTGCTTTGTGCCGCGACGGCAGAGTCGAGTAGCTGTGACAGAGCCCACACGGCCTGCAGAGTTGGAAATATTTACCCACCGGACCTTTACTGACGTTTCTTGATGTCTGGCCTGGACGCAGAGCCCGGCAGAGGGAAGCTTGCTCAGATCCATTCCCAGCCCTTAACATCCACGCTCTGTTCCAGCTGCAAGCAGGCTGCCTCCCTGCAGTCAGGCACGGACTCTGACAGGAGCTGTGTCCGCAGCGGGGCGTGCAGGCCCCAATGCTCACCTCTCTGCCCAGGAAGACCACACATAGGGAGACCCCACGGCAACTTCTCTCACTGACTCAAGATCACTTCTAGAAAAGCCTAAGCAAACTTAGGCTTATACCTTATACCGATGAGGCAGGTTCACAAGCAACACGGCGATGGAGCAGAAATGACTGGGGCTCTTCGGGGCACAGGTGACAGGCCACTGCCCCCTTACGGAGCCTATTCCATCAGCCGTGAGAGCTGGCGGAGACCTGAACCTTCTCTTCCAGCCCATCTCCTCACCAATAAAGAAGCCGACGCCCCGGAGGTAAAGGGGGGTGTCCGAGTTCACCCAGCCACTCGATACGGAGAAGGACAAGGACAGGCATTCCCTCGTCCTCCCTGAAGATCCTCAAAGCAGACCCCACTTACTTTCACCACTTTTATGGACAGTTCTCAGTTCTAATAATAGAGTTCTCCCATACTTTTGGAATTGAAAGGCTCTTTTGGAAAAGAGAAGGGGGATAATATATAATAATTTTTTTTCAAAGGACCTTACTTGGCAAAAAACAAAACAAAACAAAAACAACGCTGGGATGTCTCTATAGGACTATAATGTTAGAAAGAATTACTGGTCTGTGAAGCCCAAACCACGTGCCATTAAATAAACGGCAAGATCCCACGAGCAACTGCTAGTGTGGTTATCAGTTTGTAGGTGTATTTGTTCATTTATTGACTCAGCAAATACTTACTGAGGGCCTGCTCTGAGCCTGGCCACATGAAAAGGAGCTGAACGGCTTGTGCACCTGTGTGCCAGGCATCTCACTAACTGTTTTATATAAAGGATCTAATTTAATTTTCACAACCGCCACCCTGGAAGGCAGGTGGCATTATTCTCATCTTGTAGACAAGGAGCTCAAGGCTCAGGCAGGAGTAAAACTTGTCCGGTGTCCCCGGCCAGGCATCAGCGGACTCCCAGCTCCCATGCTCTCTCTGCACCCCGTGCTTCCTTCCCATGCATAAATGGTTCAGAGTGATACGTGGGGAAGACAAGTGGGAATGCAGGCAGGGTCCAGGGCCCCGGGGGCCGGAGCAGGGGGGACTCACCATTGAGCAGCCACATGATTCGGGGCACCGGGGTCCCCTGCACCGAGCACTGCAGCACGAAGTCCTGGCCCTCCACGACAGTGCAGTCCTTCAGGACACTGGAGAACGAGGGGGCCGCCTCCATCACGGCCAGCCCTGCGAGGGCAGAGAACAGACAGCCCGTCTCAGGTCACAGCTGGCCCGCGCTGGTGATGGCCGCAGGCAGACGCCTCACTGCCCTGGGCGCCTGGAGCTTGCTTCCTGGGTGGCCTGGCTTTGCCTCACTCATCATTACACAGGGAAGCAGGTGGCATCCCTGATGTAGAGACCGGGGCCCGAGGCAGAGTAACTGGCAGGGGCTTTTTCACCGTCACAAGACACCCCGGGTCTGGGAGTGCTCGGGACCAGGCTGGCCTCTTCCCCTCCAGGACACAGGCCCCTCCTGTCTTGTCTTGACTTTCACTGTCCTGGAGCATCCCCAGAGCTCCTCCTTCCCCCCTCTTCTTGGTCCTATTCTATTTTCTGGTGTCTTTTATCGTCTCTGATGTGTTCCATCAGACCCTGCACACTCTTTTTTTTTTTTTTTAATTTTAAAAATCCTTGGCCGAAATGTTTTATTAGATTGAAGACGTGGATAAAATAGACTTTTTAGGAAAACATAAATTGCCTAAGCTGACTCAGAAAGCAATTTATAAATTAAAAAAACAGACTGGCAACCTCTGATCTTATCATAGAAATATACCCTCATGGTTTACTCAAAAGATGTATGTACAAGGATGAACCCTGAAACACGTATGTAATAGCAAAAGACCTGCACACACTTGTATCTTTTTTACTTCTAGAGACCACACGCCCACTGGTGAGGACATGTCCACTTCAAATTATTACAATCATTTTTTCCAATTCCTGGACGGAATCAAATGACAAGGACTTACACGGGCTCTAGTTTTCCAGCCTGGGTCAGTGGTGCAGAAGCACCGGGGGTCTGGGAAGATGCATTTCTCAGCCACCCTCGTGATTCTGATGCACCTTCTCGCTGAACACCACTGAGCTGAACTTTCCAGAAGCCTTCTACATCGGTGAGTTGGGAAGCATTTTGTAGTCTGGGGGCCATAATTAGGAGCAACGGCAAGAAAACGGTGAGGAAACTCAACACATTAAGTCCCTCAACCATGCCTGATCATTAAAATCTTCCTGTTTCGCAAATAATCATCTGATGTTGAACAACAAGGTTGAACAAATACTCTGGCTACCAAAAGGCCACTTCAGGGTCACTTTAGATTTAACAGAAATATTTTTGGTTCAGATTTATAAGTAATTCAAGTTATTTGAACAATGGCTTCTTTTTGGGTATCTGCTGACAGTGATAAAAGCTTAAAGTGGTCCAGATCATCTACGTACAGCACCTATTTTGTTTGATAATGGCTTTGAGATATAATTCACACATAGTAACACAGCCTTTTGAAGCACTTATTTTTAAACAATGTACAAAATTATGGTAATAGGTCAAGTAAACTCTGGACCTGTTTTCAAAATAAACTGAAATTATGGCTACTGTTGTATAAGCAAAATGACAAATCATTAAATATCCTACAAAAAGCCTTGAGATACTTTGTATCTTTTGTCTAATACTGAAAAAATATATATGCACTATCGAATTGAAATGAAATTGTGTCAGCAGAGACCAAATTATGAAAATAAAGGTAGGTCTTCAAAAAAAAAAAAAAAAAGAACAATAGGGATAGAAAATCTCTTCTACAACAACCAGAATGTGCTGCAGAGGAGACAAGGTGGCTGATAGCTGAGAAAAGGCAACTGGATTTGGTGATAAGAAGATTATCTCACTGGTACTTTTCAAGAAAAGCTATTCAATACAGTGATGAGGGGGAAACTACATTATAGTGCAAAGGCAGAAATTAACATTCGAGGGCTTATCAGGTACTTTTCCAGAGGTGATGGTGACAATGCCACAAGACTGCTATCTTTAGCTCATTTTACAGATGAAATTAATAATTTCCCACAGCCAAGCCCAATGGTGAAGCGAGGCTTTACACCCAGTTCTCTGACTCTACATCTACCCTTCTTCCTCTAGCCCAGAGCTCCCCTAAAGGGAGAGTAGGCAGTGGGAGTACAGCTACAAATCAGGATGTGGTGCGTCTGAGCAGGACTGGTACTGAGGGAAGGGATGCCAGCCTACCTGGACAGGTGAGGGAAGGCACCACCTCTACCCCTTTGGCCAGCATCGAATTCTCTCAGTAGAGAAATGCCTTTGGGAGTCACTGAAAACAATATGGGCTTTTGTGCCAGACCAACATGGGTTAGGGATATGCTATTTTTTACAAAGCATGGGACCCTGAACAAGTCACTTAACCTCACTACAGCTCAGTATTCTCATTTGGACAATGGTTGTAAATCTATCTCATAAGATTGTTGGGATAACTCAATGGGGCCGTACATGTCAAGCATTTAGCAAAAAGCCTGGCACACTGAACAGGCTCTCAGTGAGAGGTGAGCTGCTATTATCAGATAGAAGCTGGGTGTGGAGACTGGACGAGCAGCCAGTTTTGGGGTAAAAGAGAGTGGAGAGAGAACGTGGGAGCTTAAGAGGCAATGAAGCAGAAGGAAGGTTTTTTTTCCCCCTTTTTAGACAATGGGAGACCAGAGAACACCTGCAGGGAGGAGAAAGAGGCCTCTAGATAAGGGGAGGAGGAGAGACGGGAGAATTGTTGGGGAGTCAATCATTACTGGATCCGATCTTTGTGGAGATGGGAAGGATGGAATGAGAAGCCTTGGTAAGGAAAACAGGCAGCTTTTCTGCAGAGATAGGAAGAAAGAGAGAAAGAGGCCATAGGTGACCTGCGTCTTGGCGAAGCCTTCTGGAGACTTCGGAACAGCTAAGGAGCAAGGCAGTCAAGCAGGACTTCTGGAATGGCCGACACACATCCGTTCCTCCAGACAAGGAACAGGAACACTGGCAAAAGCACTCAACGTCGCCTTTCTCAGAACTCTGGAAATTACCCAAAGGCTTGCAGCACTCTGAGGAGGCCGTATTCTAAAACACACGCACACAGCTGAATCCTGGGAAGAACAGTGAGCTTTGCGGCATGCCCAGCTTCCACCCCGTCGCCCAGTCCTGCGGCGGCTTTAGAACCAACATTGCCTTTCACCCCCAACTTGCTGCAGGTACAGTCTCCAGGCACAGCTTCCACTTAATAATAACAGCGAACCCTCCAACCAAAGCCTGTTGGTTTTTAACCTTTGGTGGACACGAGGCCAGGTGAGTCCCCCACCCTAACAAAGAGCCCTGGTTGATGGAGCTCAGGTTACCCGACCTGGGGCCTCTGCCTACAGGCTCTCCCACCTCCAAATGAATGGATACTATTCCTTGCAAAGGAATTCTAAACATAGTAAAATTCCCAATTAAGAAGTGAGCCAATGATATACAGTGACAAGTAAGAGTACCTTTCACCCCTTCCTATAGACCCCCAGTTTCTCCTCCTAGAGGTCACTTGTGGACCCTTCCGGAAATGTTTACACACACACAGCATCTGTTTGTTTTATACACATAGATTTTTTTCCCTTTACTGCAAACAGCACATGATACACATGGCTCTCTCTGTGCTTGGCTTTTCCCCCGTACTAACATATCTTGGACAGGTTTTACCACCAGACTCTACAGGTCAGGAACATTTGTTCCATGGGCTGCATGGCATCCTACTGTGTGAGTGAACAAGCAAGGACTTCTCCTCCTCCTCTTCCTCCTCCCCCCACCCCTTCCCCTCCTTCTTCTTCTTTTTTAAACATTTGTTATGGCAGATTTCAAACATACACAGAAGTAGAGAAAGCTGCATAGCGAATCACCATATACCTGTTTCTCAGCTTCCATACTGGCAAATCTCACTTCATTCATACCCACCACTGAGTCCTACCACACGTGGCTTATTTCTGAAGCAAATATCAGAAATCATATCATTTCACCAGTAAAAACCTATATCTCTAAAATATATGGACTTCGAAAAAAATAATCACGAGATCCACAATCACATCTTAAAAATAGCACTAACTCCTTTACATTGAATATCTTGTCAGTGCTCAAATTTTCCTGATGTTGTTACCAAAAAAAATTTTTGTAAGGTATCTCAATCAGGATCCATGCAAAGTACATGTATTGCAATTATTGGTGCCTCTTATGTGTCCTTTCATCTAAGTTTCCTACAGGTTGTTCCTTTCTTCCTTTTGGCTTGTAATTTACTTGTTGAAAAAATAGGTGAAGGTTATTTGTCTCATAGAGTTTCCATCAGCCTGCAATGTGCTGACTCTGTCCCTGTGGTTTAATAAGTTCCTCAATAGTATGACATGGCTCTAGGGTCCCTAAATAGCATTTAAAGTGAGGCGGAAATCTTAGAGAGAGTTGGGTACAAGGCTATTTAACACCGTTTTGTTACAGCAGTGAGAAAATGGAAACAATCAAAACAATCTAAACAGAAACCACAAGGCCATGGCTAAACAGCACTCTAAGAAATATTATGTGGCCATTACAAAGCATGTTTTCAAGTGATATTAAAAAGTACAGCAAGAAATGGTATAGAAAGATGCTTATGTAACATAAGCAAACAAGAATAGTAAGTGGTATACAAACGGCACAATGCCAAATTTGTTTTAAAAACATTAGAATATCATTTATTTTGAGTCATAAGATTATACATTGTTTAAATTCCTCTCAGTGAACACGAACTACTTTTATAAACAGATGCTACAATGGCCACAGTGATCACTCTTAAGTGTGTCTGTCTGGTTCTCTGTGGTTACCAAAGTGAGTCTGGGACTCCTCGGACAGCTGAGGAACGTATAAGAGGTAGCTTGCAGTGGGCTGGGCGTGGGCCCTGGGCATGTTTATCCGGAGGCGATTCTGATGTGAACTTCTGATCAAGAACCGCTCTCCTGGAGCAATGACTTTGGCCTTGGCCGGAGGGTGGGGACGATGCTTCTGTCGGGTGGTACACCCGGGTGGGGCGGGGGCGGGGGGAGGGGGTGCTGCAGGAGATGACCCCGTGCACGCTATGTGACGCCCCCCACGAAGGTCCTCCCACAGAGCAGCTGGGGTGACCTGGAGGGACGTACTCACTTTTCACCACGAGGCTCCAGCCACAGGACACCTGGCCGCGGACATTGGTGGCTGTGCAGCTGTAGTTCCCACCGTCCCTCACCCGGGCCCTCAGCAGGCAGAGGCAGTGGGCTCTCCCAGCTTCATACACCTCAATGGTGCCGTCTCGTCTCCTCACGGGGACCCCGTCCAGGAACCAGGTCACTTCGGGCTTCGGGTTCCCTGAAACTGCAGGGCCAGGCGAAGGACGTGAGGCCGCCCACCGGCGCGCTGTGCTTGTGGGGTGGAGGTAGGGGTGGAGGCACGGAGCTGGGGGCAGAGCCCAGTCTGGCGTGCCGCTGCCATCCTGCTCGAACCCACTTGTTTACGCCTCTACCCTCCACCCCGCATCCCAAGACAGAGGGAGGGCCCTAGGGGAGGAGGGATACCAGGTCTCCAGATCAGCCAGAGGGAGGAACGAGCAGAGGACCCTGCGGCTTGTTTGTGGTGGCAATGGGGGTGACGGGATCCCGTGGGGGGAGGTAAGAGTTCGGGCTCAGGGTCCATGCCGTCTCCAACCACGAACAACGGGCCCCTGCTGGGAGCTTCCCCAGAACAGAGACGTTACTAGACTGAGGGCTTTCTGAGGGGAGGCCCCTGTAAGGTACTTCCCGGGTGGGGCGGAGGCTCTAGCCCAAGGGGCTGCTGGATACAGGAGGCCCCGACCAGGCCGCTGAGCTGAAGGCAGGGCGTGGCCACCTGGGGGCTGCCGTGTGACCTAAGGCTGAGCGACTCACCCTCGCATCTGAACGTGACTGGCTGGTCTTCACTGACTTCCTGGCTTTGGGGCTTGCTCTCAAATTTGGGGTATGTTGTGTCCCTCTGGCCCTCCACGGGGACCTTCCCGGTAGCAACCCTGCTCACGGCGTCTTGGCTTCCCAGGCCAGCCTGCCTGGTGGGGAGGGCGGCTGGCGGGGGCGCGGCTGGCCTCCCGCTGTCTTCTCTGGGAGGAACGAGGGCGCCCGAGACCGGACCTCTCGGTTCCAGCGGGATGTTTGCGGCCTGCAGGGTGAGGGCGCTGGACGTCTTCTGCAGGACAGGGGTCCTCAGGGCCTTTCTGGGCGAGACCCCCAGCGGCTGCAGCCTGGACTCCCTCAGGGGCTGAGGCTGGCTCCCCGTGGCCCGGGCTGGGGAGCCGCCTCTCTGGGAGCTGGGGCAGCTCTTACTCTCCGCTGCAGCCTCCGGGCCGTCCGGTTTCGGCCCCTGAGGGAGTCCACGGGTCACCTCCCTCCTGACGTCTGAATCGGCCGCCTTTGCTCCTCTCACAAGCGGCCTGTGGGTGGGCGGGTGGCGGGGGACAGCGGGGCGGGAGAAGAGGGAGAACCGACGTCGGGTCATGCGTCGCAAGCGCGGACTCCAGGACTCACAAAAGCCCGCGGATCACGACAGAGTGAAAGCGGACGTCTTCCTCTGCAGTTTGCTTAGTTTCCAGCCAGAAACCAAGCAGCCATTCTCGGTCTCCCCTGCCCCTCCTCCCAACCCAGTGTCCTCTCCACACCTATGACACCTGCCCGTCTTGCTCTTCTCCACGAGCCCCGAGGTGGTTCACGCACGCGGTGCCCCCATCCACGCTGGCCCCGACCCACGTCCCACACAGCACGCACAGTCTATCTTTTAAAAACATACATTGAATGATGCCATTTCAAGCTTAAGAGTTTCCAACGGCTTTTCCACTCAATTACGAATAAAACTGAGCTGCTCATCACAGCCTGCAGGGATGCCGGGTGGGAGCTGGCCGCGCGTGGACCTCCCGAGACACGGTCTCTGGGGCTTAGCAGGCTGCAGCCCTGCGGGGTTCTTTGGGCCCTGTGCCCCCTCTCCCCTCACCGCGTTCACACATGCAGTCACTCTGTTTGGAACCTCTTCCCTTGAACTTGTCTTCTCACAGGCCTGAGCTCAGACATAAGGCATTCAAAAAGGGGTTCTCTGACCCTCGACTCCAAATTAGCGCTTCTTGTAGATGATCAGAGTTTGTAATTACATTTTGGGTGGCTCTGTGTAAGCCCCTCCTCTACACTAGACAGCTCAGCGAGCACACCCAGCATCTAGCGTGGAGTCTCACTCTCAGGAAAGGAAGCTCCTGATGAAGACGTGCTGGGTGGCCTTGAACGTGGAGGGCACCCTTTTCAGAGCGGTGCCCTTCCTAGTGATGGCTAACTAGTAAAGACACTGAGCAGGGTCTTGGAGAGTCTCAATATTGACGGCAAGCCTGACATCGAACCTGGACAGCAAATTACAACAGAATAGAACAAAACACTCCAAATAAAACAACACCCCCTACACAGTCAGTTCTTTCCCCTATGTGATAACTTGAAAATTCAGGCAGTTTCTTAATTACAATTCCTCTTTTTTTCTCAGGGCATTTCGAAATGGAAACATAATACTCACAAAACCTGTACATACCTATTGGCATTGTCCGAGCCTGGAAAAAAGGAGAAGGTGGAAAGACTGTTAGTGCAATGTTTTCTTTTCTGTGTCTGTTTTCTTGTTTTTTGTTTTGTTAGTGCAATGTTTTACACACCAGGAGCAGAAAGTGGCACGACAGCATCTCTCGTTTAGGACAGAGTGTGGCTTCCTACCACCCCTCCTTTCAGCTTGCCTGGTCTTGGACTTCTCGGGCTAGTCTGATAAAGTCCTCTGAGCCCTGAGACACTGTGAAGCTTCCGGAGCTGCCCTGGGCCCTTTTGGGCAGCTTCTGCTGCCCCACGCTGGGCACAGGAGCGTCCTGTTTCCCAGCCCACAGAAGGAAACAAAAACCACCCGAGGGACAAACAAAAATAAACACCTACTGAAAACGTCAACCCAGACTGTGTAACTTGCATGTGGCCCTCAAAAGAAACCCCTAAAGTGGTCATTTTTGACAAATACCTGCTTCATTTTAAAATGTACAAAGTGTAGTTTTATTCCGTTCAAAGAAAAAAATATACAGTTACTAAATATTTTTTCCTGCCACATGATTTAAAAACAATTTTTTTATTATGGAAAATGACAAAATATACAATAGTACAGAGAAGGATAAAACAAACACTGAAAGCCAACACCCAGATTAGGGAAATGTCAACATTTTGCCAATCTTATCTATCCCTTTCTGTTTTGGTTTTTTGAGGGGCTTTTTCTGGGAGTTTTTTCAAACAAATCCCAGGCAACACCCTATTCTGTCATTAAGTGCTTCAGAAGGGAACCGTTCTTTAATTCAGTGCTGGGGCAAGTAAAGGCAGAGGGCCGAAAACACTCCTCCCAGTGACGGACAGCAGGTCCTGAGCCTGCAGGGAGTCGTGAAGTCAAATGCTGTGGTCAGGACCAGGGTTTTTTCCCTCAATGGTGTAGAATAGACGAGAAAATGGCAGCGGTACTGTACATACTACCACTCAGGATGACGTCATGAAACTTGTTTCAGTTAACTATGTTTATATCTATCCGTCTGTCTGTCCTGGGTTGCCATGTCAAATAAATTTGTTTCTGTGGGTAGGGAAAACACTCGGGCCAAAAATGTGAAGAAAGCAAGGAGGGATATTTTCTGAGAAAGGAAGGAGCTGGGGAAGAGACAAATCATAAAAGAAATGAGGGTAAGAAAGGAGGAGACGAGAGCGAGGGTCATGTCCCTCCCTGGTCCCCAAAGCCCACCCCACTCAAGGTCCCGCTCCAATGAAGTGACGTCAGTCTCCTTCCCCATCCACACACCCCAGCTTCTCCGGGCTACGCCTGGCAGAACCAAGGGAACGTAAGGAGGAGAGGTACTCAGAGAGCTTTCAAGAGAAGAGCTGACTGGGTCTGATGACTACAGCAAGGAAGACACAGGGCTCAGAGGCGACGCTGACATGCCCAGTCTGGTGAGAAGGAGAGAGCTGAGCTGAGGGAGCACCTGACCTGAAGCACAGGGTAGATGACAAGATACATTTCTGGCAGATTAAATGTGGGGCGATGGCAAGACATTAGCAATGTCTACTCTTCCAAAAGGCAATTAGAAACATAAATAAAAAAGGAGTCTGAGCCAGAAGGGAACACAACACAGGCGTGGGGACACACGTGAAGCATCTTCCTCCGTGGCCACATCTGCGCTACCCACCCACCCTCTCTTCGGATTCAAGACCCTGCCCCTGGGGACCGACACATGAGTGCATAAGTGTGACGCGTGCAACACACAGATGTGTGATGAACAAGCGTCTCCTTCTAGAAGGGCAGGGACCCCAGGAAGGGACAGTCCAGCACGAGGCCTCCCACTGCCTGATACCTTGGATGGAGAGCTCAGCAGACATGGAGGCCCTCCCTGACCCGTTCACCACCATGCACGTGTACACGCCCACGTCGTCTCGGTTGACCTCGTGGATTTCCAGGACGTGCACCCCATTCTTCTCAGACATAGACACACGGGCACTGGGCCGCAGGGGGACATCTCCCTGTGGGTGACACAGGCGGCTTGCTCAGAGAAACTGCGCACCTTTGGATCTGTCCTCCTACCTCCTGCCAATCTGAGGGGAGCAGATACCCTCTGCTCTGGGCTCTGTCGACACGCTCGGAGAGCAGCCTGAGGGCCATCCAAGGGCCCCGACTCGAGGTGCACAGATGTGCTGTGGTGCTCGGTCCAGCTGAGAGCAGGAGTATGGACCCTGAGGTGGGATAGCCTACACTCCCCGCTTTAGTTCCCATTTGCCTCTCTCTTCCTTTTATTGATGTTCCAGGGCCAGTACAGGAGAACCAGGAAACAGGGAAAAGGCATCCCATCACTCACGCTTATCCAGGAGTCCTACCTGTGGAAAACCTACTCTCCCTGGCCTTGACCCCAAGTGTCCCCGCTGCTCCACTGCGCTGTTTACAACCCCCGCTGCTGCCTCCTCTTCCCCTCCCCCACCGCCTTCTCCACCTCTGTCTTCACGCTGTTCAGCCCTGAAGGACCCATAAAGCACCCCCCCGTGGAGCCTCCCAACAGGATGGTGAGGTAGGTGGGATCATCTCTGCCTCACAGATAAGGAAGCCCGGCTTTTAAGAGATCAAACGCCTTGTCCAGCATCACACGCTTTGTGAATCAGGGAGCTGCGGCTTGAAATCAGTCCCAGACTTCCAATTCCAGTCTCTTGACACGGTCAGGTCTGTCCTGACTTGGAAGTGTCACTATGCTGTTTTGTGAGTGAGCGGATTACAGGACATTATGGGCGGAGTCACAGAGGGAGGGTGTGACACAGGGGCAAGGACAGGCACGGCTACCGAGCACACGAGAACCTCGAGGACCACCTGCGGCTGAAGCGGAAGGGACTGAGTGGGAAGGCGGACTGCCACTAGCCTAGGGATCTCACCCAGGGTCAGCACAGACAATACCTCACCTTGAGCCAGGTGACCTGAGGCTGGGGCCGGCCAGTGATCTTGCAGGAGAATCGCCCCATCTGTCCTTCTTTGACCACCGCTCGGCCCAGCTTGGTAGCAAACTTTGGTGGGCACTCTCCCCAGATGCTAGGACGGGTCTCCACTGCAGGGGCTGCACATCTGTCCCTGGAAAGAAATCAGCAGAGAATCCACAGCAACGTGGATCATTTTCTCTCTGTCTCCACCCAAGTCACTTAAGTTGGGCTAAGAAACCAGCAAAGGGCAGCTTTCCCAATTCTGTGCCTCTGGAAAAATCTCTGGCACCAAAACCTATTTCCTCCCCCTCCTGGGCTTGCAGCTAGCCTTCATTTCCTACCCTCCCTTGAAGTTAGGGATACTTGAATTCTACTGGGGTCCGGCTCTGGCTACCAGGCTGTGAGCAGAAAGCAGAAAGCTAGGCTGGACCCATCGAAACCCCCTGCGCGACTGCACACACTCTCTCACCCACGCTCCTGGCTAGATGCAGACAGTCCTGCAGGGGCTCCAGCTAGGAGACGATGGAGCCACCAGACAGAAGGAGCCTGGGTCCCTGAAGGCTCTCCACCTGTCCAAGAATATATGAACTGACTCCTTGAGTAAGAAACCGACTTTCTCCGTGTAAGCCATTGAGATCTGGGGGCTTGTCTGTTACAGCAGTCACTGTTACTCACCCTCACCAATACAGGTTTACCTGCCATAAGAAATGTCACATATTGATCGCCTCTTCTGAGTCTGCTTATGTAATTAAGTCTTCTGACTATGGCCTTGGCTGTTAGAGACCCCTGCAGACTACGGCCACAGAGCCCACTTCCATTTAGCGGCTGGACCAGTCAGGAAGCTATCCACAGAGGCTGCCGGGTCGGGGGGAGCTGTGTGAAGGACACGTCACACCCCAATAGGCTCCCACTTTAGCTTTCACAACCCAGGATACTTGAGAACACCTGCTCCCCAGGCTGCTCTGTCAAGACTTCAGGAAAAGCCAATCCAGCCCTCACCCTGGGTTGAACATTCCAGAACTTACCCCAAGGCTTTGGAAACAACAGGCTGACCATGCTTCTTCACAAAGCCCCCTGCAAGTAGGAAACAAAGAGAAAGAGGTTTGAAGAGTCTGGTCTGAGCCACCAACTTGGAGCAACAGAAGTCAGGAAAGAGTCAACGAGTGGGGGTGGTGATGAGACAATGCTGGTAACAGTTTATCCTGCCTGGGTCAGGCTCTGTGGGGGGCACTTTATATACATCACCGCATGGATTTCCTGCAGTAATTTAAGGAGGCTAGTATTACATCATCCTTCCTTTTTTTTTAAACAGGTGAGAAAAATGAGATTCAGAGACATAAAGCTGCTCACTTAAGTCACAGGGCCAGGATGGTGCAGGAAAGCACCCGGCTCTGCCTGTTCTAGAACACTCCACCATTCTGCTGACCTGTTACATGCCCCTGGACCTCCCACTTTGGGGATGATCTGTGGTGATCAGGACCTCTCCAGAAAAGGAGCCAGTTAAAGGGAGAGGGGAGAGGCACATGCCTCTCTCTCACCACATCTATTCTCGTTTGACCCAGTCGTCACTCCACCCTTCCATTTAAAGCCCAGCAAACAGCAGGATCTGTCCCGCTGGAATGGAGCAGAGCACAGGAGATGAGCTCCAGTGCAGCCAGCACCTCCCGGCACCTGCACCAGCAGGACACTGGGCACTGCCCGTCCTAGGAGACGTGCTGCTGGGCTGGGCAGGACGCAGTTCAATAGCAGACCCAGCAAGGCTGCGGGGGTCGGCCCTTTAACCAGCTGCTGCTGCTGCCGGAGGAACAACTCACAGTGTGACCAGGAAGTGACTACAGAGCAGCGGGGTGTTTTTGAGGACCAGGGAGGGGGAGAGGAGGACATTTTTGAGATGACAATCAGCCTGGAAGTTGTTCTCTTTCTGTGACAAGCTGGGAACGTTTATAAAACCCCACCCAAGGCACGCATGGAAGGGTAGAAGCCATTCCCTGATATCAGCAGGCAGCTGCAATGGGAGGTCTGCAGGGTGTTTCCTGGAAAAGGGGAAACGTTCTTAAATTCCAGCACTGACCACATCTAAATGAATGCATAGGAACATAGGAGTGGAGGGTGAAGATCATGGCTGAGTACTTCCCTCCGCCGTATCTTGTTTAATGTTACACCAGGACCTTAGTGAAAAAGGGTTAATAACAACGCCAGCATCACATTTACGTTGTGGTTCCACATGGGTTGGCAATTGTTGTACATGCGTTTCTGCTTAACAACTTTATAGTGAGCCGTGTATAGTTTTCATCCCATAATGTGGGTTTACTTCTTGTCATTCAATTATCTGTTCAAGGTTAAAAGAACTTATAAGCTGATAAAAGGAGAGACCTGGGGACTTCCCTGGTGGTGCAGTGGTTAAGAATCTGCCTGTCAATGCAGGGGACACAGGTTCAATCCCTGGTGCAGGAAGATCCCACATGCCGCGGAGCAACTAAGCCCGTGCACCACAACTACTGAGCCTGCGCTCTAGAGCTCACGAGCCACAACTACTGAAGCCCGCACGCCTAGAGCCTGTGCTCCGCAGCACGAGGAGCCACCACAATGAGGAGCTTGCGCACCACAACAAAGAGCAGCCCCCGCTCGCCGCAACTAGAGAAAGCCTGCACGCAGCAACCAAGACCCAACACGGCCAAAAATGGATAAATAAATTCATTCTAAAAAAAAAACCCCAAAAACAACTCTTGGGAGCTAAATGTCTTAATCCAAAGGCTAAAATTCCTTTACTCCTTAAAAAAATAAAATAAAGCAAAAATATGGCATTTCCTCAAAGGACAGGAAAGGAATGCTGCTTGGAGGTACTTGTATATCAGAGCAAGGGCAGTTTATGACACAGTCCACAGGCAACGTGTAAAGCAGTCAGCTAAAAATGGGATTGAGGAATGCTTATTTCAATGTGTGTCAACACCAGAGACATACATCAAAGCAAAAGGAGAATTTGGGCTAAAATAGCTAACAAGGTCTATTTATAGGCAACAATTTGAAGTTGCAAATTGTCAGATAAGGTAAAATTAATTTTGTGAAAGTATGCAAATCTGGCAGAGCAGCAAGGCTATGTAGAAAAACAAGTGGAAAGGGGATTAAGGTAGAAATGCCAGAAATAGAAGTTAAGAGAATTGGTGCAGACGGGATTGAGTTAGTGAGAAGGAAAAAAAGGCCAAGGCACTGAAGGTATTTAAACAGTAACCTCAGATTTTTCAAGGATGAGTAAAAGAGAGTGCTGGCAGGTCTTAGGAGTGAAGAGTTCAACAGCGGAGGTACTAAGCACATTTTGTCAGACTGAGCAGACACGGAGAGTGCTGCCGAAAGGGGGGATCATGTGATCACTATGGTAAAAGGAAGACGCTTCTTAACATGTGCGATGACGTAACTGATCATCCAAGCAGCGACTCTGGATACTGCAGGGGACGTAATTAATAATTCTGCCAGGACAACACGAGTAGATCAGGACTCTTCCAGGCAAACCAGGGAGCAGTCACCCCACTTGCAGGCAACTTCAAAGCAGATTTTAAAGACTGCTTAAAATAGTGGTTCTCCACTCAGTCAGAACAAATACCCACTTTCTTATAACACGTATTTAGCAATGAATGTCCCCTAAGCCAAGCTGAATCAATATTCGCCACTAGCCACGCACATATATAATTTCAAAAGGGAAATAAACATAAAGCTCTAACTAAAATGTTAAGGAGAAACAAAATGAAAATAAAGTAATGATATTTATTTCAGTAGGAAATTTCGATATTTCAATATTGAACATCAACAGATGTTTAAGCATGACTATTGCAATATGTAAATGCTCAGGCACATCGGAAGACATAACGACACAGATGCTTGCACTGACTCACGTGCGTGTTTGGATTTCAAGGTGAAAGAGCAAAAGCCACACTGTACAAGCAGCCATGGAAATGAAGGAACAGAGGTATACAGGTGGACGCTAAAATAAAAAGTAGTGTTAGGGCTTCCTAGGTGGCGCAGTGGTTAAGAATCCGGCTGCCAATGCAGGGGACACGGGTTCGATCCCTGCTCCAGGAAGATGCCACATGCCGTGGAGCAACGAAGCCCATGAGCCACAACCATTGAGCCCGCACTTTAGAGCCCGTGAGCCACAACTATTGAGCCCATGTGCTGCAACTACTGAAGCCCACGCACCTAGAGCCCTGCTCTGCAACAAGAGAAGCCACGGCAATGAGGAGCCCACGCACCACGATGAAAAGTAGCCCCCACGCACCGCAACTAAAGAAAGCCCATGCACAGCAAAAAAGACCCAACAGAGCCAATGAGATAAAAAAAAAAAAAGTAGTGTTAGCAATATGTCCATATCTCAATAAAGAGAAAAAAAGAAAAAAGGAGAAAAAATTAATATACTAAAAAGAAAAAAGTGTTAGGATAAAAAACAGAGCAGACATATTATATAACAAAGAAAGAATGAAACCTTCAAAGACGATGACATAGCAAGACAAGTTACAGACCACTGAAGTAGAGAAAATGGGGGAAAGATTACTGTAAGTGTGGTGTCAAAACACTTTTCTGCTGTATGACATGGGATCCTTGAGACCTCACCTCTACTGAAACACTGATGCAGTCCCTATTATGCATAAGGCATCAGATAGAGCCGCAGCAAGTCGATGGATGCATATAATAAAAGCTTGAGCCTTAATAAAACTTGAGCCTTAAGAAAAAGGCAAAGTGCTTCAAAGACTGGGGAGGGACACCCCAGAGCAGGGCCTGTTGAAGATCTTGAGTCTAAAGGTGGATCACTAGGGGATCTGAAGAGAGGAAGTGATAAAATCCCACCTGAATTTTTTTAAAAGATATTTTTAGCAGCAATGTGGAGATTAGAATGGGGTATGGGTGGAACTGGGGAGGCCAGTGGGGAATCTGTGCAACAGGACAGGGATGATGGACCAGGATCCAGGATGGTGGCAGTGGGGACAAATGAGAACTGGCACAGCAGGATCTGGTGACTGCCCAGGGACCGGGAGGGAGGGAGCACTTGAGGATGACAAGGTGGCCCAGATGCCCTCCTTCCCAAGGAGGTTTGGGTTGTCGCCTGTCAAGGTTTCAGCTGTGTTTTCCAGAGGCCACCAAAGTCATAACTATAAATGTTGAGGGGCCTCTGCCGGGGCTGCCCGTCACTGCATAAATGGGGCCTCACCCTACAGAAACAGTTCGGTCTACAGCCTCCGCTCAGGCAGGGAGGTCACTGCCGCAGCCCACTTTCTCTGGAATGTACACACGTACATCATTCTTACACGACGACACCCAAGAACAAGCACAGCTGACCCCTGAAGAACACGGCGGTCAGGGTGCCAACTCCACGCAGCGGAGAATCCACGACAGCTGCCTCTGTCTGAAAAATCAAGGAATGCATACAGGACTCACCCAAGGGCAGGAAGCCCACGCTGTTCTGTAGAATCAGGACTCAAACCCTAGTTCTTTTGATTCTGCTCTCTAATTGAACACAAACTTCCTCCCACACAATTTAAATATCTGTAAAATGAAAATACAGGTACTATATTTATTGAAAAAAAACCCATGTATAAGTGGACCCTCACAGTTCAAAACTGTGTTGTTCAAGGGTCAACCAAACATCCTTGCATTGAGGCTAAGGAGGTCATTCCAGGGCGCCAAGTCGACATTCCAGTTCTATTTGGGTCCCCAGGAAATTGAGGCGCTAAAGAACCAGTTCTTCCCCAGGAGGTTGAAATAAAATATCCACCACTCAGAAGACAAACTACTTCCTGATCATTGATGGATAAGGTAGTCATATATCCTACCTGATGAGTTCAAAGGAGTAGTGACATGAAGTTTTGTTTTGCTGGGGAAAACAGTTCAATAAATTGCAGCCAGTGATCTCTCAGTTGTCTTAAATAAGTACTTTAAAGAGGAATTTAGATTCTCTGCAGAGAGAAAATAGCTATTTCCTTTAGCATCTTCTTTCTGAGACCAAGACTCCCAGGCATCCCAGCTCACTTCTCAAGAGTCAGTTTCCACTGTGATTCCCTCCCAAAACACTAAGCCAAGTAGCAGGTATTCTCTTCAGTACTTGAGTCATAAAGACTGATTTTGTACCAATTTATCAGAAAGGAAACAGAGAAATTCACCTCTGGCTTGAGCCACTCTCCCCTTGCAGGTCTGATGTGGTAGGAGCCATCTGGCTGCGGCTGCTGTCTGATCAGAAGCCACCCAATGTTTAAGCATGGTTCTGGAGAAATTCATTGTACTAATAAGCAACCCATTTTTGTTGGAGAGCGTGCAAAATGATGGTGTATCAAAGACTAACAGAACACAAAAAAATCTGTGATCATAATACTTGTAATAAACCCATGAGTTCAGAAAAATAAAGGTAAAGTTAAAAAGATTCATGAAGCAAAAATAAGCACATAGTAGGTCTGTCCCTCTAGCTGTGGCTAAGGCAAGCAGCTCACCTGGAGAGCTACACGCAGTATGAAAATGGAAAAGCAATGATTAAGGGCAGAATCGTCTGCTCATACTCTGGAACGGATATGACTCTGAAAACCGCCTGGCCTCACGCTCCAGACCTCCCACAGTCTCCTCCCAATCTGTCCTTCAGCTTTACTTCCCACCACTCTCTGCTCCTGCCCATCTACTCGCCCCACCCTCCACCCCAGGCTCACCTCTCGCCACTGTCCTCCCATCCCCAACATCAGAATCACAACCTGCCATCCAAATCTGACTGGCTCGGTGAGGACTCGCCACATCCCTCCTTCTCCAAGAAGACATCGCGGACTAGTTCAGCCTCCAGAAGTCTCGTCCTCCTCTAAGTTTACAGAGCTGATGTGCCAATGGTTTGGCAAATAAACCCGGGCTGCCTTATGACTGGGGTTGTGCTTTTACTTAGTTTTAATGTGTCTAGGTCTTATCTGACCAACCAGGTTCATGCAGAAAGGATCTGACAAAGTATTTTGTCTCCCACACAGCACCACACTAAGTCAGCACTTCCTAAATACATCCTGATGTTGTTGCTTAATTGCAACATAACAATGAAATATGAGGTCAAGAAAGTCAGTCTCTTGAGAACAATAACAAAGTCTTGTTGCTTTTAGATCCCAACACGAAGTCAGCACATGTAATGAAGTCTGATGAATGAAGAAGAGGCTAGAACTACAAGCAACTAGGAAAGGTCTGGGATGGAGATGGGAGAAATGGGTGGAGGCGCAGGAGATGGGAAGAAAAGATGGCAGCATCAAGGGTAAACGCTGGGCCAGCCAGGGCTACTGGCATACATTTTGGAGGGAAAAAGAGGCAAAGGCAAAGTGGAAGGCGAAAACAGTGGAGGGAAGGGAGAAGGAGATTTGGAAGACATCCTTCAAGAACACGGTGGGACTGAGTCACTTGTCATCTGACTCTTTCATGTAGCAAATAAGTGAGGCCTCTGCCAAGGCATTCTTGACACACCACTGTTTTACAGCGAAGCGACCGGAAGGGCAACAAGAGTCATTTTTATCTCTACCATATTTATATTTTTTCACTTTGATGAGACAGAAAAGGACAAAAATTCTGAGTGTTTTAATTCTGACGGGATAAGAAAAAAAAATAGGACATATGCCCCTACTAAAGAAGAGTCATCAGAGAGTATCACATACTGAAAGAGTCTGTAGAGAATACAAATGGGAAATATAATCACAGGTCTTTAAGAAGGTAGGAAATTTAGGTAAAATAAGATAGTACAAAAGAAAAAAGAACAAAATAAAAGGAGAATCACAAGAGATGTTCTTGAGGAATACAATAATTGAAAACTCAGCCATCGTAAATAGACATGGGTTCAAAATATATGTCATCAATCCAATCCAACGTGAAAATAAAAGGGATCTGAGAAGTCTGCCCCTGAAAAAGGGTAGTAGCGAAAGAGATGGCGCAGAAGCACTTCCTACGAGTTCAAAATCACCAGCGAATGCTGGTGTCAGCGGTACCAGTACAGCTCGGCTAGTGGTCACTAAGGCCACTCTTCTCCCCTCAATCCCCTGACCTGGGGTCACTCTCCCTGCCACATTCTAGGTGGCCGGCCACCCAACTCTCTCTCACGTAGTCAGGGAGCACGTAATTCTACTACAAAAGTTATATTTGCTAGCTATAGGGGGTAAACTCCAAGGGGGCAGGGAGCCTGTCTGAACTGGGCCTGACACAGAGAGCAGCAGAGCGGTGGTTGAGGTGATGGATAGAGGGATGCACTCTTCGCTCATGGGAGACATACCAGGATGAGGGGACAGGTCTTTGCTTTTCGATACAGAGAAAAGTGGCAGCCTCAGGACCTTTCACCTACAGGGGAGGGAGCTGGGGGAAGAATCAATCCCATAGGAATGGAGGTGGAGGAGGAGGAGGAGGAATTTGCGTGAATAGGGTACTTAGAGAGAGAAGAAAGAGTGAAGGTCAAGGCTGGATCCAGAAAGGAGTGGGAAACCTAGCTCTTTGCCCCTCCTGTTTATTTATTTCAAAGAAAACACCCCAAGAGGAGGGAGCCCCGGCCACATCTATTCCCCAGCAAATAAATATTCATTATTTTTAAAGTTATCTTTTCAATCGTTCATTGCATTCTTAGGCAGAGTCATTAACGGCTTGGAATTTATTTTTCAGAGATGAAGATAAACTTCACCCACTTCCTCTGAAACTATCACTCTCTTGTTACTCCTCTTTCCCTAGAATAAGCTTCTATTTCTCAACATCACCTTTAAAGCTTTACTCACTGCCCAGTGCAGCAGACATGTTGATCACGGCTAGGGCAGCCATGTAATTTATTATCCAAACCGGGACTCTCTTCAACGTCAAAGGAGGCTCTATTTGTAATTACACAGGCACGGCAGGCATGCTGGGATAAATGCTCGCCCTGACACTTGCTGTGACCGTGGGCCTGCGAAAGGGCAGCCACTTGGAGTCATGTCTGATGCTCGTCACCCCACCCTGGACCACTGCAGATTGTACCCGTGCCGGCACCTGTGCTAAGGATGACCCGTCCCGCTCATGCCAGCAGCATGGAGTAAGGGCTGAATGCGAGTCAGCTGGGATCACATTACACCCGGCTCTCTACGCATCTTTCCTCGGCTTTGTGCTGCTTTCTCACGACGGTGTGCCCACGTCCCCGTTCTGCCTTTCCAGCGCACCTCACGTACCCACTGCTCTCTCTCACAGCCCCTCTGGGTTACTTGGTTGATAGTCCCAGTAGGCAGCTCAGAAAGAAGAGATGTGTCGATCAGATTCCATGAAGTGATTCAGGAATATTATAGTCAAGTGTTTAGTAGGCGTGATGGTTAATTTTGTGTGTCAATTTGACCGAGCCATGGGGAGCTAAGATATTTGGTCAAACATTCTGGGTGTTTCTGTGAGGGTGTTCTGGGGTGAGATTAACACTTCAATCAGTATACTAAGGAAGGCAGGTTGCCCTCCCTAGCCTGGGTGGGCCTCGTCCAGCTGAAGACCTGAATGGAACGAAAAAGCTGACCGTCCCCAGACAAGTGGAACTCCCCCGCCTGACTGCCTTTGAGCTACGACATCGGATTTTTTCCTGCCTTTGACGCAAACTGAAACATCAACTCTTCCTGGGTTTGGGGTCTTCCACCTTAGGACTGAAACCACATCATCAGCTGTCCTGAGTCTCAGGCTTTAGAACTTGGACTGGAACGACACCATCGGCTCTCCTGGGTCTTTCAGCTTGCTGACTGAAGATCTTGGGACTTGTCAGCCCCTATAATCGTGACACTGTAATTCCTTGTAATGAATCCCTTTATATATATACACACACACATTATGTCTATACACACACCCACCATGCACCCCCCCGCCACACACACACACACTGCTTCTCTGGAGAGCCCTAGCACAGCAGCTGCGGGCACTAGCCCCCTGGTTCTCCAAGTGTTGGACCCAGCATGCATCAGGACCAGCATCATTAGGAAACTTTTAGAAATGAAAACTCTTGAGCCCATCCCAGACCTACTAACCCAGAAACTCTGGGGCAGAGCCTAGCAGCCCGTGGTTTCCCAAGGCGTCCAGGTGATTCTGACGCATGCGCACATCTGAGAACCACGTGTACTGGGATATATATATCGCACCTGTAACTGAATCCCTCCTCGCTGCTCAAAGCGTGGCCTGTGGACCAGCAGCAGGGGCATCACCTGGGGGCTGGTTAGAACTGCAGGCCCTAGGGCCCCGCTCCAGATCTGCGGAACGAGACCCTGCATTTTCTCAAGACTCCCCAGGTGATTTGAGGGGCCCCCGCATTTGCATTAAGCCAGCCGAAGGTGAGTCTGAGCCATCCCGAGGTCTGCATCACCTCCGGGTCTGCCAGTTTGGTTTTCCCTGGGTTCCTGAGCTCTTGTCCTTAACGTTAACCCTATTACTTGAAATGACTTAAGTGACTCTCTGGTCCCTGAAACACAAAGGGCCTTCTCAGAGTCAGACCACCAGGTCTGGGGCACGTCTCTCACCTCAGCCCCAGCCCCACCCCACCCCACGCCCATCCTGTGGATATGATTGCCCAGGACCACCGGCCACCTTGCTCCTACGTGCGGGCTCCTCTTCTCTTTTCTCTGTGTGAGCCTTGTTTATCCCTATTCACATGGCAGCTTCTAGAGCTGTGCTGTCCAATACAGCAGGCATTAGCACCCTGGAGTTACTGAGCTCTTGAAATACAGCTGGTCTGAACTGAGATGTGCTACCATGTAAAACATGCCGCAAATGCTGAAGAATGTAAAAGATCTTAGTTGTAGTTTTTATATTGACGACGTTGAAATGATAGTATCTTGGATATATTGGGTTAAGTTAAAGTACTTTATTAAAATCGCTTTCGACTTCTTGAAAAAACGTGGCTACTAGAAAACTTAAGAGTACACATGTGGCTCGCATTATACAGTGGACCCTTTAACAACGTGGGGGTCAGGGCTGCCCGCCCTCCCCGCAGCTGAAAATCCACGTATAACTTACAGTTGGCCCTCCGCATACACGTCATTCCTCCGTATCTGCGGCTCCACATCACAGATTCAACCAACCTCAGACTGTGTCATGCTGTGGTATTTACTACTGCGATAAATCCCCGTATAAGTGAACCTGCAAGGTTCAAACCCATGCTGGTCAAGGGTCAGCTGTACTGCTCTGGACAGTGCGGGGCTAGAGAACAGGCTGTGGCCCCTCCATTATAGAGAAAGCTCCCAGAGGGGCACGCACCACATCCCTTCCCTGCTCTGCGCCCGGCCTCTGTGACAGCCCTCTGGAGGTGAGTAAGCGGCAGGGCTGGCTACGCAGAGCCTTTCCTGGGCTCAGACTAGGGTTGCACAAGGTCATGAGCAGTCCTGTCATGAAGATGCTAGCCCTCAAGGAGGCTACTGCATGTTTCTTGGCCCTGGTCACTAAAGGAAAGCAGAGCAGAGAGCTTTCTCCTCTAGTCTGCACACGAGGATTTCCCTCTGCAAGCCGTTCTCAGGATATCGATGCCACATTTGAACACCACCAGGCTACCATTTACTGAGTGCCTACTGTTTGCCAGGGCTGCGCTGATCCTTACACAGCCCAGGGGGCAGCCATTAGCATCAGTTTATGGAAAAGGAAATACGGTTCAGAAAGGTTAATTTCTCCATAATTAGAAAGTAATGGGGCTAACATCCAAGACCACTGGACGACACTGCCTCTAAACTTGACCACTGGCGGGTCAAAAGGCTCCACATAGGAGTCATACTCTCAATTCCAGAAGCTCTGCTGCTTCCGAATGAGAAACATAAGCACGAAGCGCAGCGCAGAGAGCGGGTGAGGAGCCAGAGGGCTGCCGGGTTCCCTGCGGAGGGGTCCGGGCCAGCCCGGCACCGTCCACCACGTATCCACCGCATAAGGGACAAGAGTGGATCTTTCCAGGCCTGTGGTCTACGGGGTGGTCCCAAACCACACGTGAGCTGAAACTGGCCTTTCACGCAGAAGCAGAAAGTATACGAGGCTGTTCACATTTAAAGGGGCTGCAGCCTTTAGGGCATTCTCTATCTCCTAGGTTAAGAAGGCATAAAACATCTTCAACCGTCTCCCCAAATTAAAAGCAAAGGGGAGGGGGCAGGGTCGAGAGCCTTGGCCTTCTCTCATTCACTATAGCTCTTCTGACTTCTTTCCTTTCCCCTGCCCCAAGCAGCATGACCTAATAAACATTTTCCTGCTTAGTTGAGACAGATCTAATGTCCTCCCTGATGGGAACTGAAAAAAAGGTTTCATATGACCTGGGTTTTATACACTCCCCAGTACTCCTAACCCATTCCATTCCTTTAAAATGGATCACAGAAAACAAGGGCTAGCCCAGCTATAGAGACCACTGAATTCAAACCCTTTATTCTACCGAAGCAGAGATCCAGTTTAAAGTCACATGTTGACTGCCAAAAGTTGGGACCAGAACCTTGGACCTCTGACTCCCCATTTCCCCAGCTCCAAACAGAAAATCAGAAAAGGGGTGGTATAGGCTACATTTTTGTGTCCCCACCCAAATTCATACGCTGAAGCCCTCGCCCCTGCAGCGTCACTGTATTTGGAGAAAGGGCCTGTGAGGAAGTGACAAAGGTTCAGTGACAAAGGTTGCTAAGGGTGGGGCCCTGATCCAATAGGGCTGGTGCCCTTATAAGACAAGGAAGAGACACTGGAGTTCTCTCTCCACCGTGTGAGGACCCAGCAATGAGGCTACCTGCAAGCCAGGGAGAGAGCCTCCCCCGGAAACCAAATCCTGCTGGACTCTGATCCTGAACTTCCAGCCTCCAGAACTGCAAGAAAATTAATTTCTGTTATTTCAGCCATGCAGTCTGTGTTTTGTATGGGAGCCTAAGCTAATACAAGGGCATAAAGCAATTTTTATTTGTGGGCCTCAGCACAAAGTTTGGGCATTAAAAAGTACATAATGTAGGGGAAAGTCCAGCACCAGAGCTGGCCAAGAAGAAGGCCATTCAGAGACTGACCAGGGACCGCTTTCCATGTGGAATGCCCCAGCCCACAGGTCATTAAAAGCAATGAGTCACTCAGTTAAAGAATTTGTGGAAAGCATCCAAATTATGCATATTCTGTTCTGTGAAGCAGCCTGTCTGTCCTTCCATGATGCAAGCAAACAGGAAAAACACTGGCCAGGTACACCTCGCCCCCTTCTGGAACCTTCTCTGGCACACAGTGTCCCCTGAAAACTAGGTTGGGAGGACTGTTTTCTGAGAGAGAAGAAAATGAGTCTGACCCTTTAAAAGCCCTTAGAAAGGCTGGATGGGTGGAGGGAACCTTGTCATATTTCTGAGGGTCTGACAAAAAAACCCCCTTGCCCTTTTAGACATCAGGCCTTCAAGCAGCTGCCAGTGGCCTGACCTGGAAATGCTCTCACCAGTGGAGTGTCTTCACCATGTGGGAGCTACACCGGCAGCAAAACAAATAGTTTCACTTATGGTCAAATGTTTTCCTGGAACTTGTTAATAAAGTTAATAAAAAAAATTCTTAAGTACAAAGGGAAAAAAAAAGACAAAATAATCAGTGTTAATACAGTGGTATGTTTATCACCTATAAATTTTTCTGAGTTTTACAAGTTTTTTTATGATGAGCATGTATCACTTTATAATAATGATAATAAACATTGTTCATTCTCTAAATAGATCAGTATCTAGCTTCCAGTTAGTGGTGGGGGTTGAAGGAGATAATAAAATGGGAGGCAGTGACAGTCCTAGAAGAAAAAGTTCAAGTGGAGTGAGAGGATGGAGAGTCCAGGGGACGGGGTGGTCAGAGACGGTTCTCTACAGAGGGGACATCTGAGCAGAGACCTGAAGGAAGTGAAGGGCTGAGTCAGGGGCAGGGCTGTGGAAAGGGCTCTTCTTTACACAGGAAACAGCTGGGTGAAGGCCCTGAGGCTTTCAAGGATGAGCAGGGGGCCAGTGTGACCACTGTGGAGCAAGCAGGGTGAGGAGTGGTAGGAGATGGTTCTGGAGAGCCAGGCAGGAGAAGGCCGGGCTCTGTAAGGCCATGATGAGGAGTCCGGTCTCAGTCCCAGTGTGAGGGGAAGCAAAGGGAAGGCTGGAGCAGCAAAGTGAGGTGATGTGTAGTCTGACATTGTCTCCTGGGATGCCTCCCTTGTTCCAGGGACTGCATCTCCCCCATCAGACTAACAGGTCCTGAGTTCAGGGATGGGGATGCTTTCTCTTGTGAGTCCCTCCCCCGAGAGAGGGCTGAAGCAGGAGCTGCAGGCCTTGGGGAAACTGATGGCTCATCTCTCCCCCAGGCTTTCACCTCCTGGGACTCACCTTCTACCGTCAACTCCACTGTCACCTGGCGGGCACCACTACTATTGGTGGCTTCACAGGTATACCTTCCCTTGTCCTCCTCACAGACAGCATGAATCATAAGGCTGAAAGTCCCCCGGGTACCAGAATCCAGCAGGAAGCGGTGCCCAGCGGTGATGAGTTGCCCGTTTCTGTGCCACGTCACCTGGGGCTCTGGGTAACCCCGGACCTTCAAGGGAAAGAAGAAAGGGTGAGAGCTTGTATATAAGCAGTACCTCCTGTGCATCAGGTATTGTTCTGGGTGCCTTATATGCATTAACTGCTTTGTTCCTCATAACACCCCTTGCAACAAATACTATTTTCATCTCCATTTTAGAGATAAGGAAATTGAAATGCAGAGTTTTGGTAGATTTCCCGAAGTCTTGAAGGTAGCAAGTGGCCGAGTCAGGCATCCTGGCTCCAGAGCCCACCACACAAGTGTCTCTCAAGCCTGGCTGCATGATTAGAATCGCCAGGGGCAAATTTAAAGCAATACTAGTGCCCAGGTCCAACCTTGGACCAATTACATCAGAACCCCGGGGGGGGGTGGGGGGGGTGGGTGGGGACTGAGCGTGGGGAACCATGCTTCCCACTCTGACATGCAATGAGTCACTTGTTAAAAATGCAGATTTTGCTTCTATAGGCCTGGGGTGGGCCTGAGATTCTGCAGTTCAGACAACCTCTCCGACGATGCTGAGGCTGCTGGTTTCTGGAACTCAGCTTGGGTAGCAGGGGTCTAGAACTGAGCTGCCCAGTCTGGCAGCCACTAGACACACACGGCGACTGAGCCCTTGAAATGTGGCTGATCCTGAGTTGCACTGCAATTGCACTGTACATGTAAATAACACATGGGGTTTTGAAGAGTTAGTATGAAAAGAGAATGTAAACTGCCTCGATAATTTAAAAATACTGATTACATATTGAAAAGATAGTAACCTTGACATATTGGGTTAAATAAAATATATTGTTAAAACTAATTTCACTTGTTTCTCTTAACTTTTTTAATGTGGCTACTAGGAAAGGTACAACTACATACATGTCTTGCCTGATGTGTCTATCAGGCAGTGCTGCCCTAGACCACGTTTTCTCTACGAATCGTTAGCAGCTAACATCTGTTGAGTGCTAAGTGTTAAGCACTTTTCTAAATACTTAACACATCTGAGCCTCATAGCTACTTGTTCAGAGAGGAGATACTTCCCCAAAGAGGGGAAAATGCAGAGACAGGTAAATTCCAAGAAAAGAAATCACTCTGAGTTTCAGAGAAAGTTCCCCAAGAGCCCTTAAACCCCTGAAACTCAGGAGCAGAGCTCAGACTGGCCCATCAATGCACAGCCTGGGACCCAGAATTGGGGGGTTTTAGTACTGGAAATGCACAGAAGACATCACAGAAACCTCCTGAGAAAGAAGCTGTTGCTGTTACAAATAGGTGGTAGCCATAGCTTTTATCCACGTATCCACTGTAAGAGAGCATGGATACAGATGAAGCAAAAGCAAAATTCACTGGATGACCCCAAATTACATTTACAAAGAAAGCCTCACTGACCTCCAGCAATAATCCTCCTCACATGCCCCAGCAAGGTCAGAGGATGCTTTATCAGCAGAGAGGATGCTTTACCAGCATGTGGGAGAAAGGGGAGGGGAGGTGGCTGTGCAGTCACACCTGGCCACTGCAGCCTCTCCAAGCACGTATATCCAACCTCAGGGTGATGGTGTTGAAGGAGACTACATGCATATTATAATATCTATTATAATACGAAACAAAGTGTTAACAGCGGTTGCCTCTGATTCTCTCCTCTTTTACTTAACTGTCATTTTCTGATATTCTGCAAATTACACCACGACCTTTGTAAAACAGAAAAAAAAACTTTAAACGAAAACATACGTTCCTTTTACATCCGTGTGTCTGTATAATGAAGGTATAGCACCACCATTCATTAATTTGTGGAGCCCCTCAAGGTACTTAAATCTAGAAAGGGAAATAAAAGTGGTACCCAAATAAACATTATGCATGTTGGAAGGTGGCCAATGCCACGTATCCGTATAAAACACGTCACCTTGTGGCACGATTGTGGCACAGGGCTTCATGCCAAGGGGGATCAGACAATCACTCCGTGAAAGCCCTCTTTTTCTCCATGAAAGCATATTTTCAGGAAACAACTAAGGAAAGAAACTCTGCCCTATGGAAGAAAGCCCCTTGGCAGTCTGGTCACATGGTGAATTTGTGAATCATCATCTCCTCCTCCACCCTGTCAGGCAGGGCCTGCCTCACCTCCAGAAGATGATCAGGTAGCGTTCGGTCAGCGTCAGAGAAAGGCCGTGCGGGACCCTGGGACTGGGAGGAGATGAATCATTAACTTCACCAAAGGCGTCCTTAGCATTGCACGAGCAAGTACTCTGGCCCCCTGCAGCGGTGCCAACTCTGTGGCCATCAGGGCCTGAGGCATCAATGATTAACTGAGCACGTTACAAGTGCTCCAGACCTGGGGGACACAGGTCCCTCTTTCCCTTTCCATTCTCCACTCCTTTTCTACATACATATACATTCCCCACCACCCTACACCACCAAATCCACCTCTGCAATGCCCTTATCAGTAAAATAAACATCCAGAGACTTCTAAATATGCTGAAACTGGTGCCACTTAGAAAGCTGCAGTTTGCAGTGGACTTTTGTCCACCCTGCATCTAAAGCAAAGGCAGGAATTTCTATGACCTTTTCCCGTTCCAAGGTCTGAATGATTTGCAACTTTAATTCTTATCCTCCCAATATGGAAAAACTTGTTCAACCACTACCTAAAAATTACTCAACTTCAAGTAAACTCATTTTTATTGTCTGCCCACTATCCTGCGCTCCTGGGTGGGGAAAGAAGAGAAGCCTGGACTCACATCCATGGGTGTGTGACAACAGCCCTGCCCTCCCTGGACGCCTTATCTGCCCTCATCACAGGCCTTCAGCCAAGAAGCCACAGCTGGGATTTTTACAGCCCAGTCTAAGGCCACAGTAAAAACCGAGTGATAAAAACCCTCTTTCGTTTTCAGAGGGCTTCCACATACAGAAACTTATTTGATTCTTGCAACACTATAAGGGAGGTGTCTTGGGTTGGGTTCCCTGGAAGCAGAACCTGAGATAGGGATACAGGAACCCAGGTCTCAGCCGACACTCAGAGAAGCTAGGAATGGGTGTAGCAGCCTGGTGAAGGGGATCTGGGTGGGGTACCAACAGTGTCTGTGACAGCATACAAGGCAAATCATGTTATTAAGCTCAGAGAGCTAAGGAAAGAGGCCTGGAGGAGTGGATGAGGTGCCGGTGATTAAGTGGCAGATCTGGGACCACAATTTTGGTCTCCAAGTTGAGTAGCTGTCTCTCTGTGCCTCACTGTAAATTCATGTTTTTGGTGAGATAAATACTATAGAAGCCAAAGCGTTGATAAGTGTCTGCCTGTAATAGACCCTAAACCTCTTCTAGGTTAAAGCAATATCTGCTCCCCACTTTGGGAAGAAGCCAAAGGACTCACAGAAGTCATGGCCATGCCAGAAGCAAGTCTTGGGCTGTTTCCTTGGAGTAACGGGAGGACAGTGCTATAGACTGAATGTGTCTATTGAAATCCTAACCCTTAATGTGACTATATTAGCAGATGGGGCCTTTGGGGTGATTAGGTCAAAAGGATAGAACCCTCATGAATGGGATTAGTGCCCTTACAAAAGAGATCCCAGAGAGCTCCTTCACTCCTTTTACCATGTGAGGACACAGCAAGAAGCTGGCCAGCTATGAACCAGGAGCCGGCCCTCTCCAGACACTGGAACTGCTGGTGCCTTGATTTTGAATTTTTCAGCCTCCAAAACTTTGAGAAATACATCTCTGTTGTTTACACCACCCCATCTGTGGTATTTCTGTTACAGCAGAAATACCCCAGTGGTCTCAGATAGACAGGGACGGGTGCTGTGCACGTGCCTAAGACACACCTAGGGGAGTCAGTGTGGACCAGGGAAGACGGACAGTGTAAGAGGCGGGCCTCAGTCCTGGTCTGGCTTGGCTTCCCAGCCTCTTCGGGTTGTAACTCCTTCCCTTCACTGAAGAGAGGACGGCTCTTGATATCTCAGGCCCCTTCCATCTCTAACTAGTCTGCTTCTGAACAGTGACCCACGTAGCTCCCGGGGAAAGAGTCTTTCCTCTCCCTCCAGGGTCCCCTGCGCCCAGCACACAGCCTTAATATTCTCTAATCCTCCGTAAAGGAAAACCAAGTGACCACCAGGAGAAACGCCTGTGACCAGGAGCAGGCAGCCCTGACGTCTCACCATAATGAGTTTTGGGAAATGGCCCCAAAGAGGGTCATTCTAAGGAGAATCATATTTTTGCCACAGTAACCACATTTAATTGGAGGTTGTGTTCTTGAACAAAAGCCCGGGATCAAATAAATCCAAGGCATAGCTGACAACTTGTCATAAAAATAAAGATAGAATAACCATCACCCTATAATAATTTAAAACAGTGAAACTGTGCTCTGACTCCATAAAATGTCCCCAAGGACCTTCACGGCCTCAAAAGGCCTTTAAGAGGAACGGGGGCTTGTTGCGTGTTGTTGGATGGTCGGGGAAGGCTGGGCTGCAGGCGGGCAGCGCCTCGCCGCCACGTCACACCAGCCTGCTGCGCTGCAGAGTTTTTCAGAACCTAATGCTGCCTCGCGATCTAAATGACTGAAAGTGAAACGTTCTTAAGGGGCACTGTGTCTCTTGATTTTTCTCTGATGTGTGTGAAGGGCTTGCAGTTAATTCCAGTTTGCCCAACACAGGCTACTACGGTGTAAGCCCTCTGGCCTCCACAACTCCTACAAGGCTCAGAGCAACACATCTGCCTTAGCTCGGTGAGTGGTGGAAAGGGGGTGATACCGCTGTTTTTGATGATCTCCTGCATGTCTTTTGTTCCTGGGTGGGCCTGTCCCTGTTTGCACACTGCAAGCCCACACAGCTGCAGTGCAGAGCTGGGCAGGACATGAAACTGAGGCTCTGCCCACGTCGGGGATGGAGGGAGACCAAAGGGAGAGAAACCAGGATTACCCTAAGGCCAGGGTGAAAGAAGACCGCCCAGCAGGACACTGGGGAGTTGGGAAGATACACAAAGAAGGCGTGAGCAGTGAGCTGAGAAATCCTTGGGGCCAGGAACAATAGATGGAGGGGTTGTCAATAAGTATTTATTTGAATCCTGTTGAGTAACTGAATCAATGCTGGGAAAAGCTGAGCCTGAAGGATGGAAAATTAAGGAAACCTGCTGGACAGACGCACCCCCTCCTGCCCTCCCTAAGCTGGACAAAGCTGATTCTGCAACACAGCAGTCTCCATGCTTCTATGATTGCCAGCCTGTCAGTAGCACATCACTCGGAACTTCTTCCCCTGCTTCAAGGCAACTTCTTGTATAATAAATAAATTCTCTTATGATAAATGACTAGAACAGGGCTGGTGATTTGAAAACTGAAAAATAATAGGAAATGAACCAATGATGCTGAGGAACTCGTTGAAGAAGAATCCTTGGTCCCATCTCCAAGTATAAGCTCACCCAGACAATAAATGGACATGGATGTACAGAAAGGAGAATTAAAACGTTACCCCTCAGCAAATCAGACCACAGAAAATGCCCGGGAAACTTACACCATGGGTAAATCATGAGAGTCAGGAGTGAAGGGCGACGCACGGGCATGGCATGACCGAGCTTAGGGGCCTGGGTCTGTGTCAGCAACTGGCACCCAGCCCATTGGGCAGGCAGGAACTTAATTAAGGCTTTGAATAATCCCGTTACCAACAGTCAAAAGCCTTAACTGAACCCACAGAATCCATCAGGAAGAGATCAAACCAGCTAAAAACAGCAATTAGTGAGAGGCTTAAATTGCTGGATGCTCCCTGCTCTGGAGTCCAAGTTGTGAAGCAGTGAGGACCAAAGCAGTTCCATGAAAAACAAAAGTGGATTGCAGAGAATCATTTCTCAAACTAGCCCAGAGAATGCCACCTAGGTCTTCAGGGAAAGATGCTGAAAGTCTCTCTCTGTGATCAGCCAATCTCACTTTCTTCTTTTTTTAAAAATATTCTTTTTCACATTCTTTTCTATTATGGTTTATTACAGGATGTTGAATATAGTTTCCTGTGCTACACAGTAGGACCTTGTTATTTTATATATATCTACTTTGCATCTGCTAGTCCCAATCTCCCAATCCATCCCTCCCCCGCCCCTCCTCCCCCTGGGCAGCTACAAGCCTGTTCTCTATGTCTGTGAGTCTGTTTCTGTTTCATAGATAAGTTTGTCGTTTGTGTTATATTTTAGATTCCATATATAAGTGATATCACATGGTATTTGTCTTTCTCTTTCTGACTTACATGCTTAGTATGATCATCTCTAGGTCCATCCATGTAGTTGCAAATGGCCTTATTTCATTCTTTTCTATGGCTGAGTAGTATTCCATTGTATATATGTACCACATCTTCTTTATCCATTCATCTGTCGGTGGACATGTAGGTGGCTTCCATGTCTTGGCTATTGTAAATAGCGCTGCAGTGAACACTGGGGTGCATGTGTCTTTTCAAATTAGTGTTTTGTCCTGATGTATGCCCAGGAGTGGGATTTGCTGGGTCAAATGGCAACTCAATTTTTAGTTTTTTACACTCTCACTTCCTGTGGCAAGTTTTCTTTTCTTCTGGCCCAAGACATAGGCACCCCCATACCCCTACATCTGCCAGACTGAGAATATCCTGTTCCTCCCACAGAGAGCACGAGACAGGTTACAGCGTGGCAGCCTTGGGTTACACCTCAGGCCCTTTTGAATGTTTCAAACAAAAAGCTCGATATCCTTTTACCTAGCTCAAGCTTATCAATGCATGCAACTTTTTGATTCCCCTTTCAGTGACACAAGCCCCTAAAACTCTGAAGCAGCTCAACAAAGAAACAGAATCCTAAGTGTAATAGGGAAACTCTCACACAGATGTTTTCCTAGTTTTTCAAATTTGGAGATTTCCTTTAAAAACAAGTGTCCTTCTGTTTGAACTCCGGTCCCTGTAGGATGGCTGTGGGATTCTGGCTTTCCTGGGAACCCGGCTGCTAAAAGCTCTGAGTTCTGGCTCTACCCCCTCACGATGGCGTCCAAGGACACGGCACCTCCAGCTGGTGAGGCTGGCCCGGGAGCTCACTCTTCCACTTTCTACTGCCCAGCTGAGATATACTCTCAGATACATTAAAATATTAATGAGGCGTGTGGTATCATAGAAGTGTAATGAGTCAGCACTGTGACCTGGTTTTGTCTGACTTGCTCAGGATCTCCTGCCCGCCTCTCCCAGTGCAAATCCCTCCTTTGAGGAGCCAGACTCACCCCTCCACCCACCACAGGTGAGTCTGGTGGAGACGCATCAGCAGCTGCCCCCTGGCCAGGATGCTCAGACTTCCAAAATAAGCGTGATCCAAGTCAGCCCATCAGGGCTCTTCCCTGCAATTTCAATTAGACCAAAGGGAGACCAACCCGTCTCTTCACAGGGATCCCAAGCTGGGAAGATGTAAGCCTGAAACTATCTGTCCGCAGCCATCTTTTCCCCATCCCTGCCCCGTTCACTTGCCTCCACCTCAGAGGAGGAAGCCGTGTGCAGACTAAGAGGTCACATACACAGTGAAGAAGAGAAGAGATGGTGGCACGACCTGGCAGAGCTGCAGCGGACTCAGGATCCACTCAGCCACGTGAGACAAGACATGTCTCTCGCTTAACCCGTGGAGTTGGTTTCGGTCACCTGCAAACGAGAGTCCTAATTCAGGAAGGTATGTGGTATCTGGAACCAGACAGACCTGTGTGTGGACGCTGGATGCACTCATCACCAGCTGCCTGACCTTAGGCAAGTTACTTTTCTGACCCTCCGTTTACACAGCGTAAGACAGGATGATACCAGGATCCATGTCCATGGACACGTTTATGATGAAAGGAGACAGCACATGTCCAACAGTCCGTTAACAAGTTTGAAGAGTTAGATCCTATGTCTCTTCCTTAAAGTCAGTCATTCCTTATAATAAGTTACCTTAGAATCCATTCAGCGCCCAGCTTTAACAGCATGAAGTTGTGTTTCTGCCCTAAGAAATACCAGTACTTTGTGAACTTCAGGGCTTGCTGAGCCTCATCGTAACACAATTTGAATTCTTACAGACAACTTTAAGGCATCACATCCTTAATTAGATAAAAACACCTTCTGCCTTAGCTGAACTGGCTTGTTATTTTTATTTAAAGAGCAAACTCCTTTTGAAAAGTGATCATTGATTTTCCGGAACATCACAAAGCAGGTTTTAAAACAAATATCCAGTCTGCAGTTTTGTCTGCACCATCATTCCATCCTGTAATATACCATGTGCAACTCTGAGACAGAGCCCATCCCCTTGATTTCTGCCTCACTGACTAATGCAGCCCTGGAATTTCAAGGGCATGGTCAAGTTTCGCAAAGGAAATAAACCTGGGGTAATAAATCTGGAGTTTCTGGCCAGTCATGGTTGGATCTGGGGAGAGAAAGACATACTTCACTGGCAGAAGAGATGGAGCAGACAGCTCCTCCCCAAACAATGCACAGACCACTTGGCAATGCCTCTTGACCCTTCGAACAGCAGAGCCCAGGTGCCACACAACTCGAAAACTGGCCACAGATTGTACTGGGAAGGTCCTGTCCTATGAGGACTCTCCAATTCTGTTTAAAAGCAAAGGTGGGCAAAGGTGACCAGAGACCAACAACCTGAGAACACCTCGGCTTGGCCCCCTTGGCTTAATTGGTCTCTCCTGGCCACCGCTGACCACCGGTTCCACACGCACGTCCCACACAAAGCATGCTTGGACTCTCCCAGGTGGCAGGCTGCAAGGGAGAGGGGTGAGCTTTAACAGCAGGACCTCGCGGGCCGCCTGCATCAATATGGCCAGGAGAGCATCTCTGTGATGCTGTCGGAAAATGGCTGGCGCGAGGGGCAGAGAGCAGCTGTGTGAGTCTGCTACGTTATGGAATGTCCTCCCCAGGTCCTGCTGCCCGAAGGCATCCTGATGTGCATAGAGAATCATTCCAGGTAAAGAATCAAAAGTTGCTCCCTGTGCAATGTCAGTGTCTGACTGCCCACTGGGCTGAAAAACACAAACATTTCTCAAAATATTTTCACCCTCACCAAGACATGTACATGCTCAAAATGTCAATTAGTACTATAAGTCACTAAAAAAAAAAAAAGCAGACCTCTGCTCTCCCACCCCCCAATTTCCACTTCTTTCAGGAAGTCACCTTTAACTCTTTCAGCCATTTCTTTTGGGATTTTTCCCCCTGTATTTCTAAATAACAGCCTTACACAACTACCTGTTTTATTCTTTTTAACTTTAGACATCATCTCTCTTTTTTTTTAATTCACCTATTTTCTGTGCACAACAGGGCTTGAACTTTTATTTCAGAATTTTGAAAGCTCCAGGATGCCTGGGCCTTTTTATCAGAGTTAGAAAGGCTTTAATTATTATATAAAGGTACAAGCTAATTTGAGCAGGAATGCAACCTAGACAGGTAGATAAATTCTAGGTAAGTAGAATTTGGAGATAGGGAATATATACTAAATTAACAAATACTCTAATAACCAGGAAAGAGAGGGCAATTCAGATTACATATTTTTCACAAGTGCAAGTAATATTTTAGAAAAGGTCAAGTTAGGTGTCCAGTGTGGGACAACCACAGCCTAAGGAAAGACAGGTAACTGCAGCTTTATTTGGGGCCATACAAAGATGAACTAGAGCCTGTGGCTTGAGGACCATGGAACCCTATCTCAAAAGTACTGCATTATAATGCAGGATTTGCTTTCCAAGCGACAGAGTGTCATTTATAAAGCTCTATGCCAGAGTAGACATTATCTCTTAACACCTCTATATGGAACATGAGCCCTCAGCTCCCAAATCTCCCCCCACACAAACCCTTCGCTCCACCCCCTAATAACTACATCAGAATTTTTATTATGGCAATGTGTTAGTGTTTGCTTCATTGTAACTTTGCTCATTGCCAAGCTACACAACATACTACAATTACATTTTTCCTGGAGTTAATACCTGCCATATTTTTGGTCTGATTCGCTTCTTAAGAACCCAACTTCTCAAGACAACTATAACATTCTTGTCAGCAATGTCCAAATGCATCAGATAATGAACTCACCAGCGGCTTTTACTTTTCTTGTCTTTGGAGATATCCCTCCTGAAACATTCTGCCACTGTCCTCCAATCTAAACTGCACGCTGTGCAGGCCTGACACACAGTGGCCCGGGGCCTTTCTGCCATCCTCTTGGATGTCACCACTTTGGCTGAACATGTCCCCCTCCAGTGGTTTCTTAAGAACAATGTAACCTTTCTTAAGGTTAAATTTATAAACCTGGCATTTCCAACAGTGTCAATATCCTACTTTATACTCAACGTACAGTTTATCTAGGAAAGGAATTATAGCGGAAAATTTTTTTTTCTTCACAATTTTGAAGGTATTGCTTCACGGCATTCGAAGACAATGGTTCTGGCATCCAGTGTTGCTGTGAGAGCCATGCTGATCCTTCCTCTATGACCCGGGGTGGGTGTGTGTGTGTGTGTGTGTGTGTGTGGTGTGTGTGTGTGTGTGTGTTGTGTGTGTGTGTGTGTTCCTTCCAAACTTTTAGAATCTTCTCTTTATCCCTGACAGCCTAGAATTCCATGATGATTTGCTTCCGTGTGGGTCGTTGTTCACTCATTGTATTAGACCCTTGGTAATAGGTCTTTTCATTATTGACAATACCTATCTCTCAATTTTGAGGAATTTTTGTGTTTTGACAATTGTCTCTCCACAGTTTTTTTTACTATATTCTCTTTACGGAACTCTTTAGTTGGATATTAGCCCTACTAGACTGACTCTTTACATTTCTTTCCTTTTCTCATTTATTTTCCCTCTTTAACTTTTTGTTCTCTCTGAGAGATTTCCTTGACTTTATCTTCCAACCAGTCTATTGAAGTTATTATTTTGGCTATCATTAATTTTTTTTAAATTATTAATTTATTTATTTATTGGCTGTGTTGGGTCTTCGTTGCTGCACACAGGCTTTCTCTAGTTGCAGCGAGTGGGGGCTACTCTTCATTGTGGTGCACGGGCTCCTCATTGCAGTGGTTTCTCTTGTTGTGGAGCACGGGCTCTAGGTGCACGGGCGTCAGTAGTTGTGGCACATGGGCTCAATAGTTGTGGCTCACGGGCTCTAGAGTGCAGGCTCCGTAGTTGTGGCAAATGGGCTTAGTTGCTCTGCGGCATGTGGGATCTTCCTGGAGCAGGGATGAACCCATGTCCCCTATATCAGCAGGCGGATTCTTAACCACTGAGCCACCTAGGAAGTCCCAGGCTATCATTAATTTTTAAAAAATCTTCTTTTTCCGTTTTTCAAAACTGCATTGAATAATCTCCTTTTCTTGTTTAATGGAAGCAACAGCTTATCCCTGAGGTGAGATGAAATTTCTTCAAAGTTTTCTGTTGTCTTCTGTTCCCACTTGGTTCCTTTTTCGTTTGTTTGGTTTGTTTGTTTTTTTGTTGGTTTGCTTTTTGTCTTTTTCACAACAGAGGCTTCCCTTGGACGGCTGGTGGTCCTCCACGGACTGTTCACATACCCAAGTGAAGAAAGGAAAAGCTGTTCACACAGTGGGGCCTGGTCAACGTGCTGGAACTCCCAGCAGTGTGAGTGGATAGACACTCTCCACCATCAATATCTGTGGCTCTTGTCTCTTGAGATGATCCGTGTCCACAAAGAGGAATCTTCTGGTTTCCTGTGTAGGTGGCGGCGGCCTGGACACAGGAGTTAGATTTTTCTACAAGCACCTGGGACTCTGACTGAAGGAAGCCCACGAGGGACCTCATCTCATATGCGGACTTTCACTTAGCCCCTCGCCCTTCTGAGTACAACACTTTCGCCCTGCCTGCAGCTGTGCCTTGTGCCCAGGAGTTAAGAGTTGGTCAAGTCCAGTCTCTCCTCAGAGAGCCTTTGATCTTTCAGGTGCAGGGGAGCAGCGGTGGCCTGGCACGTGGAGTATGGGAGGGGATTTGAGACTCTGATTGCTCCTTATTACATTTTTAACCAATCCCCCAGTTTTCAGCCTCAGTCCACATCCCAGGCTTTCAAAATACATGATGCCGCCAACGTCTCAGCCTTTTTAGGAATTGTTTTGGCACAAACAGGTTTACTTTTTCTTATTTCCCACTCCGCTAGCCACAGGAATAGCACAACACAGAAAGCTAAAACCCAAGTCAGCCAATCATCTATTCATTTTCCATCATCCATCAATTTGTCGACACGACTCACCCGCTATTGTCCCTCTCCCATTCTACGTGTCCTCACAGGTTTATAAGTTTTCATTTCTTTCAGTAAAAAATTTTAAGGATGGTTATCATAAAAAACAAAACAAAACCGGAAATAAGCAAGGATGTGGAGAAATAGGAATCCCTGTGTACTGATGGTGAGAATACAGAATGGTACAGCTGCTATGAAAAACAGTATGGCGCCTCCCCCCCAAAATTAAAAATAGATTTACCATATGATCCAGCAATTCCACTTCTGGGTATAAACCCTAAAGACCTGAAAGCAGGGACATGAACAGATACGTGCACACCCATGTTCACAGCTGCACTATTCACAATAGCCAAGAGGTAGAAGCAACCCAAGTGTCTGTCAACGGATGCATGGATAAACAAAATGTGGTAAATACATACAATGAAATATTACTCAGCCTTGAAAAGGAAGGGATTTATGACACATGCTACAGCATGGATGAACCTGGAGGACATTAACCTGTGTGAAATAAGCCGGTCACAAAAAGGCAAACACGGTACGATTCCACTTAGACGAGGACCTAGAGTAATGAAATTCATGGAGACAGAAAATAGAGTGGTAGTTGCCAGGGCTGGGAGAAGCGGGGAAGTGGGGAGTTAGTGGTTAATAGGTACAGAGTTTCCATTCTGTAAGATGTAAAAAGTTTGGAAAATGGGTGGTGGTGTCAGTTGCACAACAACTTGAATATATTTAATACCACTGAAATGTATGTACACTTAAACATGGTTAAAATGGTCAATTTTATGCTATATATATTTTACACAATAAAAAAAATCAACGAGTCATATATATGTGGATCTGTTTTTGAACTGTTGTTTCAATTATCTGTATGTTTACCCCTTTGCCAAATACTACATTGCCTTTAGTACAACAGCTTTATGTTAGGTATTAAAATCAAGAAATAACAGTTTGAAAACATGTAAATCAGACGAAAGGCACTCCTCTATTTTAAAATTTTCCAACGGTTTCTCACTGCACTAAGAATAAAACCCAATAACCATGGCTCACAAGGCCCTGCATGCCCTGGCCCCTGCCTATGCCTCTCCCTGCTCCGTCTTTGCCCACTGTACCCCTGGCACACAGGCCTTCTCTCCGCACCAGGAAATAAGACCAAGACAACAGGCACTCCACCCTGGAGTGGCTCCCAGTCTGCGCAATGACAGGGGCACGCAAGGACCAGGGCGCGCGTGCTCAGTGCTGCAGAAGAGGCGTGGATGGAGCATTGAAGGAGCACAGGGAGGATGGGGGGAGCCCCATGGTGGTGGCGCTGCTGTGGTGAGCTGAGCAGGACTCTGGGGGCCACCTCCCAATACAGCGTCGGCCCCCAGGGAGCTGGGGTGGGGCAGCTGATAGCTGGGGTGTGTGAGAACCAGCCACGCAGGTTTGACTAGGCAGGAGACGGTTCCCAGTCGCTCTGCGGATGACCTCGTGGCAGCCCCTGGGGGTCCCCACCCTGGGATGGGCTCAAGGGGAGGTGAGCAGAGAGACGGATCCCAGGCCAGGGCAGTACGAGCACTGCCTGAGAGGAGCCCCAGGGCTCCTTCTCCTCCTCCAATCTCCCTCCACAAACATCCCAGGGTCACCGGGGAGCACTCCACAGCCACTCCTGCAGCTGAGGTGCACGCAGTACAGGCCTCGCACAAGCTGCTGTTGAGGAATTTTAGGGCAGGGCCCCAGGGGACACAGGAAAGAGAGCAGAAACAAATGCCAGGACCCTCACAGAAGGGCCCACTGTGAGCACGCCTGTGCGTGCCGTGCTCGTCTGGGTGTCTGTTGGTGGCATGTTGAGGGGAGGGAACGCCAGAGGGGTTTGACTCCTGGTTCAAAACACACATTTAAAGCAGATTTAGATTTCCCAGTCCAAGCCATTGAAATTTTCTTAAGAAGCATCTGGAAAAATGGAGGGAAAAGTTGCCCAGTTATTTAGTAAAAAACTCAAACTTTCCTTTCCCCTCTCCTGCCAATGTCCCTTTCAACTATGTGATTCTCAGGGCTCCGAGGGGGCTGGGGCCCAGCTGAGCTGGCACCAAGCACGCTGGTCCCCAGGAGAGGCCGGCCCCACACACAGCAGCTATAATCACTGGCCTGAAGGCTAGGGTCCCTCCCCAAACCCCCCAAAGCTGTGTGCTTGGGGTCAGCGGAGCCTGCTTCGGCCTGCTCGAGGGGGATTCAAAGCCAGCCCATTCCCCAGATGGCTACAAGAGAAGCTTGAGGGTTTCCTGTGTTGGGAGCTTGGTAGCCCAAATAGCCCTTCTCCCCATGTCCTAGAATATCCCTAGTGAAAGGAGAAGGGTAAACAGTCTGCAAAAAGCCTGAGCATCTGTTTTCCTTTCTAATCACAGAGTACTGTAAGAAACTCTACAGGTGCCACTGCTAGAGCATCAGCATCTAGGAGCCTGCAGGCAGGGCTTGGCCATGGCCTCCATGTGGGTTCAGACCACCCAGCTCAGAGCATCCTAGGTGCAGCCCATGCAGCTGCTAAACATGAGTGGATGTGCTGGCAGGCACCGGGGTCACCCAAGTAAGTAAGGTCTTTACTGAATTAAGCACGTCGGCGGGCAGAGACACCTCCAGGCCTGAGGAATGGGGCAGAGGCGAGAATGGGTTTGCCAGTCCCTTGGGGAGTGTCAGGAAGTGGCAGGGAGAAGCAACTTACACAGTAGAATGGTGCCTGTGGGGTGCCTTCAGAGAGGCAGGCTGCTGAAAAGATGGCCTGGTTCATACTTTGTGTTGCAAAAAGGGTCAGCTTCAGGTTGGGTACTAAAGGGTCTGTACACTTCTTAAGCCCCTAATAGTCCACTTTAGCCTAGGAAAGCTTAACTCTTTCTACCACCGCCGCTCACCTTCTCAGGGAGCCCCTAGCCTCTGGGAATTCTGGTAACACTTTCTGCCCCTCACCTACACCTTCCCATGGTGGCTGCTTCACCCACATGGGAGCCCACCGTAGCCTGAGCAGGAAAGGGAATTCCCGCCCCAGATCCCAAGGGGAAGCAGGCCAGTCTGCAGCCCAGGAGGAAGGGGCATGTCTGGGGCCCAGAGCCCATCACTCTGAGCGGCAGGATGCAAGCGTGAGAGCAGTGTTTACTCCAAAGCCGTTTTCTGTCAAGAACCTCTCAGCTGGGGCCAGGGCTGGGGCCAGGGTTCCATTTCCAAGGCTGGTGTTTTTCCCTTCCTTTGGCTGGACAGGGAGAAGTGGAAAAAACCAGCACTGCCTTGGCTCTCAGCTTCTTTGGAGCTGATTTTGCTGCCCCTGGAGTAGACATGCAAACCACGAATGCAGGCCACAGCAGAGTTGGAGTCCTCAGCCCTGAATGCCCACCTGGGATACCAGACCCACGTGACTCACCCAGGCCTTCTGTAAGGCAAAGACCCCTGACACCACTCAGGGCTCAGACCACTGCTACTCCTGTCCCCGTCCCACACCTTGGCCACAGAGGGCCTGCTTTTCTAAATATACCTGCAGAATGCATACGGGGGACAGTGCTCCATCTCTAAAGAGATGGTACTTATTTTAAAAGCTGAAACAAAGGGAATTCTCTGCTTGTCCAGTGGTTAGGACTCCACGCTTTCACTGCTGAGGGGGTGGGTTCAATCCCTGGTCAGGGAACTAAGATCCTGCAAGCAATCTCAAGGTGCGAGGTGCAGCCAAAAAATTAAAATAAAAGCTGAAAAGAATATCCTCCAGCCAGGGCTAAATGCCAATATAACCGATTCTCAGTTATCTGCCCTGCTGCAAAGTTCCGTTTCTATTTGTCTACAGGATGTGTCACACATCAGATTTATCCTAATTTTGTCCTTTTTAAAAACGCTCACCATACTCTGTTGGGGGAACAAGATAGATACCTCAGAGACATGCAGCTAGTGGAACCAAGCGTGGAGCAGTTCTGAGACATCACACCCTCCCCGTCTCTGCCCCCTCCTCCAGGACCACTCACGTCCCCTCTAGAGAGATTCCCCAATTATCTAGTCCCCTCTGATCTCTCTCACCTTCCAGCTTTCAGCACTTACACTATTCTCTAAAGTGACCACATTTTAAAAACCAGCAGACACTTATCTGTTCAAAATCAGGCGTGTTCCAGAAAATCTGGGGCGAACTAATCACCATTACATCACCTTTCATATTTCTTTCTGCCCTACAGCAAGCACAGTGACCATACTTTCCATATAAAATCAGGACACATTATCTGACAAGAGATTCATGGGCAGCCTCCAGGTGCAAGGAGGAGTTGGTGTTATAAAGTCTCAACATCAAAATACTGGAACTCCAAGGATATTTGGATGACTTTACTGGAAAAAATGAGAATATTCTGAATTAGAATGGCTCACAACAATCTGAGATGACAGCACCTATGCCAATAACACAGGTTATGCTTTTTTTTCCTGTACATGAATGCTTACATCTGCTTTATTCATAACAGCCCAAACTGGAAACAACCAACTGTCCATCACACAGGTTACACTTTTGTTTATTCCAGGCACATTCAGCATAACTCCCTATAAGACTGTGAGTTACCCACCAGGGCGAACTAGACATGACACCTACTTTAAAGATCTCTCCATGTCCAGCAGGACCACTAAATCCACCACTGAGTGGACGGTTGACTGATGTCTCTCCTCTCCCATCTTTATGTCCCAGCTCAAAGGTCATTTCAGAAACACCTTTCTTGATTCAGAAACACCCCAGAAAAACCAAACGAGGCCATGCTGTTGTGCTCTCAGGGCACCCCATGCTCCTTCTTCGGTGGGTCTCATCAGAGTGTATAATTCCTCTGCATGCAGTTCCTCTTGCCTGTCTCACAGCACTAGACCACAACTGCTTGCAGAAAGAACTACAAAGGTGCAGCTCATCAGTGAATCACCAACTCCTTGGCATGCAGTAGGTGATCAACCAGTATTTTTACATTAATGACCTGGTCTGTCTGGTAAGTCCCAGGACTTCATATTTCTCCTGTGCACCAATATTTTTATTAATTGCCTGAATGAAGACCGCAAAGCTGCTCCTGAGAAGTAAAGCTGGCATCCATACTGGGAGCATAACACGTGGCCAACAGAACCAGCATGCTAAAAGAACAAAGGTCCAAATAAACAGAAACTCAGCAGGGAACAAGCACTGGGAAGGTTCTAAGTCATCAACTAGACAAGACTGGGGTGGCAGGGGCAGCTCACGTGTAAAAGGAGCTGGGCAAGCGTCTCCTACACTTTATTCAGTCTTAAGCTGTGTTAACAGAGCACGGTGTGTGAACAAGGAGAGGGCAGCCACATGCTGCGCAGCCACATGCTTCCTAGCCACCACTGACAGGATGCTCTCAGGTACAGGATGCTCTCAGGTACAGGTGCCACAGGTTAGCCGCACATGGATGAAGGGGCTCATAATCTGTGAGGTGATGACCATGCCTACTGCTCCACTGGCACCCTGCTGATGCTCAACAGATGCTTACTGAAGGAACGTAAAGGCTAGTTGATGGAAACAGGTATATTTAGCCTGGAATAAAACACACCACAAGGAGGACATATCTGTCTTCAAATATATGAAGAGCTCTCGCATAAAAGAATCTATGTGTTGCATAGCTCCAGAACAGGGATGAACAGGTCCAAAATCTAGGCAGATTTAGGCTGATATAAGGAAGGGTAACAATGTCTGAATGATGAAAGGGACCCAGTGTAACATGATAGATGCCCATCCTCAGAAGTCTTCACAAGGAGGCTGGAGGACCATCTGGCTGAGATGTTGTCAAGGGAAACTGCATACCCTCTAAGACACCTTCCACTCCAAATACTAGTCATCTAAGAATTTAACAGGGCTGAATGCATAAAGGTGAGAGAGAACTTGAAAGAAACATTCCATTTATGCTACAAATGACCTTTGTGCTATGAATACAGAGTATGGAATGATCTGCTCCTTGAAGGGTTTAATGAACTCACCCACAAAACTATCTGAATCCAGCATGTTTTCAGGAGCTGTTTTCTCAATCTTCTAATTTTTTCACTAAACTATTCAAAAATTTTCAATTTCTTTTTTAGTCAGTTTTGGTAGTTCCTATTTTCTTAGGAAAAATACATTTCTTTCAAGATTTCCAAATGTAGTCTCAGGGTTGAACACAGAAACCTTGTTTTTATCAACTCCAGACTTGTGGTTAGAGTCTCATTTCTAAATTTTATTTATATTTTCTGTTTTTCTTTGGTTGGCCTGGTTGGGTTTGCCTATTTCCTACATCCAAGACTAGTCCTTAAACATGCTCATTAATATCATTTTTCTACTTTGTAATGAACTCATTTCTTTTATATAAATAAAAGAAATGGTTTCCTTTGATTTGGTATGTTATTTGATTTTGTGAGTCGAATACTTGGTTCATTAATTTTTAGTATTTTTTCTTCAATAATAAAAACATTAAAGACTAAAATATATCTGATACTGGCTTTAGCCAGTTATAAACTAGTTACTCAAAAAGCAAGACTGTTTTCATATCTAGTAGCTGTTACCAGTTAGAAAAGGTACACACACACACACACACACACAAACATACACACACTGTTCATCGAGGAATAAACTTAAGATGTGCAAGGTCCTATGTAATGAAAGTTGCAAAACTTTCTAAACAACATATGAGAAGTCTTGAATAAAGAAAGAAAGAGACTTTGTCCTTGGATTAAAAGTAATCAGTGGGATTATACTATTAAATATGGAAATGTTAAAAATCTATAATGTTAAAACATTAACCATTTTGGTTCTGATACAAAAATACACACGTTGATTGATAAAACAGTCCAGAAAATCCAAAAACAATCTCTCTACATGTGACTTTAGTGCATGATAAAAGTGACTTCAAATGAATGAGAAAAGAAAGAATTACTAAGTAAATAGGAATAATTTTTATAAAAATCACATTTTAGATCCCTACCTCACACTACACAGAGAAACATCCATTTTGATTAAAATGTAACAAGTAAAAAAAAAGCTAGAAGAAATACATATATAATCTTAAGATTTCAAGTATGATACCAATGGCAGAAACCATAAAGATATTTAGCCACTTAAATTTAAAACTTTTGTACACAAGTAAAGTTATGACCAAAATTAAAAGGTAAGTGAAATGAAAAATATTTGAATTATATATAGAAAACAAAGGTGGAAGTTCTTAATATATAAAAAGTTTCAATAACTAAGTAAAATCAGTACATAAAGAAAAAAGTAAAGGGTATGAACGTGAAGTTCGTGAGACAGCCAAACATATTAAAAAAATGTTTAATTTAAAAGTGATCAAGCAAACGTGAAATAAAATGTGATACTGTTCTTTATTAAAGTTTATTACTTTGGTAGGTAAAGTGATAACCAGTGCTTATGAGAGTATGGGGAAATTAAATTCTTAAACACTGCTGATGTGCAAGTAACAATTTGAACTTCATTTTTCTTACCTACGAAATTAGTATAGTAATGCTGATCTTACAAGTCTACCTTAACAATTTTGAAATAGCTACCAAAAGACTTTAAAAGATTCAATAAGTCTAATATCTGCCTTAGGAATTATCAAAGTTGTCCATGATGATGGATGTACATTTAAGTTATTTAAAAGAGCAAATATTATAAATCAAAACGTCCAAAACTTAGTCTATTTAAAGTAACTATCCAGGGGACTTCCCTGGTGGTCCAGTGGTTAAGACTTTGCCTTCCAATGCAAGGGGTGCAGGTTCGATCCCTGGTCGGGGAGCTAAAACCCCACATGCCTTGAGGCTGAAACCCAAAACAGAAGCAATATTGTAACAAATTCAATCAAGACTTTAAAAATGGTCCACATCCAAAAAATAAAAAATAAATAAAATAAAATAACTTATCCAGCCAGATGGTAGCTGCTGGGGATGGAAGCTGGTTGGGGCTGCAATGGCGGGAACATCATCATATCTCAGATGGAGAGTTCCATCAGCACTGTCTAAAGGAAGGAAACTGCAAAACTTTGAAGTATTCATTTTTTGAATGAGAAGATCAATTTTGGATGCCAGATCAACTCAGAGGGAGAGAAGGATACTGATAGGATGTTGAAACCAAGATGAAAACAACAAAGGATTTTCTCTACTCATTAAAACAGAGAAGCCAAAATAGGAAGTATACCTTTTGTCACATCTGTTGCATTGGACCAGCTTTTCCCTCCAGGGAACACTGGAGAATATGGAAGAGTTCTGTTTTTGAATATGTATAAATGATTCTCTTGTTCTAAGTTATTTTTAGAAGAAAAACTTAATTGAACAATTATGGGCTGAGAGAGTACTAAGTCAGTTTCAAGAATTGTTCTAAAGCATTAAAAGTTAATTAAAATTAAATACTTATGGTATAATGATAGGATGAAATACTATACAGCTATTAAAAATTATAATCTTGAGGCACATGAGAAAACATTAATTATTAATTTACATAAAAAGGCAACTTATAAAACTACAGCTATTTAATATGTATAATATGGTGTTTAATAACCATATACGTTCTTCCTGTTGTAAAAAATAGAAAAATTAAAAGGAAATATACAAGAACGTAAACACCTTTCTCTGGTGGTGGGATTGTTTTCTTTTCTATGCTTTTCTGCAGTTCCAATTTTTCTTTACAGTGAAATATATTTTACATTCTTGAACAATACCAAAAACATTTAAAAACCTAACTTACTGAAATTTGAATTATGCAAATTTTCTAGGAGTCCATTTTGTAGAAAGTAAATAAAAAAGAAAATGGCCGTGACTAAAAGTCCCCTCAGGAGGGAAGACAGAGGGAAGGGCACACCACACCTGTCTGTAAGAAAATCCAGCTGAAATCAGCATGGCTGGTGACCAGCTGGAATGAGACCAAATGGGCTGTGGCTGTAGCAGAGCTGGCGGGCACTCTCTACAGAAGGCCCTTTGCAGCAGAGGCAGGGAGGCTTCCGAATGGGAGCTCTGAGCAGTGTGCTCCCTCCCTAGCTGGTGTCTGGCAGGACCGCTGAAAGGACTTCAAAGGACCACGACATCCATCCATCACTAGCCCAGCAGGCAGCCCACACCCCTTCCCAGAGAACCTCGCTTTGGTTAACTCACCCTGCAAGGCTGCAGGTTAGTGGTTAACTCCAAGCCCTGAGTGAAATGGCGACTGGTGGTCCTGACCAAATCCTCTCTAGGGTTTAACGGGTCTCAACCTTTGAGCTGGAGTCTGGACCTGGGCAGAACCACCGCCCATCCGCAGCTGAGGCTGCCAGGGCCTTGGCAGAGTCCTGGGGCTGAGCCCCGTCCACGGAGCAAGACGGCTCTGGGCATGGAAAAGCAAGGAGAGGCTGGGTGCCAGCCTCCTCCCCAGCTGTTCTCAATAAGGCTCCACTTCTGAGGTTGCTGGCAGACCTCTGGAAAGATCTGAACCAACCTCACAAAATGTTTTCCATCAAACCCACAATTAAGTAATATTCTCTTAACTCATGAACTGCACACGAAACCTTTTTCATGTCACTTCTCAGCTCCTCTCCTAAGCAACCTACCAGCAGATCAGGCTGGGGTTACAGCGCTTTTGCAGGGTCAGCAGAGACCACAGCACAGGCTTCCTGAGGCCATTATTATGGCTCCTCCTGCTACACAAGGATGGGGCGTTGGACATCTGGCCTCACGATGTACACGCCACATCACACACATCATTTCATTTACTCCTCCCAATGGCCCTGGAAGGTCAGCATCACTATGCTAATTTTACAGGTAATAAAAATGAAGTTCAAAGAAGGTAAGTCATTTGTACAAGGTCCCTGAATTCATGCTTTTTCCACTACAGCCTTTCAGGGAGGTCAAACAGGATCGTGGGCAAGAAAATCCCAGATATCAAAAAGCTATTCCAAGGCCGTCTTAGTCTTTCAGCAAGATATATCACCAGTACCCCTACCCCCAGAGTATTCTTAAGAGCACAGTTAAGCACCACAGCCTTATTTTGTAATTGAATAAATTAGTGACTCCTAGAATGACGACCTAGGATGGATCCCACCTTCTCCATCAGGTCTTCTGAGTGCTTCTTGCCAGTAGCTTTTGTCACACATTTTAAAGTATTTTATACTCTGACCAAAGGGCATTGGGTCTTATTTACTGTTTGTCCATTCACTCACTTGACAAAAGCTTACAAAGCACCCTTCCCCACTACTGCACTAGACATCTGTAAAAGATACATAGATGATTATGAACTAATCTCAACTCAGAGAGCACCTACCTTCAGAGAGGAGATGGAGAAGACAGACTCAACATAGGAAATCTTATAAAACAAGTGCAAACGTACATTTCACCCCCTTAATCAGGCTGCATCAATGCTTAGTGAACAAGAACCGAGTCTTCAGTGTTTCCTGCTCATAGGACCTAGCCCCGTATCTGCTGCACACCTATGTTAGAGTCAGTACAGCTGGCCTGGCCCCTATCTTAGGAAGCCCCCTTTCTATTGGGAGAGACAGTATCCACTTCTAAGGGCTCCTCCTCTGATATCCAATGAAGACGAAGTGACAAATATACTTTGAATAAGGATATGCTTCAAAGGGAAGGATTAAAATTAGTAAATATGTGGGCCAGGACCTGATGTGTGGAGAAGAAAAGAGAAAAAGAAAAACAAGGAGTAGGGACTTCCCTGGCGTGCAGTGGTTAAGAATCTGCCTGCCAACGGAGGGGACACGGGTTCGATCCCTGGTCCAGGAAGCTCCCACATGCCTCAAAGCAACGAAGCCTGTGTGCCACAACTACTGAGACTGTGCTCGAGAGCCTGTGAGCCACAACTATTGAGCCTGCATGCCACAACTACTGAAGCTTGCACGCCTAGAGACCGGGCTCTGCAACAAGAGAAGCCACCACAATGAGAAGCCTGCACACTGCAACAAAGACCCAATGTAGCCAACAAATAAATAAAAATAAATTTTAAAAAAATTAAGAAAAGAAAAACAAGGAGTAGTTCAAGACTTGACCCTGTGTTGTTGGCGGAATCTCTGAGCCTGAAACTACGAGATCTAGCCCACCCCTTTATCAGGGTCTGACACCAGGAGAAGGAAGCTGGTACCAGGAAGTTAAGGCAGAGGCAGACTGGGGCCTGGAGAAGGATTCTGGCTCAGAGAGCAGTTTAGCAGATACAGAAAAGAATCAGGCTGTGAGCTGAGGCAGGAAGAAGCTGGTGGAGACAAATTGACAAACTCAGTTTGCATCTCACAGATGAAGCAGCTACGTCAAGCCAAAGACCAGCCTTTTGGAAAGTACTAGAGCTTCAAAATGCCCCCAAATTTTGTCCCTATAGTCCCTCTACTGCAAACTAATCAACCCCAAGGAAATAATATTAATTACTGAATTGAAAACTTCATAAGAATGTATAAGATGTTCACCAGAATTTTATTTGTAAAAGGAAATACTGGAAACCACCTAGATAACTAGGTGGAGAAATGATTCTGAAAATTATAGCATATCAAATTTAATGGAATATTAACCATTAAAATAATACTGACAGAGTGACTTGAAAAATGATATGGTGGGTGAAAAAAGGCAGGATACAAAACAGTGTAAATGATTTTTAGATTGTTTTAGGACAGGTGCTGTGCACAGATTAGTAACCCTGATGATGTTACTGGTGTAGTGCCTACCATTTCACTAGGGAACTTCCATGTGCTGACATCAACTCCCCCAGCAATGATGCTGTGAAGTGGGAATTACTATTCCCAGCTCACTCTGGAGCTTAGAGAACAGACAGTAAAGCCTGTGCTCTTTCTACGGTTCCCGATCCCACATTCTATGACCATTTAAGCCCTGGCAAGGCCAGCACAGGGCTGACCACGGCTGCCTGAAAAAGGCAAGATGAACTAGGCCTCCCAGAGGCATTTACCCACATTCTGCAACAGCTGGAGCCCCGTCTCCCTGCCCATCCCTCTAACCCCTGAACCGGGGAGAGATCATGCCTCTCGCCTGACCAGGGGGCACTGAGAGGCTCAGGCAGCATCACCAAAGGTAGAACAGAGAGCTCAGGGCCACAGGGAGATGAGGTGTGGAGCAACTGGAGGGGCCTGAGCTGTTTCAGGAACAAGGAAGAGCAGACGACTAGGGGATCTGAGTTCTGGGGAAGAGGGGATCGCAGAGCAGAGGATGACGACAGAGCCAGAGTCCTCCATTCTTCTGCCCCACGGCATCTCCCGCTGCCTTTAAAATCTAGGTAGTTCCCCTTATTTACACACAGGAAACGTGCACATATCCTCCATACATACCACAGGCGAGCTCCTGCCGGCTATGTCCTGCGATTACATCTCGTGAGCACATGAGTTTACCTCTGAAGGACAACATGGGTCCCGTACCCGGTCGTGATTTTTAGGGAGCTCACAGTCGCATCTGAAGCCCATCTCCACCGACTCTGCGAGACTGTACAGCACTCACTTCTGCGTGCTCGTCTCAGCCCAGGTCTGTTACGGGCCCCCCCACCCCCCATATTTTCCCTTTGCTCTTTTCTGAACTCTCACCTCTACCCCCGCAGAGGATTCAACGCATTATAAAATTTAATTTATACGGTGGCAATATCACCCCTAGGGGGTGAAAATTGGTTTGGGGAGAAGGGGGCAACAAATCTTACTCTTTTTCTGTATAAAGCACCATATACATACAGTTCATAAAGAAAGTGTACATCCTTGAGAACCGCTGATCTCCATGAGTCAACCCTGGGCTTCGGCAATAAAGGGAACACCTTCCCTTGACCTGGAATTGCCAGACGCATCATTCCCAGGAGTAAATTACACGCACACGCAAGTCCAGTCCCCTCCTGCCCTACCTCCTCAGCCACACCCACGCGCTCCCCCACCCACATGCAGCTGATACCTGCCACCGTGACCTTTGCTTCCACCTCTGGAGACCAATAACCTCACGTCAGCGGCTCGGAGAAGAACCTGTGTAGGGCTGGTGTGCTCAGATGCAGATTCCGTGGGCTCACCCCAGTGGGGCTGGGATGGGACCCTCCAAGCACCCCAGTGGGTTCTGCTGGACCTCACTTTGAGAAACACTCTACACAGGGTCTCCACCAATGATTCGGGCACCGAGGTGTCCAGATTTTACCCCAAACTCGAAAAAGCCATGCTCTGGCAGTTAAAAATGAAGGGGTGGGATGGTGACTGACTTGACTTTATTAGGAGAGCTTTGCCCCAGGCGAGACATGAATCAGGCACCAGCGTTCCTTATGTGTGTGTGGTTCTAGGTTACCATGTTCGTCCCTCCCAGAAGCCCCCTCCTCTCCCTCACCCCCCTCTCCGTCACTTCCAGGGTCCCCCTCTCCTCTCTGGACTTAACCGTGGCCAGTCTCCCCGTCCTCCGGCCCCCCAGAGCACGGCACTGACTGCGGTGGTGTCTGCCCCCAGCCGCCTGGCTGTGGGGGCCGCCGCCCAGGGAACCAGCCTCCCCAGCCTCAACGTCCCCTCACTGCTCCTGGGTGAGGTGAGGCCAGCGTGACCGGCTGTGGAAAGTACGTCCAGGTGCCTGGCTCCCTCCGCCTCGTGCCTCCAGAATCAGGATCCAGATTTGCTTTGCTTTTCCTTGCCTTCCTGGCTCCAGCCCTCCCATTGTTCACTCCCCTGTCAGGCTTCCCAGGGCTGGGGGGCCAGGCGAGCCAAGTCCTTCACACTCCACGTACAGGACAGGCCTCTCTCCCGGCCTGCGCCTGCCCTGAATCCCGCAGGAGCCTTCTGAGGGGACAGACCTGCATCTCTTAGATGCGCTGCTCAGGGCCGGGGGTGCTGCCCAGTGAGAGGAAACGCCTGGGCCTATCTCTCATTCTCACACCACGCAGCCAGCCCCGGCAGGACGCAGCATCTACCCACCGTCACTGTGCCCCACCCGCTCGCATGTCAGAAGGTCCTTGAGCAGAGGTGGGGCCAGCAGGGACGCTGAAGGAGCCACAGGGTCTGACATCCCACCTTTGCGGACGGCGTCCCAGCGCGCGCGGCTGGTGCGTGTGGAATGGGTGTCGAGGGCCCGACTGAGAGTGTGAATGTCTTGAACGGAGAGATGGTGTCCTGGTCCTCTTGGTCATCTTTTTATCCCAGGTGCACCAAACACCCAGCACAGAGCTACTGTCTGCTGCACTGAAACCACCCCCTCAGGTCAGCCTCCCTGAGCGTCACACTTCACGTGGCCCTGGGGGCCCGCGGGTGGGCACAGTAACAGCGCCTCGAGGTCTCTACTCCGAAACCTTGTTTAAGATTTATGCTTATGGAATCATTGGATATCAGAGCGGTAAGAGGCATCGGAGTCATCCGGTCCAACCTCTTTAGTTATAGGTGAGGAAGCTAAAGCCCAGAGGTCAGAGCAAGCTAAAGACAAAGACCCAGGCATGTGTGACCACCAGCCCAGTCCCCCCGCCAGTGTCACAACAGTAATCCTGAGAGAAGCCAGCTCCCTTACCAGCAAACTGCCAAGCAAAGAAGTTTGCCAAGGATGGGATGCTAACATCACTATGCTGAGTGCAGTGCCTTAGTGCATTTAAATTCATCCTCCTTAGCTATGATCTAACGAGGCCTTACCAAATACCTGCCATGGCAGGGTACCATCCTAGATGCTACAAGCAACTCAGAAATGAGGAAGAAATGGCCCTTAAGGGGCTCTCATTCTAGTGGCAAGCACATAAATAACCAAAACATAAAGCAAAGGATATACAGCATAAGAAAGCCCCAGGTGATTCAGAAGGAAGGAGACCAGAACTGGCAGGGAGAAGCAGGGTGGGCTCCCTGGTGGAAGTGACTTTTGAAGGACCCTGGGTATTACTCATATATTTGGGGTCTAGATTCCAGTTAGAAAAATGACAGAAGTCAGGAAGACAAAGGCCAGGACCTGCTCAGGGATGGTGGGCCCAGGTCATAGGGTGATTGGGAAGAGCACTGGCCCAGGGGACTGCCCCACACCGTGGACAACACTGAATGCCAGGCAGGGAGCCTGGACCCAAACCATGGAAGGCTCTGGGCCAAGAAGAAGTGCTCAAAGAAGAACCTCGCACAGATGAAGCCTGGATGGGGCTGAGTGAGGAGCACCTGGAAGCCCTGGCATGTTAGCCCAGCCCCACGGGCGGGCTCTCACCCCTCAAGAGATGCCAGCCATTCTTCAGCTCCACCATCCACTAGTGGATGAGCAGATTCAACTCACAGAAGGTGATTAGAGAGCTGGAGTCATTCTGCAGTCTAGTTCTCCCTGAGAGCGCTGTGCCTTGGGAGTCACTGGGCCTCCATTCACATATCTCATTCCATTTAATTCTGCCTATCCTTTCCCAAGAGCTTAGAAATATGAGACAAGGTGATTAGCAGTTTCTACCTTCTAACAAACCTAGAAAGGCTCTGTACATTATAACATGCTATCCAAATATACGGTATATTATTAAAAATCCATTCACTGATGGATGAATGAAGAAAATGTGGTGTATATACAATGTAATATTACTCAGTTATAAAAAAAAGAGAGAAGGAAATCCTGTTATTTGCAACCACATGGATGGACCTGGAGGTTATTAAGCTAAATGACATATAAATCGGACAGAGAAAGACAAATACTGTATGATCTCACTTACATGTGGAATCTAGATACTGGGAACAGATTGATGGTTGCCGGGCCGGGGGTGAGGGGATGATCTGATCTAGGTGAAGGGAGTCAAAAGATATAAACTTCCAAATGGTACTGATGAACTCAGTGACAGGACAGGAATGGGGATGCAGATGCAGAGAATGGACTGGAGAACTCGAGGTTTGGGGGGGGGGCGGGGGGTGAGGGGGAGGCTGAGACGAAGTGAGAGAGTAACACAGACATACATATACTACCAACTGTAGGATAGATAGCCGGTGGGAAGTTGCTGTATGACAAAGGGAGTTCAGCTCGAGGATGGGTGATGCCTTAGAGGACTGGGACAGGGAGGATGGGGGGGAGTCGAGGGAGGGAGGAAATACAGGGATATGTGTATGAAAACAGATGACTGAACTTGGTGTATCCCCAAAAAAACAATAAATAAATAAATAAGAAGAAAAAAATAAAATAAAACCTTGAATTTTACTCTTAAAAAAAAAAAAGATATAAACTTCCAGCTGTAAAATAACTAAGTCCTGGGGATGTAATATACAACATGGTGACTGGAGTTAATAGTACTATATTGCATATTTGAAACGTGGTAAGAGAGTAGATCTTAAAAATTCTCAACACAGGAAAAATTTTGTAACTATGTGTGGTGATGGATGTTAACAAGACTTATTGTGGCCATCACTTCTCAATTTATACAAATATTGAATGATTAATATTGAATGTTTATACAAATACTGAATCATTGCACTCCTGAAACTAATGTAACACTATGTCAATTACAGCTCAATTAAAAAATAAGACATGATCAGAACAAAACATAAAGAGAACTCCAACCCCAAGATGTTGGAACTGAATAAAATAATAAAATGTTAAATATGGGAACAACCATCAAGCTTATCCGGTCCAGCTTCCAATCTGACTTGTGGATTCCAAATACCACCGTCCTCAGAAGCCGACACTGCTCTCCTTAAACACTTCCTGTCCCGAGCAACTGAAACAGTACCTGGCTCATGGTAAAGTGCTCAATGAACATTAGGTAAATGAATCAAATCCAAACACTCAAAAGCTACCTTACGTAAAAGCAGAACATTAATGATGCAAGAGATTAAAATTTAGAAAATTCACAGGCTGAACAAACAACCTCTCATTACTGGGCACCTACCAGGAGCTAGGACTGAGGTGCGTTTTTAAAAAATTAGACACGTGAAATAGGAAACACACCGTACAACATATAAGTCATAGAATTTCAGATTGCAAAGGGTCTTCAGGGTCATCTAAATTATTATAAGAAGGAATCTGAGACTCGGAGGCTTGGTGGTTTGTTGAATGTTTTAAGGCAGCTTCATAGGAACCAGAACCCCAGTCCAGTGTCCTTTCCACAACATACTATGTTTTCATCCAATCAATTCTAAATTGTAAAGTGCAGAATATAACCCTCCTAGGATTTGGCAGTGGAAAAGAATACAATGGACGGGAGGATCTGGAACGGGCTTCGCAGAGGAGGAGAAGTTTCATTCTCCATTACCAAAGTTGATAACCCATTCGTTGGGTTTTCTTTCCCTTTGTAGTCCCAGGATCCAGAGCACAGAGGAAACTCAACTCACGTTGGCCAGCTTTTAAGAAAGTTAATGATTCTTCATTATTAACTTCATTTAACATTGGAAGGAAGTTTTGTATTATAAGAAATGTGAACATCTCAGGTTCTGTAGAAGCTGTATCTATGTGAAAAAATAAACCAGGCCTTCACCAGCTCTCCCATGGCCACGCAGATCCCCACTGGTGAAAGCCAAACTGGCGCGGCACACCTGTCCCTTGGGCCACCGTGAGCAAACACAACGCGTAAGAAAAGCCGAATCTGGTGTCTCCATCTCTCAGTGCTCATTTTGCCACACGATTTTGTTTCCATTTCAAGGCAGACAGTCAAGTAATTGGAAACATGTTAAAATAATAAGAGCCCAAAGGCCTTCTTAGTAGAGACAGATGTATCTAGATAGCACTGTCTTCTCTTCCCTGAGACGTAAACTGTCACCGCAAAGTTAAAAAACACAGACTCTTAGAGAACTTACAACTACTACAAATTCTATTTACATGGTTCCAAATGCTCTTCTCATTTTAGGTAGTGAACACGTAGATGCTTTTAGGTGGCAGGGATCAGACTGAGAGTCCTCACTCTAATGCTGTTTCCACTTTGTGTTATTCACACACGTTTCCACTTACGGGCATAGCTCCCCAAATGACGTGTTTAATTATCTCCTTTTGAGCACAAACGAGTTCCTTTTTTGTCCTTTTAAACAGTACTCTGAACATCTTCGTACCATCTACTTTTTTCCTTCTTCTTTAAGAGTTAACTTATAGTGTCAAAAGCAGAATTCCCCGTAAGGCACATCAACTGTTTTATTATGCGAGTAACATTCGGCCAGTCTGCGCCCCTGAAAGGCTGAACCAACAATCGGTGCTCACAGCATGGTTTCCTGCTTCACCGGTTTCCTCACAGCACCAGCAGCGAGCTCTTGGCATCTTTTACGTTGCTAGTTTTTTCAGGTACATAAATACTTTAATTTCCAGTTGTCTAGTTGCTGTCAGTCTTGGGTACTGTATTTTGATGCAGTGCTATATATTTTTCCACACCTAGACTTTTATGTTCCTTTCAATGTAGACTGTGTATTCATCTTTGACCATTTATCAAATAGCATGTGGACATTGAACTCAGATAGATATACTAAGTCTTTTTACAGGCAACTTTACTGTGCCTTTTAGACATCACAGAAGTAATTCCTATCTACTGTTAAAAAAAAATTCAAGCTACAAGAATGTGTATAAGGTAAAAGGTGAAAGTTGAAGGTATAAAATGACAAAAGGTTTCCTTCCCTCTCACTCTTTCCCCTCCCTGGAATATTATCACTTTTCAGATATAACCATTGTAATCATCTTTCCATTCTTCTTATCATTAAACTCTGTAATTCTAGGTAATGTACTCTGGGTGTATTTCTTGACTTGAGAATTTAGAAAGCACTTAGTGGATTCCCACTATGAATGATGAGAAATTGCACTGACTTACACTTCCGCCCTCTCAACGGTCCTTTTTTGATTTTTAGATCTTCTATTGGACATTAATGGCAAATTCACAAACTCAAACGCCCACAGAGTCTGGGCAGGATGCACAAGTATAGAAAGCGGGTGGGGACAAGGAATGTCACGAGGCTCTTCCCGCCCATCTATAGCTTTCCCCCTATCAACACGGAAGTGGCTAGGGAGACAGCAAAGTCATAACTGGCCACAGATGCTTGCTCATGTGCTGGGAGATGACTAGGAATTGCAGGGAGCGGGGAGGGTACTATAGCAACCTGGCAAAGACATGCTTAGATGTAGGGGGAGCACCCACTGACCAAGTGTTGCCATGTGGAAGTGTTACCCGATCTTATTTTTTGAGAAAAGCCATCCAGAAATGAACTGTATGCGTAAGCTTTCCATTTGTAAATCTTAGCTCAAATTTTTTGAGAACACTGCTGACCAAACACAAAAGGTCTGTGTGCCAAATACGGCCGATGAGCTGACCATTTTTTACCTCTGTCATTATGGTTTTAAGTCATATGCTCAAGCCTCTGTTATTTGATCCCTCTGTTTTAGATGGTATCTCCTCGCTCACAATAGTGCCCCTGCAGTTTTCTCTGCCTCTCTTTCCCTCCTCTACCTCACCATTCACCATTTCTTTACTTTTGGCTTGCCAAAGCTTACAGAGTTTACTTTCTGCTCTGTAACTCAAACATCTGGTGGCCATGAATTAACTATTCACAATCTATGATTGAAGAACTAGTTTGTAAATGTAGGTTTTCCACCCCTCGGGTGTAGTCCTGTCGCCCTGAATGAGGGGCTTGACTGCAAGCTTCGGGTCCCTGAGTGGGGCACGTCTACTGGTGGGCTTCACTTAGAGTGTCTGGGCATGGAGAAAGTGGTCAGTAACTGGACATTCAACACATTTCAGCTGGTGGCAAAGTAAAAAGACTTTCTTCGGAGGTACGGATTAACATCCACACCAAGAGCTTCGGTTTCCTCCATAGAGATATTAAGCAAACATACTTTAACCACCCTGATTTCTGCTCTACAGCCTACTCCTGGTCTCCAAATCCTTTCATCTCAAATATGTGGCTCTCTCTCACTTATGTGTTATGGTGGGTAGCGCTGATGTATCCGTCCATGCAAACCCATGGAAATCCCTTGTCCACTAATTCCCCTCTGTGGTTCTCAGTGCAACTTTGAATGAATTCTTTTTAACCCTTTGTGTTAATTTCGATGGCATATCTGGAGAGAGGAGAAGTTAATAAATTTGTTCAGTCTGGCATTTTGAATCAGAGTGGCCACCAACTGCCGACACCTGTAGTTTCAGCACGACTCGCCCTGTCATTTCCCATTCTGCTGCTTTTCCTTTGAAGACTTCAGGAACTCCGTGACACCAGGCAGCCCACCACCAGCCCTCCGTCATGAGAATTTCTGAGCCACCCGGAACAGACAGCTATGGAAATGTTTGAGAGCACATTCAAGCTTTCTGGGATACCAAGATTACCCCTCTGCAACAAAAATAGAAGACAAAGATTCATTCACCAAAGAATTATACTTTTCTTTGAATGAATTTTATGCCCTAAGGAAATTCTCAAGAATTTAATGCCTTATTTCTATTGTGAATGGAACAGCTATTGTCAATATATCTTTTAGCTGTGGATCTCTATAGTACATGGGGACTGAATTAAACGCAAGAGTGGCCTTGATCAGCCCTCTCTGGTAGCATTTTCTGTGATGATAGAAATGTAATCTGTGCGGCCCAGCGCGGTAGCTATCAGCCACATGCAGATACTGAGCCCTGAAAATGTGGCTGGCATGTGGCTAGCGTGGCTGAGGAACTGAGTCTTTCATTTTATTTAATTTTAATCAATCCTAACCTAAATGTAAGTAGTCACATGCGGTTAATCGCTATCCTACTGGACAATGCAGCTCTAGACCTCGAACAACTCATTCGCACCGAGGAAGCAAAAGACAATAAACAGTAGCTGATAAAGTTGCACATTAATAAAAGAAAAAATGAGTCATGTTAGTAAGTATTCTAGGAATTCAGAGGAGGGAGCGACTGAGGGTTAGAAAGTTCAGGATTAGCTCAGATTTACCTACAAGGTAGATCTATGTGCTGTTATTTAAAAAAAAAAATGCCGACAGATGTTAAGCAAAAAGAGCAAGCTGCAGCGCAGTGTACGTACATGGTCCATTTGTATATGTAAAACATATGCAGATTTATGCTTATATTTGCATAGAATATTTCTGGACAGATACCCAAATTGTTCATGGTGGCTACCTCTGGAGAGTGGAAGTACGGGTCAAGGCAAGGAACATCTTTACTTTGCTGGAATTTTTGTTTTAAAAATAGTTTAACATTTAAATCTTTTTTTCTTTATAATAAAATTATAGGCACAGAGAGGATTAATGAATAATACATTTTTACAAGGCCAAAGCAGTCAACGCTTTCCTGTGGTTATTACTCATGAATGATTTTATGTGATTATTGGGAATCTTCCACATCCTATTACCATGGCTCCTCTGTCCTCTAATAAAATGCTTTAAAGAGAAAACATGCTTAAGGAAAGCAGCCTGAAGGAGGCAGGGTTTAAATAGGACCTTGACACTGGATAAGATGCAACGGGAGAGGGAGGGGCATTCTTGGTAAAGGGATGGCCTGAGGTAAAGAAGGGAGCAGGGAATAGGACAGGGGAAGGGGAGGCAAGACCCTATAGGAAGCATGGGACCAAACCCTATGGACTTGACTGGCGAGAGGTCTGGCGTCAGACCCCATCTTGTGGTTCTCAAGGGAACCCACCATGTGGCAGGCACTGTGCTGCTCCTGGGGCACGAAGATGAATAAGAAGCAGTCACTGAGTTCAAGGAACCAGATGAGACACGTAAAAGGGATGACATCAACAGTGCGAGGAACACAAGTTTTAGACCCAAAAGTACTGCCTCCTTCACTTACTGACATAACCTTGGCCAGGTCTGTCATTACTCTGAGCCCCTGGGTTCTTCCTCTGTAAAAAATGGGGACGTGAGGGCATTATGCTAAGTGAAATAAGTCAGACAGAGAAAGACAAATACTGCACCATATCACTTATACATAGAATCTAAAAAATACAACAAACCAGTGAATATTAAAAAAGAAGCAGACACAGATATGGAGAACAGACTAGTGGCTACCAGTGGGGAGGGGGGGGGCACTGTGGGGGCAGGGGAGTGGGAGGTACAAACTACTGGGTGTAAGACAGGCTACAAGGATGCACTGTACGACACGGAATAGAGTCAACATTTTGTAAAACTCGCAGTAAAATTTTTTTTAATTTTAAAAATTGGGGATAAAGCTACTGTACCACAAGGACAACATGACTAAGACCATATGCTTGGCACCAACAGGGCACCAACAGATGCTGGTCCCCTTCCTATCACACCCTACCCTCACTCCTAATCCAGAGGGAAGATAAAATGCTTTCCTTGTTTACCCTTTCTCCACAAAGGTGACACCAGAACAAAGTATCCGTTGCGTTTGCGTGGGTGAGCAGGGAGGAAGGGAGGAACAGGGCTCAGGGCTGGAGAGCTTGGAGCTGATGGAAGGGGCCTTGCGGGCAGCGCTGAGGAACCGCACCCAAGGCTCGGGGATGTCGAGCAGAGAGGTGACACAGACCTGCACTGTCAGAAGGACAAACTGGAAGGACAGAAGTCAGGAAGCAAGAAACCCGTTTCCAAGCCGCTGCAAACCTCATCTTAATCTCCTCGAAATTCCTATAGTACAAACTATTTAATTGAACTAGTTCAAGCATCTAATTATACCGTCATATTCTACTGTTTTATATGCGCATGTGTTTCTCAAGAACCACATCATGAAGACTTCTGAGGACAGAGAATTCCCTGATGGTCCATTGGGTGGAACTCTGCACTTTCACGCTTCCACTGCCGGGGCCTGGGTTTGATCCCCGGTTGGGGATGGGGGCCGTGGGGACTAAGATCCCACAAGCCACGGCTGAAAAAAAGGAAAGAGAAAAAAAAAAAGACTTCTGAGGACAGAAAGCAGACCAGATGCTTCCTTCAAATTTCTCTAAGTGGTTGAGAGCTTCTGAGTTAGACGTGAACTAGGAAGAAGTTCGTGGCGGGAGTTGGTTAAAGTGGAAATTGAGGAGTTACTCACGCTTTCAAGGGTCAGGCCTCCTCTGTTCCCTTCCTCCACCCTCCACGACGTGCACATAAACATGCCTTGAGGAGGCCAGGCTAGCCCTTTACTGTGAAGCTGCCTTCAGGGAACACCGAGCCCCTCAATCTGGACTGAAACCTCATTTGGGCTGTACTTCAAGAGGCACTAAAGCATCAGCTCATTTGACTCACAACACAGCCAGAGCTGATCACTGTGTTTGCTTTTTCTGATAAGAATGAATTCCAGGGCAGAAGGGAAGAAAACTTCATTAATTTCAGTATTTTTCCTACCATCTTGATCCTTTCGTACTTGACTCTGGGTGGGAAGCAGCCCACTGGCACTTCAGCCCCCCTCACGGGCAACAGAACAGCCGGAGGCGTCTCGGTGAGCCCCTGGCATGTGTGCGGCCCCGGCTATCTGTCCATGGATGCCCCCGGCACCCTGGGCCCAGCAAGGCTCACCAGGCAGTGGCACAGTTCACCCTGCACTGCCAGGGTCCTCCTGTGCCCACAGGCAGACAACAGACCCCCACATCTGAGTTTCACCCCTTCCTGTCCCCCAAGCAAACAGCTACACCTTGACCATCCCACTCAGGTCTGGGAAAGTCTTCTCATGAGAAGAGACCCACACAGGCCTTAGAAGTGGGCTCAGGGCCCTTTGGTAGAGAATTCCGGGGTCCTGGGTGCTCAGAACATAGGGGACGGTGTGACTCCACTGGGCAGACAGATGTCCTGCTCTTAGGTGAGGGTGCAGCCAGACGAAGGAATAGGAGTTTCTAGGATGTGGGCTCAGGCTGTCTGGGTCGAAAGATGGTACTGATGAGATATAGATCCAGAGCTGTATGAGTTTTTGAAAATACAGTCTCCTTAAGGTGGTAGAGCCAAAAACATGGGGTGGGGGGGGTAGGTAGCTTTGGCCTAATCAGTAGACCCTGATCAAATTGTAGTTTTCTATGATGACATTAAATCACCAGTTAATGCCATATAGTTGACTTTCCCTCACAGACCCTAGACCCTGCTGGTTCAAGCGAGATGGCCACAAATTCCTCTAGAATGCTTTCACTGCAGGGCCACGTCCAACTCTAGCACTCCCCTCACTGTTGGTAGATTTAGTAAAGGTTGGAAAGGGCTTTTTAGTTCTTCTCTGTGCTATGGCTTCTCCCCTATTTATTCCCATCATTTAAAGAGACACTATCTCCACATGCATCTCATTAAGTGTTTATCAGTTAGGAACACTTTCTGTAAAATTTCCTGTGTGAGTAACCACCGCCAAAGAGTCTATCTGGGACGCTCTCTAAGCCTGAGGACTCCTGTCTCTTGGCTGCTGGTCTGTATGCCCCCTCCACTGCTGCACCCCCGCACCCCCATCGCCTACGCCCACCCCAACCAACACTTTGTACCCTGGCTTCCTCCCTCATGGTTTTCATATGACTGCCTGAGCACCAGGTATCAAGTCTGCATTCAAGGCAGGAAGAGGGGAGGGGTGGAATATGAGAGAACCAGTGATCTGTTTTGATCAGAAAAGCAAGAGCTTTCCCAGAAATACCCTAGCCGACTTCAGCCAAATATGTCCCTGAGCCACTCTTCTGCAATGGCCTCTAGAATGGAAAAGGGAAGGACAAAAGGGGTTGGTCGTGGCTTACATGTTGGTCTAAAGTATCTGCCACAAAGTGGAGGAACCCTAAAGGACGGGAGGGACTGAGACCCACAGGGCTGAACATCTCACAGTCTGGAGCTTCTCAGAAAAAGACTAGAGCCACAAGAGGCACCTGTGGTCCCGTTTTAGGGTTATGGAGTCTTTTTGGTGGGGGGGGGGGAGGAAGGGGTTCATTAAGTCTTTGGCCTAAAAATAGGATAAAAAGGAAGTGGGGGGCAGGTGGGCAACATTTTTTACCTCTTTCAGGGATGAAACCAGAAAGCGCAAGGTTGAACCGACTTCTGATGACCAGCTTCAGAGGGCAGTAGGAAACACACCTTTATAACGTTCTCACATCTGTGGGGTCCACTATGTCTCCACAGAGATGGGCGGATCCTGTGCCCGCTGCAGAAGAAGCTGGGATGTCCTAGTACCCTCCACACCCAGGCTTTAGGGCTTGGGCTGGTCGTGGCAACCTTTTAGAGAGGTGTGGGGGAGAGGAAAGCAGACAGAGGCCCCGAGGGCTGCTGCAAAGAGAAGGGTTCCTGCTGGCTGCGATGGGTGCCAGGCTGCGATGGGTGCCAGGCTGCGATGGGTGCCAGGCTGGGCCTAAGAAGTACCTTGAAGGCCTATTTTAAAAGTTGCTCTGTTGTAAGAGATTCTGCAAGAGTTCAGTGACTGGAGAGCTGAGGTCCTGAAGTCACTGTGAAACCGACACCAGGACCAGCTGGTGCAGAATAAGCCTTTAGGACAGGATGTGTTCTGGGGCCTGGAGAGGGGGCTCAGCGGCAGGGACAGGTCAGGTGGCGGCACCAGAGCAGGTTAACATGCCCTAGAGGCAGAGAACCCCTGGCTGTGATCGGGGGTGACCCTGTTTGGCACTCAGTCTTTTAAAACCGGAAACTCCTGCTCTAAGCTCCTGTCACTCAGGCCACCACCAGCCTACCTTTCCCTTCTCTGGGGGCGCTGGGTCAGGAACACCCCCTGCTCATCTGTATCTCTGTATCCAAGCAACCACTTCCTCATTCTGGAGTCATGTGACAGGGCCCTTCCTTGACGCAAGGCGTTCCTTTGTGTCCTTTGCTACAGTGACAGCACACACGGGCGGCACGCGAGTCTACAGAGCACTTTCTAGGACAGCCGCTCCCTCTGCGTACCTCTCTGCCAGTTCTCAGATGGAGTCAGACACTCCACCCAACACCTCTCTGTCACTGTCTTCCACGTGTCCACTATACGCCAGCATGCTGTCAACATGTTGTTCTGGGTTAATTCCAGGAAGTTGGTGACTAGTAACGGAGCTCCCAGGCTCACTTCTAAGGAGCACATTCACTTTGACCTATAGCCCACATGTAATATACAAAGTCAACTATTTCCTCAATGTAAGCTAAATAAAATGTTCACACAGAGAATGCTCTGCTTTAAGAGTACTGCAACCAGCATCGTGACTGCATGAAATGCCACTGAATTAAGATAGTTAAATTTATGTATAGCAACAACACCTCATTAAAAAAAATACGGTTATTACTACACTTTCTGACTTTACGAACTGCTTTTACCATTTTCTTCAACTCATTTTCTTTTCACATCCCTGCAGGCCAAACAATACAGAAACAACTAGTTGTTTCTTCTCAGATAAGGAAACTGAGGTCCAGAGAAGGTCTGACCTGACAACCAGAGGATAACTGAGCAACAGAGAACTCCAGTGAGTGGACTCCTGGGCCAGTGCTCATTCTACGAAGGTTCCAAGTCAAACAGCCCAGAGGCTCAGCGCCTTCATGACCTCCAAAGTCAGCAAAGGAAGCAAGGCCTCTTCATCTGTAGATGCTATGTCATTTCTTACTCTCCACATCTGTCTGAATTTGAGGGAGGAGTTCACCTCTGACAAGCACTAGGGCAGGAGGGTGGGTATGGTATCAGTTTTGCGAAGCCATTTTTTCAAAAGTTCACTTTTAATTTTTTAAGTGTAAACACAGTGTTTTATAACAGTCACAAAGTTGTGCAACCACCACCACTATCTAATTTCACATTTTCATCATCCCCAAAAGAAACCCTGCACCGCTTAGCAGTCACTCCCCACTCCTCCTACCTAGCCCTCAGCAACCACTCATCTACTCTCAGTCGCTATACCTTTGCCCGTTCTGGGCATCCCAGATACGTGCTATCATTCAATATGTGGCCTTCTGTGCCCGGCTTCTTTCATTCAGCACGTTTGCAGTGTTCACCCACGTTGTAGTGTGCACCAGTACGTCACGCCCATTTCTAAATCCCCAGGGACTCTTCTGCTGCTTATTTCTTGCCAGCTGTGGGGATGGGGGGGATGGGGGGACCACAGTCAGGGCAACAGAAAAGAGCCCTCATCCTGGCAGAGCCCAGAGAGAAGAAACAGACCCCTCAGCGGCATCACCAACATTCCCCTTCTTCAAGTAAAATATACAACAAGGAATGTCCGATCCACCAGCAAACAGTTCAGTAGACAGGCCTGTGCAGAGCACACAGCCCCTGAATCCTCCCCAGATGACCACACAGCCAAACCTGCCACTTAAACAAAGGCAAGGCCCCATGTCATCCAGGAAGAGCGATGCTCTTGACCCCTTCCTTCCACAAGCCTTCAGGGCCCTGCTCTTAACGTGTAGACGCGTAGCGCAACCAAGGGGCCCCTCATCACCTCAGCGGTCTTTTGCTCAGATCAAAGGCGTCTACTGCGAAAGCATTTCCTGGGGGAGGTCGCCCGTGTTTAACCCAGGACAAATATTCCCCCCAACCCCCTGACTTCCACGTGCATCTCCAGGTCAAGCTGACAAGGGCCCGAACCAGCAGCTTACTAAAAGTCTCTCCAACGGGGCATAACATCAATATTTGTACAGCTATGCATCCCATCTTCTTCTCCTTCTAATACAAGGTTGAAGGGGAGTTATCATTGCCTGTTTGCAGAGGAAGAGATGGAGGCCCAGTAAGGGCGAGAGACCAGTGCCCGTTAGCAAAAGGTGACCAAGCTGACACGACGGGTCCTCTCCCTGCCCCGCCCCATTGCTCTGGAACCATGTGGACACACAAGAGGGTTAGTTAACCAAACGCTCCTTCCAGGTAGGAAGTGAGAGAAAAATGAGAGTTCGTTCTCAGTTGTCCAGATTGGAGGGCACATAGTCAAACCCAAGCTGTATGCTTCCCACCACCACCCGGCCTCTTCGTCTCCTATAATCAGGTACACGAACCCAGAACACAACCTGTGTTACCAGCAAAACATCTCAGGGTCCCTTCCCACCCCCTAATTCTCCAACACAGCCCTAAGTCAACCATAAACTAAAGAAATAGGCCCAAGGGGCATATGTTCACTTTACAGGTGAGTCCAAAAGGAAAGCAGGCCTTCTGCCAGGTCAGCCTGCCGAGGAGAAGACTGGAGCAGAAGCAACCGCCCCGCGCACGTCCCCCCAAGCTGCCCACCCAGCCTCGCGTCTTACCCTGCCTTCAAACTTGGCAGTGGCTCCTTCCTTGATGCAGAGGTTCCGAGGGGGCAAAATGAAAGCAGGGGCTTCGGTCAGGGGCATGGGGCCGACGTTCGAGGGATCCACAGTGAGGGAGGCTTTGGAAACGTGCGTGGAGGCAGCCAGCTTCACATCCCCCATGATCTGCAAACAGGAGGGAAGATCAGGTCAGACGAGACAAAGCACAGCCCGTCCTCCCGGCTGGCAGCCGGTGTGCCTGCGATGCTGCCTGGGGCCGGGGTGCCGTGGGCTTTACAGGGAGACCCGCTGGGTCAAGGTCCACCTGGAGCTCCTCTCTGGGAACGAGAGACTCTGCGTCCTCAACATGCAAAGCTGCAGGGGTGAGGCCCAGCCCGTCCCAGACATCAGTTCCCAGGGCCACATCCTGGGCACCCCAAAACCCCATGGAGAACTTCCAGGAAAGGGGCAGCTGGAGCAGGAAGAGAGAAGCCCGGTGGTCCTCAGCGTTCTTCCATCGGGTATCTAAAGTCAGTGCCTAACCGTCTCTCAGCCTGCAGAATCACGATCTGCCTTAGGCACTCAAGGGAGAAAGTCAAAGCTGCTTTTGCCTGAACTGTGGGGCCTCTTGGGCTAAAGAAAAATGGGATCCATGCTCCAAAGAAGCAAAGAGTTTGGGGTTAATATGGCAAGGATCCTGAGTGAGAGAGGTGAGGTGAGATGAGGCGAGAGTGTGGGGTTGAAAGTGGAGAAGCAAACAAGGCTAGGGAGGGCATCTCACTTCTGAGGACTGGACTGTGAAAAAGTCTCAAAGGTCATAGAACATCAGAGAAGGTTTAAGGTTATCCAGGCTAACTCCTCTATTTATAACTGAGGCCCAGAGAAGGTTAGTCACTCACCCAAAGAGACAAAGCCAAACGATGGCATCACTAGCAGGAAAAGCTCAGGCTCCCTGTCCAGAGACTCACTGGAACTAGACAAGATGTCTATGGGGGCTGGCAGGCTGGCTGGAACAAAGGGATTTCCTTAGGATTAACTCTAGTAACAGGTATGAGTCAGTTCTTGGTTGCAAACTACAGAAATGGACTCTGGCTCTATAAATGGAGAAGGGATCTGTTGGAAAGACGGGGAGCGGAGAAGCTGTCGAAGTCCACAGGAAAGCCTGGAGAACCAGGCTGTGAAAACAGGCAGCAAGCAGGAGAGGCCAGGTCACCAGACCCCAGGCAAGGTCGCTGGACACCCGGTGCCACCCCCTGGAATCTGTCTCAAGAATCCCTGCTCCAGATTCCGAGTCCAGGTGGGAGCCTCACCAGGCTGGGATAGTACGGGATGGGGACCACGTCTTACTCAGCATGGAATCCACGGCACCTAGCCTATCACGGGCCTGTGACAAACGTCTGCTAAACTGAAGAGGGAAAGTATTTCTAGTTTTTATTTTTCTGTTCACTTTCTTGGGATCGTCAGTCACAAGCTTAAGTCCCATGCCACATGGGGTAAGCTGACAGAAATGAACAGTGACATCTGGGCATGTAATTAGTTTGTTTAAATTTAATAACATCTAACAAAACTAAAATAGAGATTACAAGTTAAAGTAACAAAGACCTAGGTTTGTTTGTAACAGCACACATCCCCTGCTTGATAAACCCAGCTTTCTCTTTCACTGATGAGGTATAAGTTTTGCAAACAAAATCCTTTCCAAATGATAAGACTCACAGGTTCACTGCAATAAGTAACAATAAAAGCCAAATTTATGTAGCACTTACTGTATACCAGGAACTATTCTAAACACTTTATAAATAGCTCATTCGCTCCTTACAACACTATGAGACAGGTAATCTCATCAACCCCATTTTAAGGATTAGAAACCAAGGCTCAGTAGGACTAAGAAATTTGCCCAGGGTCAGGGCATTTATTAGAGGGCAGGACTGGCATTTGATCCCAGGTATCTGGCACCAAAGCTCCCATTGTTAACCACTGACCCCGTTGCTTCCTATTCGCAGTCAGAGCTGGTTGGTGGGAAGGGGATTTGAGGTTGGGGAAACAAGGGAGAAAGTTGACAGCTGCTACCACATACACATAAAACTGAGATCTTCTGTCTGTCACAGCATATCGTCGACACGATTAAAGGCATTTGATGATCTGGGATAAAATGTGTGCAACAAGAATGAAGGACTAGGATGCTTTGTATATAAGAAAACAGCCTGACAGATAATGGGCAGAGCTATCACTTGGACGGTTCACAGAGGATGACAAATGGCCACAACACAAATGGACGCTGCCCAGCCTCAATCAGAATCCAAGAGTGCAAACTAAGGACAAGTTATTATTTTAAAAAAACTAACCAAACTGACACTTAAAAACAAGGGTAACATACAGTGCCAGTGAGACTGTGGGTGTACTCATACCCTTCAGAGGAGTAAACACTGAAGCAATCTTTCTGGAAAGCAATTTGTCTAAAAGATTCTGAAAAAAACGTCCATCTCTTCCCCCAGTAATCCTACGTGTAGAAATGTATTATTGGGAAAGAATCAGAGCTGCAGCCCCAAATTTATACATGAGAATGCTAATTACATTATTTATAGGGAAATAAGTAGAAAAGTAATCCAGTTAAATAGAAAATTTTTAGAAAACAGCTAAATATCCAATAGTGAGAACCGGTTAAATACAGTAGAATATCAGGCAGTTATATCAATATGAGTGTATATTTACAAGGAAAATAACAATAGAAATCTAATGATAAAGTTGTAAACTAAAAATAAATTTTAAATTTTATGGAAAATCTCAAACAGAAAAAGTAGAGAGAACGACACAATGAGCATCTCAAACACCCATCATGTAGATTCAACAGTTAACGTCACCACATTTATATCACTGCGTTTGTGTACGGCTTTGCAGAACCCTTTCAAGGTAATCCTGGTATAATTTTAATGGCAAAAATCAGGATATAGTCATTCACTCAATTAAAATATACTTATTGCACATCCGACATGTTGCAAGCTAGGTGCTAGGGATACAGCAGGGAACAACCACGTGTGTGTGGTGAGCGTGGTAACAGGCGGTTCTTACATCCTGCTGAGCCTCCCAGGACCACACCCCAGAGGCGATCCTGCTCCCTCTGCCCTCCTCCACTGCCACTGAAGTGAGGTGACAGATGCACTGTGTGCTGCCAGCACCAGGGGTCGGGGGGAGTGAGCCCAGGTATCACAAGGGTTGGACCCAGCCACAAATCCACGGCACTGCTACTTTCCAGCTGTGGTCTGGGCAAGGTATGTCAACTCTCCTGGCCTCAGTTTCCTCTCCTGTAAAATGGGAGTGACAATGACCCCACAAGGTGGAGGGGAGAGCCTGAATGAGCGTGTAGAGAAAACACTTCGTAGGGCATAAAGGGCCCTCAGTGATTGGCAGCTGTCAACACCGTCGTCACCCAGCTCCCAAAAGAAAAAGCAGCTCCCCACCCTGCAGGACAGACCCTTTTCGCAAAGACAGGAAGCCCAGGCCAGCCTGACTGTCCTCAGGGCAAGGCTATCTGAGTGGGATTACTGTATGACAGCAGTGGGAAGCAGATGGCAGACCATAACAAGGTGGGTAGGAGGGCCTGGGGCCCCCCCGGCAGCCTGCGCAGCGCCGTCCTGTGTGTCCTAGCAGGTAGCGGGCAGGGCGCACGCACCCGACATCGTGCCGGGCCCTGATCTTACTCAATCCCCTGGTCCTGCCAGGCAGTGCTGACGATGCTCCTTTCATGAACGCCGACACCGGGGCTCAGAAAGCCAACGACCCTCGTCCAAGGTCCCACGACTAAGAAGTGGAAACCAAACTGAATTCCGATCACAGCCATACCCTGTGGGCTTCTTGGAGGGCCCTGGACCAGACGAGGCTTTTCCTGCCATCCCCAGTAATGGGAGGTGCGACAGGCAGAGGCCTGGGAGCTGCACAAACACCCCCTTCTGCTCTCAGTTCTGGCTTTGAAAGACCCAAGACTCTTCCACTCTGTTTCAGGGGGAGCTGGAAACTAGGAGTAGCGACATCAGGCTCAGAATCCTCTCTGCGAATCCCCTTGATCTTGACCCTCTGAGGTCTCCTGAAGGCCGTGGATGCTGTCATCAAAAGGAACGTGCGCGGCCACACACACAGAAGATAGACGTCCTCCAACCCCGGGTGCGTGGGAAGGTCTGGCTTCAGGTTAGGGACAGAACAGGCACGTCAATACAGCAAGTGCTCTGCGGAGGGTGGGGGTGGGTAGGTACGGCAGTTCTTAACCAGCACACAGGCAGACCCAGAGCCCAGCCCCAGGCTGGCCAGGACACCAAACAGCTCTGCTCAGCCCACCGCCCCGCCCACTGCCATCAGCTGCATGAGCAGATCCTGTCCACACTGCCAACTAATGGCTACTGACATACGTGGAACGCTCTATCAATAATACTAATAATAACAATAACAATAAATCAACCCAAAACATCCTTGTTCTCTTCTAATTCCTCGTCCAGCCCAGGGACCACATTCCATTCGAGAGCACCAGAGGGGCCGGGTGGCTTCTGCAATAATTCCTCTACCGGTAGAGCAGTGCTCAGCGTCTGGAATCAAATACACCTAGCTAGGGGGTTTCGTTCAGGACCAGTTAAATGCAGATCAAGAAGAGACAGAAGTAAGAAGAGAACAAAAAGGGGACGGGATCAGAAGAGTGGTGGTCTGAGAGCTGGAAGCCACACACACACACACACACACACACACACACACACACACACACAATGCTTGGGTCAAAGCTCACCTCCAAATAAGGTTTTCACAAGTCGCAGAATTTATTAATCATTCAAGGCAGAACTAAATTAATTTGACTTATATTTGATCAAAAGCACTTTAAATTGTCTCTTGAACCCAGAAAGGAACACTTTCAACTCTGGCCAAAAGAAAGGGCAAAAAGACTGAGGCCAAAAGACTCAGAGAAAAGTTTAAAACCAAGAATCAAGTTAAAGAGGAGAACAAGCTTAGAGAAACCAGCTTCCCCCTTCCCCACCCGAAGTGCATACATTATCAATGACTGTTGTCCTTAAGCACCTGATCCGACAGCAAGGCATCCTGGAAATTCCATACCTTCCCTATAGGGAAGGGCTCGCAGCGGGCTCTGCACTGGAAGCCCGGCAGTCACCTGTGAACCCACAGAGCCACAGCACACAGCAGACGCAGCAAACCACTGAGGTGCAAACGCCCCAGGCAGTGACAGCTCCCTCTCCCCACCTTAATCCTCTATCTTCAGAGCCCTCAAATCCTGACAAATTCCCTAATCGCTCCTAATCCTGGAACGAGGTGCTCCTCGGCTGTGGGCTGTGCCTGCTGACTTGCCGTGACCCACTGGGGCAGGCGGTGGGGCGGGTCACGCACCAGAGAGGGGACACGCCTCTTACCGTGGCCTCTTCCCCGGGGCAGCTCTCCCATGCGTCGGGACGCGTGGGTGGCCACGCTTTACCACCACACTGCAGAGACGCCTGTCCAAGGTCTGTCCGAGAGGGAAGACAGTGAAGGAGAGCCAGAGATGCAGCAGAGCCCAGGGCCAGACTAAAAGCTAAGGGGCGTTTGTCTGACTGCTTACAGATGTTGCAACTTGCCTTGCACCGGGCAGCCAATTTCACCCAGTCAGAGAGATCTGTTGTTCCAATCCGCCCAGCTGGGGTGACCTTTGAAACCCCTGGCTGCCAGCTTCAGAGGCTCTGAGTGGAGTCCCAGGGAAACCAGGGATGGACTCTCATGGGTTTTTACTTGTTCAGAGCTGCAGGTTCCAATCTGAGTGCAGAGCAAAGAGAGGACGCTGTCAGGCCGAAAGTTGAGTCCTTGGAGCGGCTGGGCACACCCCCAACTCCACATCTGGCCTGGAACACCACCCACCCCTAGGCACATCTGGCCTGGGATTACCACCCAGCTCCTGAGACCCAGCTCCCTCCTCCTCGAGCTGAAGAAGCCCTATTTATGATCCCTGGAGTGGGAGAAAGCCCAGAGAACAGATGGGCGGGGGACTCCTGTGCTCCTGTCTTAAGGAATCTGGGCTGAGATTTGCACCACGCTCCACAGACTGTGTTCATATTGACAACAGAACCCAGCAGCACTGGTCCTGACCCCTGGAGAGCTTCAGGAGTGGTCCCTGGTGCATACTTCTAAAACATGGCAGCAAGCTGACGTGCAGTCCAGTCCCTCTCCTCCAGGGGACAGAAGGTACTTCCATAGTTCCAAAGGAGCCTCTCATCCTATGCAGCTCACACAGACAGACTGCAGATGTCCAAATCAGAAATGATGTGGATTTAAGCTTTTCTACTGGCTCATGTCTGATTCTTGAGTAACTGGTCTTCTCCTAACACCTAGCTGACCCCTTAGCCTCTAGCTCAGGAGTTCTCAAACTTTTTGGTCTCAGGGTCCCTTCGTGCTCCTAAAATTATTGAAGATCCCAAAGAGCCTTTGTGTGTAAATTGCTGCTATCAATACTTTACTGTATTAAATTAAATACTTACTATATTAATTAAAACTAAGAAATAGTGATTCATTTAAAACATCGATAATAAGCTCATTATGTTAACAAAAACAACACCTTTAAAAGAAAAATACATTTTCTGAAACAAAACCCAAAAAAAATTTTAGCAAGAAGAGTTGTTCATTTTTGCTAATTTCTTTAACGTCTGCCTTAATAGAAGACAGCTAGATTTTCGTATCTACTTCTGCATCCAGTTGGTTGTGACATCACAGTGTTTGTAACTGCTGGAAAACTCCACTTGATTGAAAAGGAGAGTGAAAAAAGTGATGACATCTTATTACAAAAAGCAAATGACATCTTATTACAAAAATTATTTGGACCTCCTGGGCACATGAAAGAGTCTCAGGGACCCCCAGGGTCTCCAGGGCCCACTTTGAGAACCATTGCTCTACATTATTCCCTGCTCTCCCCATCACCATCTGTTCTTCTGTCCTCCGTAAAGCAGCAAAGTGGAAAGAGAAAAGTGGTTTTATAGGAGCAGTGCTGTGTGGCTTTGAGGGGCAGGTGGGAGAGAAGGTGGATCAAAACCTAATTTGATTCCATCTTTTTTTCCAAGGCGGGGTGGTTGAACAAATGTGGGCCAGAGAGATCTGAAGACAGACACTGATGGAAAGAACACTTTTAAGTCAACTGAGTCCTCGGTCCAGACTAAATATGCACCCCAGACTCTGGAAGACCTTGCACATGGTAGATATTTGAATGTTTTATGGATAATAAAGGAAGAAATGAATCCAGGAAAACAATGCTGCTCCCCTTGAGGAACAGAGGTGAACCCAGATCTAGGTCTCCTAGACAGAGGTCTCTGGGGGACAACAAGGCCGCAGAGTCATTTTGAACTGGACAGAACTAAGGACAGCAATTCAGACAAAGTCATGGAAGGTGTGTCTATCACACACATCGAAGTTGGCCGCCATGCAGTCGTGTGGTTATTCGATTAACATCTGTGTCCCCCACTGGAAGGTAAGCTCCTCCACCAGGTCACAGGTCCTGTGTGGTTCACTCACTACCGTATCCCTAATGCCTAGAATACGGATGAGCGCACAGTAAGTTCTCAACAAATGCTTGTGGAAGACATGAATCAATTGAAAGTTGGACTAAAAAAGCATAAAAAAATCACTTCCAAACTATGGCAGCACTTAATTTTGTTGTGGAGCAAATATGTGAACATTAGAGAGAGGATGTAGGGAAAGCAGTGGGCAAATAGGTCACAGCAATAAAAAAATCTACCCCTCTGGGGCCTAGAGGCATTTGGTTCCAGATACATGGGTACCAGTCCTGGCTCTACACCTGGCATGTAACTCGCGCATCCTTTCCCCTCTTTGCTTCTCAGGCTGCCTGGGTGTGAAGTGAACACAATCACACCTGGCCCTGGGTACACTCTCTGGGTTTCCTGCTGGCATCCTTGAGAGACTCAGGCCCAGGTTTCTCGGTTCCTAAGGGAAATCAGGTAAAGCCAGCCCACTCCTTCCTCCTCCCAGCTGAGTTCTTCCCTGAGCCCACAGGCAGCCCCTCCCTCCCCATGGCGTCCTGGGCCTTTCCTCTCAAAAGACACGTTACAGGAGGGCTGGGCTTCTGCAGGGAGACAGCTGCCGGCGTGAGCCCGGCCACGTCAGCAGAGCAGCAGGCTGCGGGCAGGAGGGGGTGTCCACTCAGCAACGCTACCCTGAGTGCCCACATCTTTGGCAAAGAGTTGTTTTAAAATTTTCTTAAAAGGGGATCAAACCAAAAACAACCCCCAAAAACAAGCCAAAAAAAAAAAAAAAAAAAAAAAAAACACCCAGCCAAATGAACACACAGGGTGAACGAGTGAGGCCTGGTCTCCTATAGCTGCTCTTTTCCTGTTGGGATTCTTGCTTAATTTGAGATTTAACGAGACCCGCTGAGAGAAGCTTGCTGCAATAACAGTCACACGCAGAAAGAAATCAAAGCCAGAGCCAGAAACCCCGGTTATACGGACATTAGCGACACGCACATGCCTATCACAGTCTAGCCACACCCTCAAGTGCACGCAGCTCACGTCAGCGTCATCCCCGCAGAAGTGCCTGTGGGGCCACAGGCACGTTGACGCCACCCGCCCCTTCTCAGATACTTCGCCCGCCCGCTCCGCGCTGCTGAGCCACGCCGACGTGCCCGTGCTGTGCGCACCGCGAGGGCTCGGGCAGGAGCAGCCCCGCCGCGGTCTGCGGGAGCCCGGGACACGCACGCGGGGCGCGGGAACGGCGCGGGGCATCCACCCACAGGCTGCCCCCCTCCCCTCCCCGCGGGGAACACACTGCGATGCAGTCACACCTGCTGCGTTCCCCACGCGCAACTGCGTGGCCCGAGGCAAGGGACGACCTCTGAGAGTCTTAGTCTCCTCCTCTGTAAATGGAGCTACTGTGAATATACTCCCCGACCTGCAGGGCTGCTCTCAGGGTCAGCAACGCGTAAAAAATTCAGCCCGGCCCCGGCCCCGCCGCAGAATGACTGCTGCATCCGTACGGGCTGCTAGCGTCAATGTTCTTCTTGTCGTCGCTGTTTTAAGGTTTCGGTCAGAAGCTCAGAGGATGGAAGCAGCCTTAGGCCGGGAGGGGCCGGCTCAGGAGATATGGGCAGGCAGCCCCTGGCCGGTAAGCAGCTCGGGAGAGCCCGAGGCCCGGGTGCGCACTGTGGCTGCACCCTAGCTGCTGTGCGACCTTCAGAAAGTCACTTCTCATCTCTGGTTCTCTCTCTCTCTGACCTGAAGGGCCTCTCTGGACCTTCCTGCCCTCGTTCACCTGTGTCTCTAGAGCTGTTGTCAGCTCTCCATAGGATCCCTGGGCAGGTAGGACAGGTTCCAGCAGGGGGACCCAAGCCCAGGGCAGAGACAAGATGCTTCGGGACACCAGGGGAGGAGAAAAGAGACTTCTGTTCCAGGCCCGCCACGCAGGGCTTCACAGGCCGGCAGCCGAATCAGGCAGGTGCATCTGGTCCTCGGGGCACACCTGTGGGACGGGGGCGCTGGCCCTGAGGACTCTGAAGACTGAACCAGCACTAGGAATGGGCACGTATGCAGCTACTCCAGCTTCTCAGCCTCTGACCTCTCCCAGGTCGAGCTTCTGATTCTGTCCAGAGAGGGGCTGGGGCTCAAAGAGCTGAGGGGAAACCCCAGGGAAAAGAGGAGCAGAAGGAACCAATAATGGCTCCTGTTTAGTGGGCACGTACTAGGTGCAGGGAGTGGAGTACATACTTAAGGTGACTCCCTTAGCAGAGCAGCTAATATTAACAGCAAAATTAACAGGGCAGGGCGCTGGGAGAGTCATCTGCTCATAAAGTAAGTGGAATATGTTCCTTTTCTTTCTACCACTTCATTATTCCTCTCTCTCCTCCCATTGAGCCGACATTTAGTATTTCAAGTTATTTTGAAACAGGGCAGGGGGAGCAGGTGGAAGGGGTGGCAGGTGGGCAGGGGTGGTGGGTGCGCTCTTGGGGATGTCGTGTCTGAGGGGTGAGAGCAGAGGGAGAGGGAGGAAAGGGAAGGGTCCCCACTCTGTGCCCCGAGTCTGCCTGGCCCTTCCTCTCCTGGTCTTTAGAGAAGCCGAGGAAAGCTCTGGAAAAGCAGGCCCAGGAAGGAAGGGAGTTCACGATTCTGCTGATCACACCCTCCCTGGAGGGACCCTGAGCAGCTCCTCCAGCTTCAGACAGGCGTGTCCCATCCCTTCTACCTGAGCCACCGGAAGGACACGCTGCCCCTCAGCTTTCTGCCAGGAGCTGGCCCCAGGGTGGTGATCTGAGGGGACCGGCCCAGAGGATCCTGTGCTGGGAGGGCCCTTGGATTCTGAGAACACTGAGGCCACAAGTGAGCTGTGAGTGGAGCTCACCCAGGGCTGGCTACTGAACACGGCCCCAGCTTCTCTCCACACAGTTTAGGGGAGTTGCCAGCACCCCGTGCCCTGTTTCTTCTGGGAAAACACTAGCCCCGTGGCTGGGCTAACGCCTGGCTGATTTGAGGACAGAGAATGAGAAAGCCCCTTCTATGGGAGGCCTGCCTTCTTCGTGACAGGCTCAGGCACTGGGCTGGGACATGTCTTCCAAGGAGAGGGGGAACAGGAAGCACTGCTGACAGGAGGGGCTGCAGAGATGTGGACGTGGATAAGAGCTAGGGCTGAGTTTGAAGACTGTCTCCAGCCACAGGCATCCACAGCTCCTGCTGGAACTCCTGGGGCCCAAGCAGGTGCCAGCACGCAGTTGGCTCGAGCATATCCCTGTTTCCCCCGAGCTTCCCTTACTGAGAGGCACGGGGATCCTTTTTTTGCAAACCCTGACACAGCACAAGAACACAAGGCAAACCAACCTGCTTCCTGGATTTGAAATTCGAATCTGCAATTGTATTCTAATTACTGGTGGAGACACAACCTACCTCCTCCGGCTGAAGCCAAAGGCCCAGCCAACAATGTATGCATTTCTAGTTTCCCTCCCACTCTTGGTTCGCACTGAGACCAGGGGGCAGGTGCACAGAGAGGGGAATGAGGAGGGAGGCAAGACCAGGCAGCTCTAACATGCCAGAGGAGGGAGGGTGCTAAATCTAAGGGGGGTTTTTCCCATGTAATTTTCACTTTTGCTGCCCCAACCAGAGAGAGATGATCATGTCCTACTCTAGGATCAAGCCCAGAATGAATCAAGAACACTGTTGGGGTAACCGCAGTCCCGGCACACCAGGAACAAGAAAGTGACCATCTACGAGTAAGCTAGGTGGGGATGTCAGCCAGTGGACTTGGCCAAGCCATCCCACCACAGGCCGTACAGTCAGACATGCTGCACTTGAACCTGCTCCTGCCCTTAGTAGCCAGATGACCGTGGGTGATTTACCTAATCTCTCTAAACCTCAATTTTCCCCAGTGTAAATCTGTTCTGTAGGGCTCTATGCAGATTAGAGGGAAGGTCAAGTATCTACCACAAAGTAGATACCCAACACATTGTAACTGTAATGCAGTTTCTAACCATGCTGGGCACAGAGCAAGCAGTTGCAAATGGTAACTCTCTGGTAACAGTCAACTAGGAGGACCAATCAGAGGTACCACATTTCACTTAGAAGTTCTAGTTCATTGAAATATTGCTGCAAACATCGCCTTATCTATTCCAGAGAGTAGATCACTAATTCACACTCTTATATTGACTTCTTTTACTCAGTTACTTGTCATTGGCTAGACAATACGCATTGCTCTCATCCCAAACTCTAGCATGCTGGTTAGCACAGTGGAATATGACTGGATCGCAGAATGTGAGGGTTGGTAGAGGACCTAAATCATCTAGCCCAACCCCCTCACTTTACGGACAAGGAAGCAGGCCCAGAGTGGACTTACGTATTCTCAAAGACCAGAGGGTAGATCTGTGAAGTTTGCAAGGCACAGAGAATGAACCATACCATATAAACAAGTGAGCCCTGCAGCAGAGAACTGAGCTGGGCAGGGGAAGATGGTGGTGCATGTCTCAGCTCAAGGAAACTCACCTGAGAAAGGGATGGGTCAAAAGAGGTTTTGAGAGATATAGTCATTACATTGATTCAGACTAAGTTGCAGAGGGCCTAGAGGGTAACAATGTTCTTAGATAATGCTACCAAAAGCAATGGATTTAAAATAAACTTAGAGCTACTGACAACTTAACGAAATGCCTTCCCAATCAAGATCTCATTTCGACTTCATAATATATTGAGATACGTTACGACCCCATTTTATTGATGGGAAATCTGAGGCTCAAAGACCAAGTGATTTGCCTAAAGTCACATAGCTAATAAGGCAGAACTAGAATCTAGTCCTGCTTACTCCAAATCCTGGCTCAATTCGGTAACATGCTCAGGAAGGATTTAGCAAGATATGTTGAATCTTATCATAATAAACACCACACCCAACAGGAAATTTCCAGTATAACAACTGTGTTGCTATTCCCTCAGATTTTATTGGAATGATATCTGATGGATACAAATTTGACTAATGTAGTCAATCCCCTGCCCAGAGAAAGCCCCTTACATTTGTCCCAAACAAATGGGTGACTTCATTTCAATCCCTCATGCCTGAAGGAGAGCCATGCTTACTGGCAAATCTCAGGCAAGTTTACGCAGGACCCACGCCAACCATCAGTAGGTGTGCCTCACCCCACGCAGAGAGATGCTCTCCCTTCCCATCCACAGGCCAGACATCTCCGCGTTCTCCCCCAAAGCGTGCTGTTCTTCTCCAGACTCCCCTCAGTTCTCTTCCCCCTGGCTGGGCACAATCCCAGACCCTGGCCTTGGGTGCTGCCTCACAACTACCAGGGGATGCCCTGGCACTGGGACAAGCCCTGTGTTTCCGCATGCGGTTCACCCCTTGCCCCTACCTGCCCTCCCATGACATGAGGGCCTGTCCCCAGGACAGCCTCCAGCTCTAGATAAGAAACAAAGGCTTAGTGTTTCCTGGAATTTACCTGGGGTGGTGGAGAGCTGCCAACTCAACCCAACCAGGTTTCTCAGCCCAAGGGAGCAAAGTCAGGCTCAGACACAGCCCCTCTCCTCCTCTAGGCTTCTTCAGTCTTCACTGTGAGGGGCTGTATCATCTTCCCTCCACTGCTGGTGGCACCCCCCCGACACTGTGCAGCCCCACTAGGGACAGGGGCACAGGGGAGCCTGCTTCTCAAGGTGCCTTCAGGATTCTTGGGGTACCAACCTCAGGCCCTTTGTGGAGGAGACTCGCTCACCCTGGAAACCTGGAATATCAGGGCTGGAAGGGACCTTAGAAATGATGCCATCACACCCCCAACCCCAGAGTGGAGCAACTCATCCTGGAACATCAACTAGACTCAAAGATTTGGGGGAAACATTTCTATATGAGAACCAATGCGTTCATATTGGTGTACCGAATGGAAACCATAAGTTGATTTTACAAATTATCCTAAGACTTCAAAGAAATGTGATGCTTTCTGCAAGCTGCTTCAGGCTACACCCCAAGCCCCTACCCCCAGAATACTAGTTCTTTCTCCTCTTCCCTTGGGGGTGGCAGAGTCAGAGAAGCACTGGTCCCACCCAACCCCTGTATCACAGAAAGGAAACCTCAGGTCCAGCCAGATGAAGTGACCGTGAACCACAATACCTACTATTACTAATAAAAATAATACGTTCACTGAATGCTTACTAGGAGCCAGGCACTGTACTGAGGGTTCTACCTAAGTTAACTTTCATTTTCAAAGCAACTCTAAAAGAGGTATGATTTTCACTTTAAAGATGAAAGGCAGACTCAGAAGTTGAGCAATATACCCAAAATCGCAGAGCTAACGACAGCTGCTTCTTACCAGCCGGATTTGAACCCAGGCCTCAGACTCCGAGGTTCAGGGCCTTGGTGACGTCATACCACTAGTGATGCCACAGGGAGGAGCTGGGAATGGGTCAGAGTCCAGGGTGCTGGTGTCTTGTCCTGGCTCTGCCACTAGCCTGCACGCAGCCCCAGAACACAAGGGGGCCTCACCTCAGCCTATCAATAAGGAAACGGAGGCTCAGAGACAAGCGCACAACTTAAGGCCAGAGCCACTGAATTTTAGGGACAGGATCTGCTAACAGCAGGCTCTGGGGGGAGTATCCTAACTTCTCTGGGGTTAGAAGACCTCTAACATCCCTCCTGGATGTACCAGTGATAACCTTTTGTGCACATCCTGTCAGCCTCTGTGAGCCCGAGTACGTGTGGGGGCCTCACTCACTTCGGTCTGCAGACAGAGCTACCCTTAACCTCTTGCCAGGGTGCTGGACGGGCGTGCTAAGGGAACTCGTTTGACAGTTGCCAGTCGCTTCTGGTTCTGAACTGATCAACCAGCCTACGAGTCATTAGCTAAGCCCTGTATGCCAGGAAGCAGAATGTATACCCAGTGGCCACAGGCCACAGCCACAAGCACGCACATCCCTCTCAACCAGGAAATTCCAGAAGTTCACTCATTCCTGTGGTTCGCATCTCTAAGAATCTTCTTCCAGATCCCAACTTCTTAGGTCCCTGATGTCTGTCTAAAGAGCCTACTCCAGAGCTGGACAAAAGCATGCTGAAAAGATGCGACTCCTTCGTGACTACTTAGAATGTTTGCATTAGCAGTGGTATCCATGCTGCTCGCCTGAGCCCATCCAGCCAGGTTTATCAACAGGAAGAACCCCGGATGAAGGGTCCGAACGCACACACCCATCACAGTGTGTTTACCCAGCTCCATCCCGAACCCCATGGGGATCTGTGCATTGGGAGGAAGGGATCAGAACGTCAGGGGGTGGAGAGAGAGGAGTCAGAGAAAGCTGAGACTCAGGGCCAGCACTCCTTACTTTGGCCCTGAGGAGGGCCCTGGACGTCAGGGAGCCTCAGCCTGCTGGGGAAGAGCCGCACCTGGGAGTAGATAAAGGCAGCTCACGGCCCCTGCCTGCTTCCTCCCCAGCCCAGCCCAGCCCTCAGCCCCCACCCTGGCTCTTGCTGCTCCTCCTGAGCCTGTGGTCTGCAGGGTCTGGAGTCTCCTCCAGCTGCGGCTCTTTCAAGCTGAGCGACTCGAAATTTACACAGGCCCCCCCTAACGTCCTAAGCCTGTCCCAGCTCCCCATGTAGCCACTGACTGGGGAGCCCTCATACCTCTTCTAGACAGGCTCCAGGACCCAGGCCACTCGCTGGGGGCTGGCAGGCCACCACCTCTCACCTTCCCTTTCGTGCCCCTTGAGCAGGCAGGAGAACCCACTCAAGCACCAGGTGTGCTGTCGGTGGCGGGGCTGGCCCGGCGCCCAGGCAGACCCTTTGCTGTCCTGCCGTGACCCTCACGCGGGGCTGTGGCTTAAGGCCCTCCTGCACCATGGCCGGCCTGCCTGCCTCCCTCCCTCCCTCCCAAAGCATGCCCTCTGCTTCCCTGTCTCAGCAGAGGATTAGGGATGCTACTGAGAACATCCAGTGCTTACCGTCTGCAATAATGGACGATAACAGAGAGTGACGCATTAGCCCCTTTAATGACTTTTTCCACCAATCATGTCTACCTCACTTCCTCCTCAGGCGTCACTGAAGATACTGACAAGGCTAACATGTGTTTCTTCTCTCCCGCCGCCAAACCTGCTCTGGAGGGGTGCTGTTAAGAAAGAAAATGGTGACCCCTGGGAACCCGGAGGAAAGGGCGTGGAGAAAACTGCTGGATGAGGGAGAACACAGTGCATCAGCAGAAACACGGCCAAGTGTGACTGACCCTCTGGAGAGGGGACTGTGCTTACCGGTGTCAGCTCAACTGGCCCTAGTGGGGAGGAGAGAGCCCCTGTCCCTCCAATCCTCTCTTGGAAACCGGGGGCCAGCAGGAAGATCAGTGGCCACCCCCGTGCCAGCTGGGCTCACACCTGGCCAGGGGAGCACAGACCTTGAAGACAGGGGACTTGGAATCCTATTGGAGAGGCCAGATCAACAAAAGAGAAAAAGCACAGGGACCAGGAAAGTGGGATCGGAAAGAAAACAACTAGTGGGGCACTGGCCTGTTCATGGGCCTTTAAACCCTTCATGTTTTTCCACTACTGAACCCCACAGCTCTGCACCCTGCTCAGGACACTCGGCCAACACAAATCAGCAGGTCGTCTCTCAGCATTCAGCCTAGAGGGGAACATGGGCCCAGCATTTATTGGGTGTTAAGTGTTCTCTCTCCCCCGCAGTAAGAAGATGGGCACAGGACTCTGAAGAGAAGTATGTTGTTTACCATCACTGCAAAGCTTTGAAATGGCCATCCTAGTTGTTAGAACACTTGCTCCTGGGGAATGCAGGTTAAGCTTCCATCCAGTGGGCATGGCAGCCAACCAGCTAGGCCTCTCCAGGTGTGGTGGACCAGGACAAGAAAGGGCTACTAACTGTGCTTATCCGTACCACACAGACCTAGAAAGTTAATAATGCATTTCTAATTGTTCTCATGAAATAATTTATCATTCATGCTTGAAGTAACATTCAGTTTTACTCTCACTCTGGGTTTTCATGATTACCCAATCAGGGATTTTTCTTAAGGAAAGAAGTCCCCTGGAACTTCCAAGAGTCCAGTGTCTGATGGGGGGAAATGATACTGCAGAACTCTGCTCTCCCTCACACCTATTAGCTGGGTTTCAACTCCTCGATGGCTTGTTCTTCTCGGTTTCTAGACCCAAGTGAGCTTCAGGGAAGCTGTGATTTGGCAAGAGTGGGTACTTGCTCGGGTGTCCTTTCTCTCAGCTGATCTTTGCCAGTTCTCAGCAAGTCTCTCTCTTTAGTTGAGACAATGCTCCCCAACCCCCCACCCGCCGCCCCGCCCCACATCTCTTAACTAGAGAAATAGTATCCAGGTGCCAGAAGGTAATTTCTTGCTTAAGCCCAGGAAAAGCCAAAGAGAGCTAGTTTATCTCCACACCTGCATCCCTCAACCAAACAATAGGACAAAACATCTGCAAAAGATCTAGCTGTCTCTTTCCTTCTGCCACCCCTGAAGCATTTCTCTGCCTGTTCGTGTGCAGAGTGAGCTGCACCTGTCTGGCTTCCCTGCTGACTGGAAGCCCCTCCGAGCTGAGACCGTGAGGAGATGCTGCCTAAAGAATGTCCCTTGTGTCTGCTCCCCGAGTTCCTCGATGTCCAGGTGGGCATCTCTGGGCACTTGAGGTCAGACCAATCCCCTTATGGGCACAGGGGAGAGGCCTCCCCCACAATCCCACTTTTCTTGCAAGCAGAACCTAAGGCTAGGCTTCCAGGCCGAATCACAGATGGTCAATGTGGTGCCCTGCTCTGGAAGGAGGTTCCCAATAAGACAGACTCGACAGAGCCAATGGAACATGGGGTAGACACCAAGAAAGAAACAGAGCCCACCCAGGCCAAGTTCCTACCGGCTTCAAGTTATCGTTTTCTACCATCTGAACATATTCTGCACTAGCCATGCATAGGCTTTTCTATTAAAAGTCAGGAACTTGTACAGTGAGAACTGTTCCCAGGTACACAAACAGGAGGATGCCTCAGCTGGCAAATGACCTATTCTGACTGCAGATACTCTTCTGCTCACTGAAAACTTTAATGGTCATAAACTCAATTTGTGGGATAGGTAAGGAAGGATGGAAGTAAAAGAGGAGCTCCTGGGTTGGAGTGAAATATGAATTCTCGCTACAGGCTAGGGCAGCTTGGGAATAACCACCTTGATTATCCTACAAGGAAGCAGAGCTATTTTCAAAAGAGCCACTTCTCCATCAGGCTTGGACCTGCCTCAGCATCACAGAATCTTAACTCACAAGCTCTTAAGCACTAGAGGCAACCAGCAGAGCAATTACCATCAACCTAGAACGTCTTCCTCCTTCCTTTTTAATAACTTGGGTGACTATATGACATATTACCCAAACCAGGACTCTTCTGAGAGTGAAGAGAGCACTACTAACACGTATGCTGGGACTGTCCAGGGGACCCAAGATATATGTGTGACCACCCTAATCACTCCCACCGTCTCCCTAAGTCTGGATGTGAGACATGACTGCAAGGATGTCGTCCCTGGCCAAGCCTCATGCTTCACATTCCCTCAGTCCAGGAAACTGTGATGTTATTTCATGTACTGGGTTATATCTGGACATGTTCGCATATCTGGCCTCGCTCCTCTTCCTAGACCATCAGTGTCTTGGTTGCTGACTTTTTTTTTTTTTAAGTAGAGTTGATTTACAATATTGTGTTAGTTTCAGGTGTACAGCAAAGTGATTCATTTATATGTATTTTTTCAGATTCTTTTCCATTATAGGTTATTACAAGCTATATTGCATATAGTTCCCTGTGCTGCACAGCAAATCCTTGTTGCTTATAAATTTTATGCACAGTAGTTTGCATATGTTAATCCCATGCTCCTAATTTATCCCTCCTCCCTTTGGTAACCATACATTTGTTTTCCATGTCTGTGAGTCTGTTCCTGCCTTGTATATAGATTCATTGGTATTAATTTTTAGATTCCACACATAAATGATATCATACAATATCTGTCTCTCTCTGTCTGACTTACTTCATTTAGTATGATAATCTCTAGGTCCACCCCTGCTGCTGCAAATGGCAATATTTTGTTTTTTTTCATGGCTGACTCATGGTCCCTTACACCATATTTTCTTTAACCAGCTGCCTGTTGACGGCCACTAGGGTTGTTTCCATGCCGTGGCTAATGTAAAGTGTGCTGCTATGAGCACTGGGGTGCATGTATCATTTTCAATTAGAGTTTTTGTCTTTTCTGGATGTATGCCCAGGAGTGGGACTGCTGGGTCATATGGCAGCTCTATTTTTAGTTTTTTAAGGAATCTCCATACAGTTCTCCATCGTGGCTGCACCAATGTACATTCCCATCAACAGGGCAGAAGGGTTCCCTTTTCTCCACACCCTCTCCATTGTTTGCTGACTTTTTGCATGAACGTTAAGCTTACTCTGGTCCCTTTGTTCCATCTACTTTTGGAATTATTCAGAAATAAATAATATTTGCTTAAAGCCTGGTTGTAAGTAGGATTGCAAATGACTTTCTTTTCCTAACATAAATACTGTCATTTAAAATATATTTTTCCAGTATTTTTCTATATATGTACTTTTTAAAACAAAATTATATATACATATTATCATTGCTTTCATCTTCATACTTTTGTTCGAGCTAAACCACAACCTTTTTCCTGGTTACAGAACACTCTTCCTAAGTCTCATTCTTAATGACTTCATAATATTCCATCAAGTGATGAACTATCATTTACTCAATTGTGCCCATTACTTACCATTTAAGTTGCTTCCAATTTCACTAAAATAAACAACATCACAAGTCACAATTTCATGAACATAACTTTTCCTTCACTCTAGATCATATTTCCTCAAGATATATTTCAAGAATTTCAATTACTAAGTCAAAGTGCTTGAAATTTTTATGGCTTTCAAATCTAGGTCCTCTTAATTTCTGTCAAGGCTCCCCAAATATTTTGCTCTCCTTCCTCAGCCCCAGTTTGATCTTGAGCAACTTGATCTGGTGCCAGGGCTCAGGCATGAGCCAGGTCCAGGGATTCCTGCACAGTTTGAAGGGATGTGCACTTAGATATCTGACCAAGCTATGCAAGACTTGAGAACTGAGGCAAGTATTGAGCAAGACAGGGGGAGGATCCCACCCCAAGGAGTCATGAAATTCTAAACAATTATTGTTATCAAGCAAAACAGGGGGGGTCTGCTCTCTCCTCTATAATCCTGCCAGTGGGGGCAACCCCAGAGGCCTCTGAGCCTTTTCTATCTAGCTGAGTCCTACCCTAACCTCAAGGTATCCTCTCCTCTAAGGCCTTCCCAGCAGGATTTATGACACAGGTTCTTGAGCACCAACGAGGGCAAATTTTCCAGTCTGTGATAAAACACAAAAAATGAGGACAATACGTGGAATTTTTCATATAGCTCATTACGCACAGAATAAAAGGCTGTCCTTTAACCTCAGTTTATGTCCTTCATATTTTCTTGGAATTAATCTATTCTTTCATTTATTTGTAAAAATGCCCGTGGCTTTGTTTAATTGGTAGTTTGTTCACTTATCGCATATGTTTTGAGAGCTCAGTCCCTGCCAGGTGCAATTCTAGACCCTGGACACAGAGCAGCAAATGCAAGGGACAGAGGCACCTGACAATGAGCTTTCCTGATGGTGATGTAAGTGCCTGACATGCAGCTTTTGACTGCGAGGCCTCCACTTCCAAGACATCCATTTCCTAAACACACTGCTGGCTATAGGACTAGATAAAGAGCCAGGCTGCCCCACCCGTGAGGTTCCCTTTTTTTAGAGAGAACTCTGGTGACCTAGACGATTGACCATTTGACGGTTTTTCCCTTCCTGTGCTTTAATTCCTGTTTTTATGCTTTAAATTCACCAATTAAGAGTGAACACTTGAAACCCTAGGCCCCCCATCCTCTTCCCCAATAAAGGCAAAACCTCAGGTCTGCTCCATCTCATGCTCTCTCTCCCTCCCTCCCCTCCCCCCTCCCCCACCCTGTGTGGCCCCGGGCAGGCCTTGCACCCTCCAGGATCTGTGAGTAATAAGCCTTGTCTTTTCTAAGTTCCCTGATGGTTGTTACTGAGGTGTGTCTTGCAATCCTAATAAGAATCACAAGGGTGGTCCAGCCACAACACTGGCTTCGGGTAGGGAGATATCTGTGGGGGCCACCACAAGTAGCACGACCCAGGGGAGTGCCCCCAGGCATTTCTAGCGGACAGCATCCCTATCAGCAGGTTGAGACCGCCCAGCGTGAGCTCTGACTGCAAAGGTTCTGTCTCCCTCTCCGCAGTGCCCTCGGGGGCACTGAGATTTGGACATCGTTGTATCTCCATGGTGGTGTCCTGCACAGTCCCCTCTCATTAAACGCTCGCTGAGGACAGGGTTTTATAAAGACACTGACACTCCCTGGAGGATTAGTGGGGACACACGCACCGCAAAGGGCCGCAGGCGGTATGAAGACGGCGTGAAATCAGCCAACTCGGGCCACACTGCCTGACTTCCAAACCCAGCTCTGCTGTGAGACCTTCAACAAATTCTTTCGTCTCTCAGCCTGTGTCCTCACGTGTAAAATGGGCAGGATTGTAACAGTACTTGCTTTAAGAGGCTTGAAGATGGAAGCCCTCTGCACAGTCCTTGGCACACCAGGAGCCCTCAATTAATGTGACCTAGGTGTAGCAATAACAGTAGCATCAACTGGGCACTAAATAAAGCAGCTAATACATCATTGTGTCAACATTAAACCAGGTGAAAGGTCACAGCCCAGAGAACCAAACTGATATCGAAGATACATTTGACTGGCCAGAAAAGTTAAAGATAGAACAGGGGAAATCAAATTTGTATGTGAAGGAAGAAAAAAACAAACTGGCCAGACTTTCTCTTCCTTCTCCACTGATGTCAATGACAGAAACTGATAGAATGTCATTTATGTCAGTGACAGAAACATAGCAAAATGCTCCTGCCAAATTCAAGTTTGCCCAATGAGGGGCACATGCCAGAACTCAACCACAATGGCTGCAGTGAGTTGGGAGGGAGTGGAATTAGGGGATAAACACACAAGTTCAGGGACTTTCCTAAAGTATGGACATTCCACAGACAGATAATTTCCGGTGCCACAGAGAGCTTCGGAATTTAACAAGTCTGGGGGAGGGTGGGGTGGGGTAGAAAACAGAACACTGGCCACAACGAGCAGCAGGACAAAGGCCCAAGTTTGCAGAGGTTTCTCTTAGCCCTGTGATTGAAATGCAATGCTGTACAGACTTAACATCAGCGGTGCAGATAAAATAATGTCAGCAGACTGGATAATTAAAGCTTTCTGGCTCACTTCTTTGTTCTGCTGCTTTCCGGAGGGAGGCTGATAGAAAACTAGATGGGTCCAGTAAACCAAGAATTCCTCAGAGTTTTAAGTATATTTTTAGTTACTCCTGACATCTGGGATAGCAGAGACATTATTTCAGGATCAGAGATCAGATCCTGATCACGCCCTTTACACTGGGCTAAACATCACTCTCTAAAATCCTTTGATGAGAATGTAATTATTGCAAAGATATGCACAGGCTAATTGAAACTACATTTACGGTGTCTATAGCTTCTGACAGAAGACGTTTCTGGCTGAGTGGAATAGATGCCATTAAATCAGCTGCTACCACTCCTATTTTCCACCGTCTTCCCAAATTCCTTCCTGGACCTGCATCTGGACCAGACCTGCTCCACTCAGGACTGGAGCTGCCCAAGACCAGGGGAGTGACCATCAGTCCACAGCCAGGTCCTTACAGAGCAGTGCTGGACCCAACTGCCTGGTCCTGCTTTCTTTTTAGAGCGTGGGCTACCCGACAAGGAAAGAGTAAATCACAGAACCACAGACACAGTTACGAGACCAGGGAGATCTTCTAACTCAATCTCCCACCCAGCAGAGGAATCCTATTCTGTCCCAAAGTGCGCAACGGTGGGACTGATATGTTTGCGGACAATTGCCAGGACCTACCTGAGCCATGAGGCTGGTGATTACAGGGACAGAACCAAAGCCATCAGGGGTGGAGGGAGGACTTAGCCGAGATCCTGGTGGGTCCCTCCGTAAGAATGCCAGGAGCTGCAGGACTAGGGATGCAGCTGAGACTAACTCCTCCAGCCCCTTTAGGGCGGGCTGGGGTTCTCCAGAGTTAGGTCTCACCCCACTCACTCATGCAGGAACCCCCCCTGGGCATGTCTGATAGGGGAAAATTCTCAGAAAGGGGAGAGGAAGGGGTGGCAGGGGAGGGAGTTCCGGTCACTGTGTAGGGCAGGGTCTGCTGAGCCATGACACAGCTTCCCCTAACTGGACCCAGTTCTGTTCCCTGGAGTCACATAAACTCTACCTTTCTACAAGACATGCCTACAAATACCTGAAGATTATCATCACTTATCCTTTATCCTTCTGCAGACGAAACACACTTAACCCCTTCAACTGTTCCTACTTGCCACTGTTTTCAAACCTTTGCACATCCTCTGGGCTCATGCTAGCTTCACCAGGACCCCCTGATGTGACCCTGAGGACTGAAGAAAGAACAGGAGCACAGTGGATAAACCACAGGTTTGAATCTCTATGCCATCACTCCCCATGCCTCAATTTCCTCCGCAGTTTCCTCCACAGCACCTGATAATCTTAGTTATGAGAAATGCGTGTCAGTTCATAGAGAACTCTTACAACTGTGCCTGGCGAGGTAGCTGATAAGCAGCTAACTAAGTCTCAGCTATTTCTTAGCACGATGCTTAACATCTAAGAAGTATGCAATGCATACACAAATTCTACAGCTGACACTCCGTTACTCACCAGCTTTCTTACCCATAAAACAACAGTACCACCTCTGAGCTTTGATGAGGTAAGGAGCGAGAAGTCTCCCAGTCAGTGCCTGGTGCATAACAAGCAGACCTACACACTAGCTTCCTTGCATTTGTGCGGAGGCAGCGGCTGGGAGCCACTCTCCATGGGTCTCTCACATTTCTGCATATCCTGCAAGCAGAGGCACTGACTGCCTTTGCTCCAGACTACCTTTACAAGAATATCCGTATCATAAACAACATTGGAAGAGAGTCTTCCTTTGGACCAAACACAGGCACACTTACTGTCCATTATAAAAGATTTGAGTTTCCTAAGCTCAGGACTTCTCTCCACTGTGTGTACAGGTGCCACCTGGCCCTCTGTGTCCCCCTATGGAGACTGAAGCTCAAAGAACTGGTGCGAGAACATGCTGGTCTCTGGTCACCATTACTGTTGTGAATCATAAAATTCTGTCCCTAACCCATGGAGCTCATCTTCTGCCAGCATTCATGAAAGCTCGGCAGCAAACTCGCTAGCTTGCCAGTGAAATCTCAGACCCTCCATAGTTATTAAAGACAACCTAGAGAAGAGATAGTGGCAAAATAACCATCCCCTCAAGCCCTCCGGCAAAGTTCTCAAACTATCATCAACCCTATCATAGTCTGTCCACATTTAGCTGATTTTTTAAAAATTCTAAGTGAAGAATTTTTATTTATTTCCTTATTTAATCATTTTCATTTTCTTCTTCTTGATTTTAATCTAAAGTTCTAATCGAGGTGTCTTCTAAAGGTTTTTTGAGGGGAGACATCTTTTGAACTTGAAGCTCCGCCTTTCAAGTACCTTTGTCAGAGATGCACAGACCAGAGTGTCTCCTGCTCTACTCACTCCTCCCACCAGACAAGGTAGACCCTCCTTCTAAACCTAGATTCTCATCTGTAGTATAGGACACCAGTTTGAATTGTATAAAACTCTTGACAAGCTTCTACCTCCATTCAATTTGTGGCCAAGAGCTCAGTGAGCTCTACCATCATCCTAGGGTGCTTTTCGTTCTCCCCTCACCCTGAGAGCGGTGGGTGGGCCCCTCATGTTAACACCTCCACTTCCAAAATGTCAGGATGTGTGACCTACGGGATGTGACATGGCTGAAGGTCAGCAGGACACCAGCTGGTGCAGTTAGGAAGAAGAGGTAAGAACACCCATATCCTGCTGGGAAATCTGGCCTAAAACCACCAAGGCTGTAACCCAGAGCAAGTCAAGATCTGAGAAGGCGGGAGGAACAATCATGATGGCAGAGTAGGAGGACGTGCACTCACTCCATCTTGCAAGAGCACCAGAATTACAACTAAATGCTGAACAATCATTGACAGAAAGACACTGGAACTCACCAAAAAAGACACCCCACATCCAGAGACAAAGGAGAAGCCGCAATGAGACAGTAGGAGGGGTGCAATCGCGTTAAAATCACATCCCATAAATGCTGGGTAGGTGACTCACAAGCTGGAGAACAGTTATACCACAGAAGTCCACCCACTAAAGTGAGGGTTCTGAGCCCCACATCAGGCTTCCTAACCTGGGAGTCCAGCAACGGGAGGAGGAATCCCCAGACAATCAGACTTTGAAAGCCAGTGGGATTTGATTGCAGGACCTCCACAGGACTAGGGGAAAGAGAGACTCCACTCTTGGAGGGTACACAAAAAAGTGTGCTCCCCAGGACCCAGGGGGAAGGAGCAGTGACCCCACAGGAGACTGAACCAGACCTACCTGCTGGTGTTGGAGGGTTGCCTGCAGAGGTGGGGGGCAGCTGTGGCTCACGGACGAGACGGGCACTGGTGGCAGGGGTTCTGGAAAGTGCTCACTGGCGTGAGCTTCCAGAGTCTGCCATTAGCCCCATCAAAAAGCCTGTAAGCTCCAGTGCTGGGTAGCCTCAGGCCAAGCACCCAACAAGATGGGAACACAGCCCCACCCACTGGCAAACAAGCAGATTAAAGTGTCACAGAGCTCCGCCCACCAAATCAGATTAAAGTTTTAATGAGCTCCAGCAAACCCAGCCCAACCCACCAGCAGTCCCTCCCATCAAGAAGCACGCAGGAGCCTCCTAGATAGCTTCCTTCACAAAAGGGCAGACAGCAGGATCAAGCAGTATCAGCAGTATTTCATCTTGTGGAACTGAAAACCACAGCCACAAAAAGAGAAAATGAAAAGGCAAAAGACTTTGTACCAGATGAAGGGACAAGATAAAATGCTAGAAAAACAACTAAATGAAGAGGAGATACACACCCTTCCGGAAAAAGAATTCAGAATAATGATGATGAAGATGATCCAGGACTCTGAAAATAGACTGGATGCAAAGATAGAAAAGTTGCAAGAAAAGTTTACCAAAGACCTAAAAGAATTAAAGAACAAAAAAAAAAAAAAAAAAAGAATTAAAGAACAAATAAACAGAGATATGCAACACAATAACTGAAATGAAAAATACACTAGAAGGAACGAATAGCAGATTAACTGAGGCAGAAGGGCGAATAAGTGACCTGGAAGACAGAATGGTGATCATCACTGATGCAGAAAAGAATAAAGAAAAAAGAATGAAAAGAACTGAAGACAGCCTAAGAGACCTCTGGGAAATGTGAAACGCACCAACATTCACATTATAGGGGTCCCAGAAGGAGAAGAGAGAGAGAAAGGACCTGAGAAAATGTTGGAAGAGATTATAGCGGAAAACTTCCCTAACATGGGAAAGGAAATAGCTACCCAAGTCCAGGAAGTGCAGAGAGTCCCAGGCAGGATAAACCCAAGGAGAAACACGCCAAGACACATAGCAGTCAAATTGACAAAAAGTAAAGACAGAGAAAAGTTATTAAAAGCAACAAGGGAAAAATGACAAATAACATACAAGGGAACTCCCATCAGGTTAACAGCTGAGTTCTCAGCAGAAACTCTGCAAGCCAGAAGGGAGTGGCACGATATATATTTAAAGTGATGAAAGGGAAGAACCTACAACCAAGAATACTCTACCCAGCAAGGATCTCATTCAGACTCAATGGAGAAATCAAAAGCTTCACAGATGAGCAACAGCTAAGAGAATTCAGCACCATCAAACCAGCCCTATGACAAATGCTAAAGGAACTTCTCTAAGCGGGAAACATAAGAGAAGAAAAGGACCTACAAAAACAACAACAAAACAATTAAGAAAATGGTAACAGGAACATACATATCGATGATTACCTTGAATGTAAATGGACTAAATGCACCAACCAAAAGATATAGACTGGCTGAAGGGATAGAAAATCAAGACCCATACATATGCTGTCTACAAGTGACTCACTTCAGACCTAGGGACACATATAGACTGAAAGTGAGGGGATGGAAAAAGATATTCCATGCAAATGAAAATCAAAAGAAAGCTGAAGTAGCGATACTCATATCAGATAAAATAGACTTTAAAATAAAAAATGTTACAAGAGACAAGAAAGGACACTACAGGGGCTTTCTAGGTGGTGCAGTGGTTAAGAATCTGCCTGCCAATGCAGGGGACATGGGTTTGATCCCTGCTCCAGGAAGATCCCACATGCCACAGAGCAACTAAGCCCATGCACGAAAAAAAAAAAAAAAAAAAAAGACACTACATAAAGACCGAGGGATCAATCCAAGAAGAAGAGATAACAATTAAAATATATATGCACCCAATATAGGAGCACCTCAATATATAAGGCAAATGCTAACAACTATGAAAGAGGAAATCGACAGGAACATAATAATAGTGAGGGACTTTAACACCCCACTTACACCAATGGACAGATCATCCACACAGAAAATTAATAAGGAAATACAAGCTTTAAATGACACAATAAATCAGCTTGATTTAATAGATATCTATAGGACAATCCATCCAAAAACAGCAGATTACACGTTCTTCTCAAGTGCACATGGAACATTCTCCAGGATAGATCACATTTTGGGTCATAAATCAAGCCTTGGTAAATTCAAGAAAATTGAAATCATATCAAGCATCTTTTCCAACCAAAATGCTATGAGATTAGAAATCAATTACTGTGAAAAAAAAAACGGTAAAAAACACAAACACATGGAGGCTAAACAATACACTACTAAATAACCAACAGATCACTGAAGAAATCAAAGAAGAAATTGAAAAATACCTAGAGACAAATGACAGTGAAAACACAATGATCCAAAACCTATGGGATGCAGCAAAGGCAGTTCTAAGAGGGAAGTTTATACCAATACAATCCTACATCAAGAAACAAGAAACATCCCAAATAGACAATCTAAACTTACACCTAAAGAAACTAGAGAAAGGAGAGCAAACAAAACCCAAAGTTAGTAGACGGAGAGAAATCATAAAGATCAGAGCAGAAATAAATGAAATGGAAACAAAACAATAGCAAAAGTCAATAAAACTAAAAGCTGGTTCTTTGAGAAGATAAATAAAATCGATAAACCTCTAGCAAGACTCATCAAGAAAAAGAGGGAGAGGACTCAAATCAATAAAGTTAGAAATGAAATAGGAGAAATTACAACGGACACCACAGAAATAAAAAGCACCATAAGAGACTACTACAAGCAACTATATGCCAATAAAATGGACAACCTGGATGAAATGGACAGAGTCTTAGAAAGGTATAACCTTCTAAGACTGAATCAGGAAGAAACAGAAAATATGAACAGACCAATCACAGGTAATGAAATTGAAACTGTGACTAAAAATCTCCCAACAAACAAAAGTCCAGGACCAGATGGACTCACAGGTGAATTTTATCAAACATTTAGAGAAGAGCTAACACCCATCCTTCTCAAACTCTTCCAAAACATTGCAGAGGAAGGAACACTCCCAAATTCATTTTATGAGGCCACCATCACCCTGATACCAAAACCAGACAAAGATACTACAAAAAAAGAAAACTACAGACCAATATCAATGATGAATTTAGATACAAAAATCCTCAACAAAATACTAGCCAACAGAATCCAACAACACTTTAAAAGGATCACACACCATGATCAAGTGGGGTTTATCCCTGGAATGCAAGGATTCTTCAATATACGCAAATCAATCAATGTGATACACCATATTAACAAACTGAAGGATAAAAACCACATGATCATCTCAATAGACGCAGAAAAAGCTTTTGACAAAATTCAACACCCATTTATGATCAAAACTCTCCAGAAGGTGGGCATAGAGGGAACCTACCTCAACATAATAAAGCCCATATATGACAAACCCACAGCAAACATCACTCTCAATGGGGAAAAACTGAAAGCATGCCCTCTAAGATCAGGAACAAGACAAGGACGTCCACTCTCACCACTACTATTCAACATAGTTTTGGAAGTCCTTGCCACAGCAATCAGAGAAGAAAAAGAAATAAAAGGAATCCAAACTGGAAAAGAAGAAGTAAAACTGTCACTGTTCACAGATGACATGATACTATACATAGAAAATCCTAAAGATGCCACCAGAAAACTACTTGAACTAATCAATGAATTTGGTAAAGTTGCAGGATACAAAATTAACACACAGAAATCTCTTGCATTTCTATACACCAACAATGAAAGATCAGAAAGAGAAAATTAAGGAAACAATCCCATTCACCACTGCAACAAAAAGAATTACATACCTAGGAATAAACCTAACCAAGGAGGTAAAAGACCTGTACTCAGAAAACTATAAGACACTCATGAAAGAAATCAAAGATGACACAAACAGATGGAGGGACATACCATGTTCTTGGATTGGAAGAATCAACATTGTGGAAATGACTATACTACCCAAAGCAATTTACAGATTCAATGCAATCCTGATCAAATTACCAATGGCATTTTTCACAGAAGTAGAACAAGAAATCTTACGATTTGCATGGAAATGCAAAAGACCCCGAATAGCCATAGCAATCTTGAGAAGGAAAGATGGAGTTGGTGGAATCAGGCTTCCTGACTTCAGGCTATACTACAAGGCCACAGTGATCAAGACAGTATGGTACTGGCACAAAAACAGAAATATAGATCAATGGAACGGCACAGAAAGCCCAGATTTAAACTATGGTCAACTAATCTTTGACAAAGGAGGCAAGGATATACAATGGAGAAAAGGCAGCCTCTTCACTAAGTGGTGCTGGGAGAATTGATCAGCTACATGTAAAAGAATGAGATTAGAACACTCCCTAACACCATACACAAACATAAACTCAAAATGGATTAGAGACCTAAATGTAAGGCCAGACACAATAAAACTCCTAGAGGAAAACATAGGAAGAACACTCTTTGATGTAAATAACAGCAAGATCTTTTTTGATCCATCCCCTAGAGGAATAGAAATAAAAACAAAAATAAATAAGTGGGACCTAATGAAACTTCAAAGCTTCTGCACAGCAAAGGAAACTATAAGCAAGACAAAAAGACAACCCTCAGAATGGGAGAAAATATTTGCAAACGAATCAACAAAGGATTAATCTCCAAAATATATAAACAGTTCATCCAGCTCAATATCAAAAAAACAAACAACCCAATCCAAAAATGGGCAGAAGACCTAAATAGGCATTTCTCCAAAGAAGACATACAGATGGCCAAGAGGCACATGAAAAGCTGCTCAACATCACTAATTATTAGAGAAATGCAAATCAAAACGACAATGAAGTATCACCTCACAACGTTAGAATGGGCATCATCACAAAATCTACAAACAGTAAATGCTGGAGAGGGTATGGAGAAAAGGGAAGGCTCTTGCACTGCTGGTGGGAATGTAAACTGATACAGCCCCCATGGAGAACAGTATGGAGGTTCCTTGCAAAACTAAAAATAGACCTACCATATGACCCAGCAATCCCACTGCTGGGCATGTACCCAGAGAACACCATAATTCAAAAAGACACATGCACTCCAATGTTCGTTGCAGCACTATTTACGATAGCCAGACCACTGAAGCAACCTAAATGTCCATCAACAGATGAATGGATAAAAAAGATGTGGTACATATATACAATGGAATATTACTCAGCTGTAAAAAGCAATGAAACTGGGACACTTGTAGAGACATGGATGGACCTAGAGTCTGTCACACAGAGTGAAGTGAGTCAGGAAGAGAAAAACAAATATTGTATATTAACACATATATGTGGACTACAGAAAAATGGTACAAATCAACCGGTTTGCAAGGCAGAAATAGAGATACAGATGTAGAGAACAAACATATGGACACTAAGTGGGGAAAGTAGGGAGGGCTGGGGGGGAACGAATTGGGAGACTGGGATACCAGATTGTACACTCTAAATATATACAGTTTATTGTAAAAAATAAAAAGTTAAAAAAAAAGAGAAAAATAAATATTGTATATTAACACATATATGTGGAATATAGAAAAATGGTACAAACCAACCGGTTTGCAAGGCAGAAATAGAGACACAGATGTAGAGAACAAACATATGAACACCAAGTGGGGAAACGGGAGGGGTGGGGGGGAATGAATGGGGTGATTGGCATACCAAATTTTACACTCTAAATATATGCAGTTTATTGTATGTTAACTGTATCTCAATAAAAGTTCTTAAAAAAAAAAAAAACAGATCTGAGAAGGCAGCTGTGTGAATGGAGTAGGAAACTGCAGATACCTCCATGTGTGTGACTCATCTCTGGCACTAAGAAAGAAAGGGGTACAGTTAAGGACAATGTTATGAAATGCAATTTCAACTCACTCCAGGCAGCTTAGTAGGAGGCTGGTAGATATGAAGCTGTCAGTGACTCCAAATCTTCCTCAGACACCACAAATTAGTGGGATGAGATCTTTCCTCCTGCCCTCTGCCACCACCACTACCACTGTAACTCGTTTTCAGATCAAAGATTCACGCACTTGATAAACTCTAGCTCACAGATACCCACTGGCTATTCAGATCAGCGACCAGTGATTTTCATTGTTTTCTCCCTTGGGTACTTTCCTGCATTTATATGTACCCTCCCTCTCCAGCACAAAACTGGGCATATGTGGGTCTCAGCATCTGGCATTAAATTATAACATGCTTCTTTTCAAAATGAATAAGTGAGCCAATAAATCTCTTGAACTACAATGCTTTTCTCTTATTCATCTTTTTAAATTGAGGGGGTTTTATTTTTAGATTTTACTGTCTGAATATTTCTTACAATATTTTTAAGCATGACTGGGTATCCCAAGATCTCAACATCTGGTCATAAGTTACTTGCAGAACTGTGGCATAGTTTTCTTTCTTTTGAAAAATAATTAATCTGTGATGGCTTTAATGGATAGCAAATGAATAAAAATAGCTTTTGCCTTAACAGAGTTTCAGCAGGAAGCTTGGGCTTTATCAGGCCCCATGATAAGGGATCACCTGGGAAAGTTGAGTAACTATGTTCCTGGGATAACTCCAGCAGATAGATCCTTGGCTCACAGGCTTAGCACAGCTTAAACTCTCATCTCACACCCAGAGTCTCCCTTGTGTTGTAGAGAGCTCTCAACTTCAGTCCTGCCTCCTTAAGGTGGCCTCCCATCTCTTCAAAGCTCTCACCGTGTCCCATCCAGAAACTGCTTCGTGAGCTCTCCTACAATCCAACAGGTTCTCTGGTTTCATTATGTCTGTGTAAGAGATGGGACAGGATCCAGGTCTTACCCCAGATGCCCGATTGTCAGAAAACTCATCTCTCTCCCTACGCAGATTAACTCCTGGTGTGTCCAGCCTTAGGGGGTCTTGAGGCTGCTCCACAACAGACACTGTGCCCAGTTAGGGATGGCCAGACCTTCACACCTGGTTACCGCCCCACAGGCACAGATCAATAAAACCCAGCCAATGGAATGTTACTCAGCCATAAGAAAGAAGGAAATAGTGCCATTTGCAGCAACATAGATGGACGTAGAGATTATCACACTATGTGATGGGGCCATAGTTCAAAGCAGCTTTAGAACCACAGGGAAAACAGTGCTACAAACTCACAGGCCACACTTCCTTTCACTAATTCCTCCTTCCCCTCCTCTTCCTTCTCACACTCTTTGCTTCACCAGAATTGGGGTGGCGCCATCAGCCTCCGCTGCACGGAGAGTGAATAGATGGTCCCCAGGCTGACACTGGCCGAGGACCCCTGAGGTGCTGTAAGCCTGAGGGTCAGCATGGTGGCAATGGAAAACCCATTTCCCTCACTGGCTTAAGCGGCAGAAAGCAATGAATTCCCCCGTCCAAATCACACATAGGAAATCCCCAAAGACCACGTATGTTTGAAATACATTATTGAGAAATATATTTTGGAATATTAATTGAAACATTATTCACCATTATATAGCTGCCCAAAGAAAGCACCACTTGAACACTCACTGTGTGTTCCCCTCACACAGGACGCCTCACTGAGCAGAGTGGAGATGACCGCGTCTGCGCAGCACGGCCATGGGCGCCCTTGGTCAGGACCTGGAGTGGCTGGGCCCACAGTAACACTAAATTCTACCTGTGCGCCAACCCCAGCGAGGGCTGCTTGCTGGGGAATCAGAGTCAAAGGGGAAATCAGAACCACATGGAGGGTTTCCTTGGTGGCACAGTGGTTAAGAATCCATCTGCCAATGCAGGGGACATGGGTTTGATCACTGGGCAGGGAAGATCCCACATGCCACAGAGCAACTAAGCCCGTGTGTCACAACTACTGAGCCTGCGCTCTAGAGCCCACGAGTCACAACTATTGAGCCTGCGTGCCACAACTACTGAAGCCCATGCGCCTAGAGCCTGTGCTCTGCAACAAGAGAAGCCACTGCAATGAGAAGCCCGTGCACCACAATGAAGAGTAACCCCCACTCACCATAACTAGAGAAAGCCCATGTGCAGCAACAAAGACCCAACACAGCCAAAATAAATAAATAAATAAATAAATAAATAAATAAAATCTTTAAAAAAAAAAACCAAATGGAGTTCATCACAGGAGCTCCTGGAGCAATGGAGGAGGAAGCCTGGAGCAGCTGGGAAGATGGAGCACTAGAGTCTCGCAGTGTGAATAGCTTCTGGCAGAGGCCAGGGCACCCAGCAGGCACTTAATCAATCTTGACTCCTGACGGCTCCACCGATGGCCCCCACCGACTTCACCAGTTCCAGAATTCTGACCAGCTAAGCCAAAGTCAACAGATAATGTCAACCTAAGCACGCTGACTTCACCCCCACCTGCCTGGGCCCCTGACCAGGTGTCATCTCACCTTGGGGGCAGTGGTCCTTCCCGGCTGCCCAGGAAGTCACACAGCTGGCCTCTCGAGGGGGAGAGGTCAACAGCATCATTTAAAGTCTGCCCACTCACCAGCGTCTCCTCTGCTGTTTGTTGTGGCAACTGGGCCGGGAGGACAAGGAAAGAAGTTCTGGATGTCTGCCTCACCGTGGGGAGTCCTCAGCCAAGAGGCTCCTGAAGTGTTATGAACTGCAGCAGAGGCAGCCGATTTGGCAGCCACCTGGCTGGTGCCTGGCGGAAAGGAGGACAGGAAAGCCAAGTCAGGGACAGACATGCAAAAGGGAGTGGGAGTGGCTGGCCGGGAGGAGCACGTCACTGGAGGGGCTGGTGGAAACGTCCCAAGAACAGCAATAGTTGCTTTTATGACCACATGTGGGGGGTTATGGGTTTAGAGTTCAGGAACAATAGTTACAAGGAGAACCAGAACGAGGTGCTTCCTCCCTCCACGCTGGAGAGCCCGGGAGGATGGAGCTGGGGTGAGGTCACAGGGTCTGGGTAGAGGCCCTGGCAGGGTGAGGGAGGAAGGCCACCTGGCAGCCTCTCAGGAGGCTGTTGGGGCCTCTGGAGGGAGCCGGCTCCTGGGCAGTCAGGGGCCCGGCTTTGGTGACACAGCCAGGGGGAAGGAGTTACTGACAGCACAGGGAGAAAGTACCCACACCTGGGAGAAGACTGTCCTCAGGAATGAGTGAGCCCCCGCCCAGGACTGTTCCAGGACCCCGCCCACACCCCATGCTCCCCAGAACCTGCAATGCAGGCAGCGCACAGGGCCCACCCTTGGCCTGGCCCAGGCTCCTGAAGTTCACCCCTTCTTGCACCTTCAGAAACCTGTTTCCCACCAGCGGCAAATCTCATATATTTCTTAAGAGGGAAACAAATACTTGGAGTATACAGTAAATCCATTCTCTCAAAGGAACAAATGACTTATCTCTGAGCCCATTATGGGCTGCCCTTCCAGAAGGTATATTAGTGAAGGATTCTTTGTAAACCCAAAGGAAATCAAATGCTCATGATGGAATTTCAGCAGAGAAACTTCCAGGCAGAAATGTCCTTATACATCACTTAGATCACACAGGAGATCTAGAGGGTGGGCGCTCAGTCTAGGGTGGTGGTCCCCCCCTCCCCCCCACTTTGAGGCCTACTTTGCAGCAGAAATGGGAGTGACTGGGCCCTCCAAGGAGGAGTGGGATGGGGTGGAATCCCCATCCTGTTACAGCCCTGTGGCTACATGTTCTTTCCCACCTGCACAGGGAGCTTCAGCAGAAAGTTGATCTCAAGAGTGCCAGCCCCACCTGAACCTACCTGCTCCTGGTAACCTGTGTGGCCGCAGAACCAGGTGGGAGCTGAAGCAGGATGGTGAAATTATAAGTAATGGTTTCCAGATCTCTCGTGGCCTAAGCCAGTCAGTCTCAGAAAGCTTAGTCCTTCTGCTGCACTTCTCAAGGATTCTCCATCCTTGGGAAAGGGCTCAGGCACCTGTGGCTTGACCCTGACTCCACCTCTTGCGGGAGCACACCTGGCACCTCATCCTCAGCAGCCAACCTTCCACTGGCCGCCAGCAGGAGGCGCCTCCCCACCTACGGCTTCTCCTGGGCCTCAGGCCCACATGCTACCCTGTGCCCTGTGCCCGTAGGAGCCAGCAGGCTCCACCAGGCCCATTCTTTTGTCCTGCAGATTAGGCCATTTCCGGCTATACTCCTTTCACAGCTCAACCTGTACCAGGGGTTGTTCCTTAAAGGACTTAAAGTCACTCACAAGAAATCACAAAATTAAGCTGATTATCTAAAGACTAAAACTGTATAAAAGCTGATAATATATGCAAAATGGTTTTCTAAACAAATTGTGCAAACTTATTAAGCATTACATCCATCCCTAAGTTTCATGACACTCATAGTAAAAAAAGGACACAGAATGGGTCACGTAATTCTCCTTGCTATGAGGATGCAACAGCACTTCATCAAGAAACAGTGTTAGTCTCTGCAGAGAGGCGACTGAACATCACATGGACAATTCTACCCATATGGTTTTCAGAAAGAAATACTATTTGCCCCCTTTTTAATATCAACACTTATGAAAGCAAGGAAAATATTAAAACATGATGCAGGGAGCTAAAGCAATGTGGTTGGGGCACGGGTCTGGAAGCTTAATATAAGACAGTGGTTCTCAGGGCACCTCACCATGCATTCTGCAGGGAAAGAGGAAGGTTCGAGGGGGAGTGGGCACTGGGAAATGTGGTGGGATTATTAATTGCCATAATGACTGGGGGGGAGGGAGGATGCTAATATCTTACATTAAACAGAATACTCATTATAAAGAATTATCTCATCTAAAGCTAATAGTTCCCCTGTTAAGAAACACTGGAAGGGGTATCAGTAATTAGCATGACTCTTCTAATGCCTTAAATACCAGTTAAATCTTCACAGAGGGTTGACAGCAAACACTACAAAAATGTCTGCTCTGGGAGGACAGATGAAGGGGGATACCTGGCTTCTGATGTGTCAGTCCTGCTGGTGGTGACATGCGATCATCTTATGAGGGGGTTGGAGCCGGATGAGTACTGTTGGCTGGTGGGGGAGCTGGACGGTGGTGAGCTGTAAGCATGACTGTGGAAAGAGACAAACCTCTCCTGTTTTTTATTTCTTCATATGTCTAAATGAGGACATAGCTGGGGCAGCAAAACTGCACATGAATGCATCACAGGAAAAAAAACAAAAACAAAAAAACACATCACAAGAGAAAATAGCGCACTGGTTTTCAAAGTGTGGTTCCCAACTAGCATCACCTGGGAACCTGCTGGAACGACCCCACACCTGTTGAATAGAAGAAACTCTGAGCGTGGGTCCAGCCAGGTGTGTTTTAATAAGCCCCCCAGGTGAGTCTGATTCAGGCTCAAGTTTGAGGCCCACCAGTCTAGAAGGTTTAGGGCTAAACACAGCAATTGGTCACCAGAGATATTTTAGAGATGCTGCCTAGCCCCTGGGCAGAGTCTCTATTAGACTCTGAGCGGGAGGTGGATGTCGCACCATGTCTGTTGCAGGCAAATGATCAGAGGCAGGGGGTCTGAGAGGGAAGACCCACGTGATGAGAAATGGGGGCAAAGAGTGAATTATCAGGAGTCAGATTAACCATCCTAGAAGGGTTTTCTTTTATTGAAGTACAGTTGATTTATAACATTATATTAGTTTCAGGTACATAGCATAGTGATTTAGTGTTTTTATAGATTATACTCCATTTTAAGGTATTACAAAATAATAGTTATGATTCCCTGTGCTGTACAATATATCCTTGCTGTTTATCTGTTTCATACATAGTAGTTTACATCTCTTAATCCCATACCCCTATCTTGCCCCTCCTCCCTTCACCTTCCTCACTGGTATCCACTAGGTTATTTTCTGTATTGGAGAGTCTATTTCTGTCCTGCTATATATATTTATGTTTTATTTTTATATTCCACACGTGATAACCTAACAGTCTTTTTCTGTCTGACATTTCACTAGTATAACACTCTCTACGTCCATCCACGTTGTTACAAATAGCAGAATTTCATTCTTTTTTATGGCTGAGTAATAGTCCATTGTGTATATCTACCACACCTTCTTTATCCATTCATCTGTTGATGGACACTTCGGTTGCTTCCATATCTTAGCTATGGTAAATGATGCTGTTATGAACACTGCGGTGCACGTATCTGATCAAATTAGTGTTTTCGTTTTTTTCAGGATATATATCCAGGAGTGGAATTGCTAGATCATATGGTAGCCCCATTTTTAGTTTTTTGAGGAACTTTCATACTGTTTTCCATGGTGGCTGCACCAATTTACATTCCCACCAACAGTGTACTAGGGCTGCCTTTTCGCCACACCCTCACCAACATTTGTTATTTGTAGACTTTTTGATGATAGCCATCCTGACTTGTGTGAGGTGACATCTCGTTGTTTTGACTTGTATTTCTCTAATAAATAGCGATGTTGAGCATCTTTCCATGTGCTTGTTAGCCATCAGTATGTCTTCCTTGGGAAAAATGTCCTATTCAAGTCTTTTGCCCATTTCTTGTTTGGATTGTTTTTTTGTGTTTTTTTTTTTTTTTTTTGGTTTGTTTTTTTTAATATTGTGTTGTATGAGCTGTTTGTATATTTTAGATACTAACCCCTTGCTGGTTGCATTATTTGCAAATATTTTCTCCCATTCAGTAGATTGTCTTTTTGTTTTGTTGATGGTTTCCTGTACTGTGCAAAAGCTTTTAAGTTTAATTAGGTCCCATTTGTTTATTTTTGCTTTTATTTCTTTTGCATTCAGAGCTAGATCTCCCAAAATATTGCCACAATTTATGTCAAAGTGTTCTGCCTATGTCCTCCTATAGGAGTTTTATGGTTTCATATCTTATATTTAGGTCTTTAATCCATTTTGAGTTTATTTTTGTATATGGTGTGAGGAAATGTTCTAATCTCATTCTTTTACATGTAGCTGTCCAGTTTTCCCAGCACTACTTATTGAAGAGACTATGTTTTCTCCACTGTATATTCTTGCCTCCTTTGTTGTAGATAAATTGACCACAGGTGTGTGGGTTTATTTCTTGGTAGAAGGATTTGATTTTAATCAAATTTGTACTTCTCTTTGAATAGCCAATACATTTATATGATTCACAATTCAAAAGATTCAAAGGGAATGCAATAAAAGGTCTTTCATCCTCCCCTGCTCTTAGGTACTCAGCTCCAACTTCCCTTCCTCAGAATCAGTCATGTCATCAGTGTCTTCTAAGGATATGTTATAAAAATACATACATGTTTTTGTCTCCACTTTCTTAAAAACAAATGATAGCATATTACACACTCTGTTTTGTACCTTGCTTTTCTTCACTTAATATATTTTGGGGGTTATTCCATGTTAGACACATCAAGAACCACCTAGAAGACTTCCAAGTGTCTGGAAACATACAAGACCCCAGGGGCATGTGTGCCTTCCCTAAAGAGAAGGAGCATCTGCTAGGGCATTATATGATTCCTGTGAATATCTTAGTGAACCCCCTATAGAGAAATTGTCCTGAAATTCTCAATTTGGAGAACTCTCCTCAGGTCCTACTTGTATGCTGTTTTACAACAGAAGGAGGTAATATGGAAACTCTGAGGTCATTAAAGTCCAAGAATAACACTACCAGATATCACTAGCAACTAGTGGGTTAGACACCCTATGATACACAGTAGAGGAAAGCTTGAACACTGGAGAGGACTCAAAGCAATGAGAGGACTTCAAAACTTTTGTCTATAAGACTAATAACTATAAATCACATTTTATCTGTAGAAGTTCACAAAACACATGAAATAATAAAGGCATGAACTAGCTAAGAATACTTAGAAGAGTCAGTTTTCAACAGTTAGAATCAGATATACAACACAGAATAAAATAATATATATAATCTCTATCCTTCTACAAGCTTTAGTTACAGTAATATTTCCTTCAGAATTACTTTTTGTTCTGTCTGTCCTTCAGCACCATCAGTAAGATGTTTTAGCCCTCCCTGATTCCTGCCAGATTTGTATCAGTGTAGCCTATGAACCTAAGGAATAAAAATTTTTTAATAACAGCTTTATTGAGATATAATTCACATACCATATAATTCATCCATTTAAAATACACAATTTGGGACTTCCCTGGTGGCACAGTGAAGAATCCTCCTGCCAATGCAGGGGACACAGGTTTGATCCCTGGTCTGGGAAGATCCCACATGCTGCGAAGCAACTAAGCCCATGCGCCACAACTACTGAAGCCTGCACGCCTAGAGCCTGTGCTCCACAACAAGAGAAGCCACCACAATGTAAAGCCAGCACACCACAATGAAGAGTAGTCCCCGCTTACTGCAACTACAGAAAGCCTGTGTGCAGCAATGAAGACCCAATGCAGCCAAATGTGCAGCCATCACCTCAATGCATTTCAGAACATTTTTATCACCCTAAAAGAAACCCTGGACCTATCCACAGTCACTGCCCATAGCCCCTCAAGTTCCCGCAGCTCTAGGCAACTACCAGTCTACTTTCTGTTTCTATGGATGAAAGATAAGATGCTTCAACAGGCTCATCAGCAGACTCAACACAACTGAGGAAACAAAATTACTGATCTTGAAGACAGGTCAACAGAAATGACACAAACTGAAACACAAAGAAATGAGGGGGGGCGGGGAGAACAAACTATCTAAGAGTTGTGGAACAGTATCAAAGGTCTACCATATATGTAATTGGAATCCTAGAAAGAGAAGAAATAGAGAATGATATGGAAGAAACATCTGAAGAAATAATGCCCAAGAATTTTCCAAAAATAATGAAATATGGTACATCAAATCACAGATCCAAAAAGTTCAGAGAATACCAAGCAGTACAAATACCAAATAAAAACAATCAAACCCATCTGGACATATCATATTCAAACTGCTGAAAATAAAAGACAAAGAGAAAATCTTAAGGGCAGTCAAAGGGAAAGGGAAAAACACATTACATACAGAAGAAGAAAGTTAAGTATTCAAGCACACTTTTCATCTGAAACAATGCAAACCAGAAAACAACAAAATGGTATCTTAAGAGTACTGAAAGAAAAAAATTTTCAACCCAGAATTCTACACCCATTAAATCTCTCTCAAAAGTAAAGGAGAAATAAAAACTTTTAAAAATAAATGAAAACCTAAGAGAATTCATCACTCACGGTCTTGTCCTTCAAGAACTGTTAAAAGGAGTTCTTCAGACAGAAGGAATACACTGGAAAGAAGCTGGGTCTAAATAAACTAAGGTCTCTAGAAATAACAAAAAAAATGAAGTTAAATATAAAAGACTTTTTTAAAAAATTAAATTACTCTAAAAGATAATTGTTTAAAGTCAAAATAGTAGTAATGTATTATGGGTTTATAGGATACGTAAAAGAAAAATGTATAACAATAATACAAAAGTTGGGAGGGAAGAACTTGGAGTATAATGTTTTAGGATTTTTATACTACACAATAAGCACTATAATATTATTTGAAGGTAGACTGTGATTAAAGATGTATGTTATTCTAGAGAAAACACTAAAAAAAAATTTTAAGAAATATAAACATTAAGCCATTGGTGGAGATAAAAAGAAATAAGAAAAATTCTCTATTAATACAAAGGCAGGCAGAAAAAAGATTAAGGAATAAAGAAGAGATAAAACAAATGAAACACCTACATGGCAGATTTTAATCCAACCATGGCTGATTTTAATCCAACCATATCAATAATTACATTAAATGTAAATGTCCTAATCATGCCAATTAAAGACTACCAGATTGGATAAAAAAGCAAGATCCAATTATATGCTGCCTACAAAAAGTCCACTTTAAATATAAAGACAGGGATAGGTTAAAAACAAAAGGGAAAAATATTAAAAATGCAAGCACCAATCAAAAGAAAACTAAAATGGCTGTATTAATACCATACAAGTAGATTTCAGAACAAGGAATATCAGCAGGGATAAAGAGAGTAGCATCATACTGATGAAAAGGTTAATTCACTAACTATACCAGTCCTAAATATGTATGCATCTAACAACCGAGACCCAAAATACATTATTCAAAAACTCTTAGAACTGAATGGAGAAATAAGTAAATCCACAATGGTATTTGGAGACTTCAACATTCCTCTCTCAGTAGTTGATAAAAACAAGCATACAGGATATACTATATCCTAGTATACTCTATCCTACTATACTAGGATATAGTAGTGATAGAACAGAACACCACTATCAACCGACTTGACTGAGCTGACACTACACCTAAAAAGGCAGAATACACATTCTTTTCAGGTGCACATAAAGCATTCACCAAGATAAGCCATATTCTGGGCCACCAACCAGACCTGAATTAATTCCAAAGAAATGAAATCATATAGCAATGTTCCACGATCATAATGAAGTTAAACTAGATATTAATAACAGGAAGGTCTCTGAAAAAGTCCTAAAATATTTGGAGACTAGCTCACTTCTATTAGAATATGAGAATTTATTTCAAAGAATATTAGAAAATATTTCAAAATGAATGATATGAAAACAGAATGTACCAACTTTGGTGGGATGCAGCTAAAGTAGCTAAAGCTTAGGAGGAAATTTATAGCATCAGATGCTAACATCAGAATAGAAGAAAAGCCTCAAATCCATGACCTAAGCTTCCACTTTAGAAGACTGGCAAAAGAAGAACAAATTAAATCCAAATCAATCGGGAGGAAGGAAATAATAAAGATAAAAGCGGAAATCAATGAAATTAAAAAGAGAAAAAATATCAATGAAACCACAAGTTTGTTCTTTGAAAAGATCAATAAAACAATGAGCCTGTAGCCAGGCTGATGAGGACAAAAAGAAAAAAATTCAAACCACAATTTCAGGAATGATAGAGGGGATGTTACTACGGAACCTACAGACCTTAAAAGATAAATAAATATTATTAACGATTCTATGCCCATAAATTTGACAATTTAGGTGAAACAGACAAATTTCTTGAAAGACACAAACTACCAAAACTCACTCAAGAACAAATAACCTAAATTAAAGAAATTTTATGAGGCCAACATTATTTGATATGAAAATTAGGTAAAGACATTACAAGAAAACTATAGACCAATATTCCTCATGAACATAAACACAAAAATCCTCAAAAAAAATTACCGAATCAAATTTAGTTGTTTATATATGTGTATGTGTAAATATATAATTATATAAATACATCATTATCATGTGGGGTTTATCCTAGAAACGTAGGGTTGGTTCAACATTTGAAAATCAGTGTCACTTATTATATCAACTGACCAAAGGAGAAAAACTATATGATCGTTTCATTAGATGCAACAACAAAAAAAGCACCTGAAAAAATTCAAATCTCGTACGGCTCCGAGCAACTGCTTTAGTCAGAATGCAAAACACTGGAACGCACTGCTTCTAAAAAAGGGACAAGCTTCTTGAGGGATTCAGAAGTCCTCTCATAAGAAAGATCTCAGCTGATGTTAGAAGATTGGGTATGAGGGGACAGATACACAGCAGAGTCTTCAAATATGTAATGGAATTATGTTCACAATATAGTTGTTTCAGATAGAGCTGGTGGCAGATTTCTAACGAATAAAAGAAGAACTTCATTATTATCAGACCTGCGGGCGGAGGCAGCTGCTTCCCATCTGAAGTGGGGCTTAGAGTGTGGTCTTGCGATACTATGGTAGGAGTGGAATGTGGCTCGTCAGAGAGGGGCCTGGGATCAGAACAAGTGACAGAATCTAGACACCCCTTACCACTCCTCTATCACCAGTTCAATAGCTCAAGTCTCAGCGATCCAAGGGTCAAAGCAGACCTGGGTCTAGAAACCAAACTATCAAACCAGAGCTGTGAAAGCCCAGGTGGATGTCAAGGGCACATGAAGCCATGAAGATCAGAAGAAACAATCATGTCTCTTAATCCATGCTTGCAAATTGGGGTACAACTTAAAGAGGCCAGACAAGTCAAGTGATCAGTGGCAAGTGAAAACATCCCACATGTGAGCCTGGTTATAAGGCTCTGTACCCTTCCCTGTGAGGTAGGAAGGAACAGCTGGCCCTTCTGAGCTATGGGACAGGACAAAGAAGAGAGTCTACATGGCTTGCTGCAAATAGGTCCATGTTCTAACAGGCACAGGGGCATGGTGACTGCCTTTATAGAGAACTCTGCCCAGTTCCACAATAACAGTATACCCAAGAAAGAAAAGGGCCTAAAAAAGAAAGATGCCCCCAGCCTCTTTGGGAGGGGCTATACAATGTGATGCTTTGATACACGACCACATTTTGAAAAGATGACCACAGTCAAGTTAATTTACACAACCATCACCTTACATAGTTCCCTCACATGCTCGTGTGTGGTGAGAACACTTAAGAGCTATTGTCTTAGCAAATTTCAAGTATATAATACAGCATTATTAACTATAGTCACTGTACATTAGCTATAATCAGGCTGCATATTAGATCTCCAAAACGTACTCATCTTATAACTGAAAGTTTGTATCCTTTGACCAACATCTCCCCATTTTCCCACATAGCCCCTCCCCGCCAGGCACTGGCAACTCACATTCTACTCTCTGGTTCTATGAGTTTGGCTATTTTAGGTTCCACATGTAAGTGAGATCACACAGTACAGATTTTCCCCAGTATTCCAAAGTATAGCATTTCTATGAAAGCCCAAGGGCATAAAGTAAAAAAGCAGTTACCTTAAGAACACATCCTGCTAACAGATGCACAAAATAAATGGAGATAAAGCACAGATGCTTACACATTTCCAAGCAGTTTGATGCTGAGATGCTGAGTGTAGCTCCCGGGGTTGGAGCTTGGTGGCTCCACTCTCACTGTTCAGGGTATGTGCTGACTCTAAAATGGCTCGCTGCAAAACAAGTGTGGGCTATTTTCACTTTTTGTAAAAGCAGAAATCCTCTTAGGATTTCTTGCGGTTAGCAAAAACAGGTACTAATGTAGTTGTTTCATAAAAGCAAAGTGGCATAAAGCAAACTTTCAAAAATTGGGGAATACCTGTACAAGTCTTTCTCTGTCTGGCTTACTTCACCTAGCATAATGTCCTCCAAGTCCATCCATGTTGTCACAAATGGCAGGAATTCCCTCTTTCTAATGGCTAAATACTATTCCTCTGTGTGTGTGTATCCCATTTGCTTTATCCATTTATCTATCAACCAACACTTAGGTTGTTTCCCTATCTTGGCTAGTGAATAATACTGCACTGAACATGAGAATGCAGGTATCTCTTCCAGATACTGATTCCATTTCCTTTAGATAAATACCCAGAAGTAGGATTGCTGCATCATATGGTAGGTCCATTTTTAATTTTTTGAGGAAATTCCATATTGTTTTTCATAATGGCTACACCAATTTACATTCCCACCAGCAGTGTATAAGGATTTCATTTCCTCCATACCCTCACCAGCATTCATTACCTCTTGTCTTTTGGGTAATAGCCAAACAGGTGTGGGGTGATATCTTATTCTGGTTTTGATTTGCATTTCCCTGATGATTAGTGATGTTGAGCACCTTTTCATATACCCGTTGGCCACTTAGATGTCATTTTTGGAAAAATGTCTATTCAGGTCCCTTGCTCATTTTTTAATTGGATTATTTGATGTCTGTGGCAGGTTTTTGTTTTTGCTATTAAGCTATATGAGTTCTTTATATATTTTAGACATTAATCCCTTTTTAGATACATGGTTTGCAGATATTTTCTCCCATTCCATAGGTTGCCTTTTCATTTCATTGATAGTTACCTTTGCTAAGCAAAAGCTTTTCAGTTTGATATAGTCCCACTTGTTTATTTTCACTCTTGTTGCCTGAGTTTTTGGTGTCATAACCAAAAAATCATTGCCAAGACCAACATCAAGGAGCTTTTTTCTTATGTTTTCTTCTAAGAGTTTTAGTTTCATGTCTTCTAAGTCTTTAATCCATTTTGATTTGCCTTTGTGTATAGTATAAGATAAGGGTATAATTTCATTCTTTTGCATATGGATATGCAAAATTTTTCCAATATCATTTGTTGAAGAGACTCTTCTTTCTTCACTGTGTATTCTTGGACCCCCTGTCAAAGATTAGTTGACCGTATATGTGTGGGTTAATTTCTGGGCTATTCTGATACATGTCTGTTTTTATGCCAGTACCATACTGTTTTGATTATTACAGCTTTGCAATATAGTTTGAAATCAGGAATTGTAACACCTCCAGCTTTCTTTTTCTTTCTCAAGGGTGCTTTGGCTATTCAGAGTCTTTTGTGGTTCCATACAAATTTTAGGATTGTTTGTTCTATTTCTGTGAAAAAATGCCATTGGAATTTTGACAGGGATTTCATTGAATCTGTGGATCACTTTGGGTAGTACAGATGATTTAACAATATTAATTCTTCCAATCCATGAACATGAGCTATCTTTCCATTTACTTGTGTCTTATTTAATTTCTTTCATCAATGTCTTATAGTGTTCAGTTTACAAGTCTTTCACCTCCTTGGTTAAATTTATTCATATGTATTTTATTCTTTTTGATGCTATTGTAAATGGGATTGTTTTCTTAACTTATTTTTAGGATAGTTCATTGTTGGTGCCTCCAGCTTCTGACACAGGTTTTAATGAAGACGAGTTTCTTCTGCAGGGAGGCACCCCTTTCCAAAGGCCACATCAATTTAGAGAAAGAAGCCAAAACAAAAGCCCCACAGCAAGAGACAGGAAGGAAGGGAAGCTATTCAAACTCCCTGTCCCTCTTCTCCATAGCACACAATAGCTGAGTCCTCTACTGGAGAATCATGGCTCCAAAAGAATCCCCCTGACCTGGTGTTTTCTGGTTTTAAAGCCTGTTTGAACACTGTCGCTATGGTGACAAGTCTGGGATGCTCTGCTCTAAGTAAGGAAGCTTATCCCTTCAAATATGCTTCTTGAGTTAGCAACAAAGGAATTCGCTGAACCTCAACTAATCCCATATTCTCCTGGGAGACCTCTCTAGAGAGGCACTTTTCCCCCCTTGCCCTCACAAACCTCCTAGGTTTACACTGTTCAGCCAACAACCATATTTACATAGAGATTTACAGTTTACTTTCACCCACATCACCTCACTCAAGCCCTGAGGAGTCCTCTTCAGTCACACAAGCCTTAGCAACAACTAAAGTGAGGCCCTTGGTTTTAGGGAGCCCTTGCCTGGAAAGCTAGCAGACACAGGCAGCTGGGATGGTACAGAAGAAGCGGTCTGGGGGAGGGAGCTTACCCACATCACTTTTTCTTTTCCAGAGAGAAGAATCTGCAGTGGCTTGTAACCCTGGCAGGCCTGATGCCCAATTCCCTGAAACTATTCTCAGTCTGTTCCAGGCTATTGTTCTGCCTGGGCTCATGTTCTACATCATTCCCAGCCCCAGCTGTTCCAAGAGTGGCTGTCAGCTCTGGGGAATTTATCCTCTCTGACTTCAGACGGGTCTTCCTTAATTATGAGTTCTTAGAGTCAGCCCTGGCTTCCTATAACATAGATGTAAAAGGAAAACTCTCCTTTATTTTTCTCTACTCTCTGATGACATTCTACTTCACTTCTGGTCACCAAATGTGTATAGGTTTGCCCCTCACCAAGCAATTCTCTGCAACACCAGCTGAGTGTCCTACAATTTAACTCAATTCTGACACTACCTACCTGGATAGACCATTGATCCCACAGACTGCCTCCACTTCAGATGTCAATTGCAAGTCCAGGCTGTTACCTGTACTTCTGACTGACTGGCTGTAAATCAAAGGTTCCTACTGAAACAGGAGGGAAGGGGGCAGGGCATAACCTCTGAAAGAATGACATAGCCCGAGAACATGACATAAACTGAATAGAATCAAATAGGTCCGGATGGCGGAAAACTCGACTTCCACTAGACCTTGAGCCTCAGTATATGCTCACTGTAACCCATCAGCAAGCTAAATGACACACCCACAGGCGCCATGACAGTCCCAAGGCCGACCATGAGGATCAAAAAGTGGGTGGTGGCCAAATTCCTGGAAATCCCTGCCCCTTCCTGAAATAGCTGGAATACTCCTCCCACTCATTAGCCTATGAAATGACCCACCCCTATAAAAACTGACAACCCCATACCCTGGTGCCTTTCTCACCTTCTGAGATGGCCCACACTCTGTCTGTGGAGTGTGTTTCTCTCTAAATAAATCCACTTCTTACCTATCACTTTGTCTCTCACTGAATTCTTTCTGCAATGAGACATCAAGAACCTGAGCTTCAATAAGTCCTGAAACCAGGAGTGTGATCTCAGTTGGAAGACCTTGGGTTTTGGCTGGGTTTGAGTCCTGGCACATGGGTTCAAGTCCCAATCTGAGGTGCACAGGTTTACCACGACCCCCTTCTCAAGTTAGACCATTTGCTAGGACAGCTCACAGAACTCAAGAAAACAGTTTACTTATTAGATTAATGGTTTATTACAATGGATATAAAAGAACATGAATGAACAGTCAGATGAAGAGATACATAGGGTGAGGTCTGGAAGAGTCCCAAGCACAGGGGCTTCTGTCTCATGGAGTCTGGGGTATACTACCCTCCTGGCACATGGATGAACCAACCCAGAAGCTCTCCAAACACCATCCTTTTGGGTTTTTATGGAGGCTTCCTATCATAGGCACGACTGATTACATCCTTGGCCATTGGTGATTAAGTCAATCTTTAGCCCTTCTCCCTATCCCAGAGGTCAGGAGGTGGAACTGAAAGTTCCAACTCTCTAATTACCTGGCTCATCCTGCTGGCAACTAGCCCCCTTCCTATGGTTTTCTAGGGGCTTTCCAAAAGTCACCTCATTAATATAGACTCAGTGGTTGAAAGAGGTTTGTTATGAATAACAAAAAACACTCATTTCATTTTTATGCTCTAGAGCTATTTAAGGAATTAGGAACAAAAGATGCCCATATAGTTCTTATCACTTAAGAGCTATTTCCAGGAAACATGACAAATTTATTACATCAGAGTATCACAACAGGCCTACCTCTTATTAGTTTTATAATCTTGGGGAAGTCATTTAACCTTTCTAAGCCTGCTACCTCTTCTGTAAGATGGGGGCAATTATATCTATCCAGAGGGTTTTGATAAGGATTGAGGACACAGATGCATTCTACAACTCTTAGTTCCATCCCACCCGAGTCCACTCTGCCCTTGGGGGTAGGCAGTCTCTAATCCTAAGAAGGTTCATAACAAGAGATAAAATGATGTACCAACCTCACACTGACCTTTCTAGCTTGTGTCTTTGGTGACCTAAACCATTTCTGGGTGACATGTAAATCATTTCCTCTGGTTTTCAAGACAAAAAATAAGGGAAGCTGTTCAACCTCATTTGTCTTTATTGTAAGAGGCAACGAGGTGACGGCTTCCTAGGTGGCTCAGTGGTTAAGAATCCACCTGCCAATGCAGGGGACACAGGTTCGATCCCTACTCCAGGAAGATCCCACATGCTGCGGGGCAACTAAGCCCATGTGCCACAACTATTGAGCCTGTGCTTTAGAGCCCATGAGCCACAACTATTGAGCCCATGTGCTGCAACTACTGAAGCCCACACACCTAGAGCCCGTGCTCCACAACAAGAGAAGCCACGGCAATGAGGAGCCTGCACACCACAACGAAGAGTAGCCCCCACTCACCGCAACTAAAGAGAGCCCGCGCACAGCAAAAAAAAAGATCCAACACAGCCAATAAAATTAATTAATTAATTAATTAATTAATTAATTAAAAAAAAGAGGCAACGAGGTGAGAACAAAGATCATCCTAGGAGGTAAAACTTCTGGGTTTCAGTCCTCACTGAGTTCCTCAGCCTTTCTGGTCTCCAGGAGTTTCGTTTTAAATAACTCCCCTGCCTTACCTCCCAGAGGAAAGGGGCTGATTAGGGTGCTCTGTTAGAGCCCCTTTCCACTCTAAAATCTCCAAACCTTAAGGGAGTACTGTACATAAAATGGGAATAAATCAGACTTTGCAGAGAGACTGGTCTTGCCCTCTAGGAGTGTTCTAAAGTGTTCCAAAATCCACCCCCACTTCTTAAAATAAACATTTCATTTGGGAATAATTTTACATTTCTAGAAAAGTTGCTAAGATGATGCAGAGAGTTCCTTTAACCAATTTCCCCTAATGTTAACATCTTACATTACCATGTACATTTGTCAGAACTACAAAACCAACATTGGTACATTACTATTTACTAAATTCCAGACTTTATTTGGATTTCACCAGTTTTTCCACTAATGTTCTTTTTTCTGTTCCTGGATCCAATCCAGGACACCACACTGCATTTAGGATAAAACATCTTTTAAATGGTGAAAGTTCTCCAAAACAGAGACAAACAGATCTTCAATAAAAAGAACATCAGATACACTTGAGGCTCTTTTTGAGCCCTCTCTTCCCCATTTTCAAGCGCTTCCCTTTCTCCTTAGAGAACCACCACCACAAACTCATTGTTTATCTTTCCCAGGCGTGTTTGCATGGATTCCTAAAAAATACAATATAAGCATAAACACTATTTAGTATTGTTTTCCAGACTTTAAAAACTTATATAAATATTATTCTTTTCATATCCTTCCAATACCTGCTTTTTTATTCAACACTGGTTTTGAGATCCATCAGTTAAATAAGTGATAGTTCTTTTTGCTACTGTACATAATATATACTCATAGTATTTCATTCTACGAGTATACCACTATTACAATTCTCCTACTGATGGACATTTCAACTGTTTCCTCTTTTTTTTTTCCTGCAGTAGACATTTTAATGCATGTTTGTTGATGCACATAAGAAAGATTCTCCATCTAGGACTAGAATTTCTGGGTTAGAAGATATAATCAAATTATTTCTTAAAGCTGTTGTATAGATCTACACTTCTTTCAGAAGTAAATGAGTCTGTTGCCCCACATCCTCATGCATACTTGGAAGTGCATTCATTCTATAAATTAATTTGGAGAGAATTGGCATCTTGATAATGAGTCTTCCAGTCCACAAACACAGCCTTTTTCGTCATTTATTAAGGCTCTTTCTTTTCAATAATTGCAATTTCTCCAAAAATATTCTTGTACATATTTTGGTTGGGTATACTTCTAGGAATCTTGAGGCTTTTATTACTATTGAAAAGGGGATCCTTTATTTATTAATTTTTCTAATTGCTTATTAGTGGTGAATAAGACTTTGATATGTAGATTTTGTGTCCAGGAAAATTGGCAAGCTCTTACTATATATTTTCCACTTAAAAACCTCAAGAAAATCATATTGTATGCAAATAAGGATGTATCTTTCCAACACTCACATCATTTTTCTTATCTTGTTGCATTGGCTATAATCTCCTGTACAATGCTAAATATAAATGGTGAGAAAGGGTATCTTTATCTTTTTCATGTCTTTACTGAAAAGAAGCCTAGAGTCTTATTGTTAAGGATAGTTTCTGCTGGAATATTTTAATAAACGCTCTTCATCAAGTTAAGGAAATTCCCTTCTAAGTCTCCTGAAAAGTCTATTCAATCATGAATAGGCACTAAATTCTGACAATTGCTTTTCCTGTATCTTATAGATTATAGGTATTATTGATCTGTTAATATGATTTATTACATTAACATATTTTCTGATATTGGATTATTCTTAATTTCATGCATAAACTCTACTTAGAATGTAAATATTTGAAATAGATTTGCAAATATTTCATAAGCATCTATGTTTATAAATTGGATTGGTCTATAATTTTCCTTTCTTGTATTCTTCCTGTCTGGTTTGGGTATTTAGGTTATATTATCATTGTAAAAGCAGATCACTTTTCCTTATTCTCTTGAACAGTTTGCTAATAGGATTATCTACTTCTTCAAATTTGAATAAAGTACAGATGTAAACCACCTAAGCCTGATATTTGGGGGTGAAGAAGTCCTGGTTACCAGTTTAAGTTATTTAATAATTTTTGCTTAATTGGTATTTTCTATATTTTTTGATGTCGTTTTGGCAAATTATATTTACCTAGAAAACTATGTCTTTTCCCAACCCAAATTTTGTTATAAAATTCTTCAGACTATAACCTTATGATTTTTATTATCTGTTACACATCTGTAGTTATAAATCCCTTTCTTTCAAAATGTTATTTGTGGCTTTTTTTTTTAAATCTTAACTAGCGATTTATCTATTTTATAACTCTTTTTGATTCTCTAAATAGCTTTCTATTTCATTTTGTTTGTCCTCTCATCTTAGTTTCCTTACTTCTACTTTTCTAAAGGCTTTATTTTCTTCCTTATCTATCTTCTTGAGATGGACATGTATAGACAATAATAGCTGTCTACATAATATGTATTCTCCCTTTGTTATTTATTAGCATAACCCCTATTTAGTCTGGGAAAGCAACATGCCAAGCTAAAAAACAAATTATACTTTTCAGACTCCCTTGCAGCTAGAAAATGCCATATGACACACTTCTTATCAATGACATATAAGTGGAAGTTACTGAGTAGGGCTTCCAGGAAAACTCTTTAATTAAAGATAGCAGACTCAGCTGGCACATACCTCTTTCATCCCTGTCCTTTTTTCCCTCATCATGTTTGGAATGTGCATACAAAACTGGAAGTAAAACAGCCACTTTACAATCATGAGGCAGCAAGCATCAGTATGAAAGCTAAGTTCAGATGAGTCCAAAGTTTGAAGAGCCAGGGGCCATCATGGCATCATGGAATCTCCGCATCTGCTTTGAACTGTCTACCTCTAAATGATGAAATCAAGTCTCCCCTAAAATTGTGTTCCTCTGAGATAGGAGGGAAGAAGGCAGGGCACAACAATTAAAAGAATGATACAACCATTAAGAACAGAATATGACACAAACTGGTTAGAACCTATGAAGCACACGATGGCAGAAGATTTGACTTCAGGTAGACCTTGATCCTCATTATACGTTCATTGTAATAATTAGCATGCTAAATGACACACCCACAGGTGCCATGACAGTTTTGAGGTCAACCATAAAAGGCCAAAAAGTGGGTGCTGGCCCAATTCCTGGAAATCCGCACCCCTTCCCCAAAATAGTTAGAAAAATCCTCCCACTTATTAGCCTATGAAATTACACAGCCCACAACAACTAACCACCCCATATTTTGAGGCCACTCTTGCCTTTTGAGATGGACTACATTCTGTCTATGGTATATGTATCTCTCTAAATAAATCCACTTCTTACCTATCACCTTGTCTCTCACTGAATTCGTTCTGTGACAAGACATAAAGAACCTGAGCTTAAATCCCGAGACTAGGTGTGTGATTTCAATTAAAAGACAGTGGGTTCAAGTCCCAACTCATGGGTTCAAGTTCCAGTCTGAGTTTTGGCTGCGTTCGAGTCCCACCTGAGGTGTGATTGGGTTCAAGTTCCAGTCAAAGGTGTGTGGTTTCACCTCAGCAATGTTTATGATTAACCTCAGTAACCAAAACTTTATTTCCTTTCTTATTCCGCACCGGTTTCCCTATGGATTGAGGAGTATCAAAGAAAAGGGAGGACTGAAACCGAGCAGGACCTGCAGTGCCCTCCCAGGTACAAAAGCCTTTCTGTGTCCCATTTCTTTTTTTGTAGAAAAAGTCCTTGATCTCCTAGGCCTTCCCTGGTTTCCAAAGAGTGGATCCAGTTACTAATTAGGGAAGTGAGGGAATGAAACAAAGGAAAGGCAGTCAAGAAACAATAGTTCAGCGATAAAACAGAGTCCCCGTTCCTCTTCAAGGGGTACACATAACCATCTGAAGCATATCTTTCAGCTGTTCTGCAGGAACTAAGACTCCCACCCAGGTGGAGGATGGTGACAACATGCTGACCACAAGCACAGAGACCCCAGACTGGTTGGAACCAGAAGGTTGGTGATTGAGATTCCTGAAATACCACCCTGTTACCTCACCACCAACCAATCAGAAGAATGTCATGCCCCCTGCAACCTTCAGCCCAAGTGTCGCCTTTAAAAACCCTACACTCCAGCCAGCCAGGAAGATGGATCTGAGACAAACCTATGTTTCCTATCGTCTTGGTCAGCTCCCTCTTGATCAATAAACTGCTCCAAACTCCGAGGTTTCAGTGTGTTTGGCCTCACTGTGCGTCAGCACACGAACCTGAGTTCGACAAAACAAACTTCTTGTTACATGACAATGTTAAACCTCTAGGTCATTTAACCCATGATCACTTACACACAGCCAAATGCCATTTTAAACAATACAATATTCAACTTATCTTTCATATTTTAAATTTTTAATAAATTCATTCAAAGCTATAAATTTTCCTGAAAGAAAAGCTTAGTTGACTAAACAGAGAGATTAACTGTGCTGGTCCAGACCAGAAAGACCCCCCCGCAAGCCAACCTAAAAAGTAGTGCTATATGTTGGTGGGACTGTAAGTTGGTACAGCCACTATGGAAAACAATTTGGAGGTTCCTTAAAAAACTACAAATAGAACTACCATATGATCCAGTAATCCCACTCCTGGGCATATACCCAAAGAAAACCATAATCCCAAAAGAAACTTGTACCATAATGTTTATTGCAGCACTATGTACAATAGCCAGGACATGGAAGCAACCTAAATGCCCATCAACAAATGAATGGATACAGAAGATGTGGCATATATACACAATGGAATATTACTCAGCTATAAAAAGGCATGAGATGGAGCTATATGTAATGAGGTGGATAGAACTACAATCTGTCATACAGAGTGAAGTAAGTCAGAAAGAGAAGGACAAATATTGTATGCTAACTCACATATACGGAATCTAAAAATGGTACTGATGAACTCAGTGACAAGAATAAGGATGCAGATACAGAGAATGGACTGGAGAACTCGAGGTATGGGAGGGGGCGGGGGGTGAAGGGGAAACTGAGACGAAGCGAGAGAGTAGCACAGACATATATATACTACCAACTGTAAAATAGTCAGTGGGAAGTTGTTGTATAACAAAGGGAGTTCCACTCGAGGATGGAAGATGCCTTAGAGGACTGGGGCAGGGAGGGTGGGGGGGACTCGAGGGGGGGGAGTCAAGGAAGGGAGGGAATACGGGGATATGTGTATAAAAACAGATGATTGAACCTGGTGTACCCCCAAAAAAATAAAAAAATAAAAAAATAAAAAATAAAAAAAAAAGTAGTGCTATAAATGAAAATGGCCATGGTTTAAGACCCTAAATTTGGGGGTGGTTTGTTATGCAGCAAAAGCTAACTAATACAGAATTTGGTTTCAAGAGCAGGGTGCTGCCATAACAAAACCCTACAACACTTGGTGTTGGCTTCGGAATAGGGCAGTGACCAGAAAATCAGTAAGGAAGCAGACTGCAAAGGCTGCAAAAATGGGGGCGGGGTGGGAGTGGGGGGACACCTGCTATAGCAGATTAGGAAAATGACGACTCATACTATGCAGAGACAAAACAACTTGTAAAACTGAAGCTGGCAGTGCCTTCAGAAGAAAAAAAAAAATGAACCTCAAGAACTTTCAGTTACAGCGAAGCAGGTCTCCAGAGAGAATTTGGAGAGTGCCACTTGTGCTCTTAACTGCATATAATAAAGTATGGCAAAATGGAGGGATGAGTGAAAGAAGGAAATGCTCAGTTTGCAGCCAGAATTTAGATGGAATACAGAGGGCTCAGGGCCTGCTGTGTCGGAAAATAAAACTCTCATCTTGAGTCTCTTCGTATCTGAATAGTCTTCAAGTAAAAGATTTTTAGCGTAAACGTAGACCTTAGGACAAAGAGAAAAGCAAGGGTATGGCCACTTGTTGAGACGTCTCAAAGATTTAAGAAAGTGCCTAGTATACTTTCTCAGCTAGACAAAAAGGCATGACAGAAGCCTAATCCCAAATCACAGTGAATAAATCTAGAGAAAAAATAATTGTGGGTATAGCTTTTGTCGAATAAAGTAGATTATAATCTGTTACACAGAAAACCCAAAATGTTAAAAACAAAACAAAAACAAAACAAACTTCTACCAGGGAAAGTACCATCAGCTTGGACTAGGGGGAACTATGATTGATTAAACTGAAGAGAGGTCTCTAGGATCTCAACCACCCATGGGCAGGAAGCCAGATGAGAAAGCTACTGAACTGTTAATATGGCCATTTCTTTTGGAAATAAAGATTTCTCGAGGTGGGGAACCAAGGGACTAGAGAATGGAGTCTAGAGCCTTGGAGAGCAACAGACTGGGAGGGCACTCCCAGGAAGCAGAACCGAGCCCTAATCAAGAGCCCAGGGAGAATTTTTGACCAGTGATTGCTATGTATCTCCTGACCTTCTTCCCCCTTTTGAAGGGAAGTATTTATTCAGTTAACCTGCCTCTGTCTTACCACTGTCTAGGGAGAAGGTGACATCACTTTTACCTCGCAGATCTCTGAATTAAGAGGAGCCTGACCCAAGGAGCCACATCTAAGGATCCTCATTCATCCTGATGTGATAAGATCATGAGATCACAGTCTTCTAGCCTGATGCTATAGGAAGGATGAGACAGAAAGCCTGGAATGAGAATTAGCAAACTTTACATGTGGGAGAAATGTGAATAATTCGTGGCCAAGGAGCCAACCATGGTAAATTCTAAAGGCAGCCACAAATTCCTTTCCTCCACCCCTTGAATCTGGCCTTGGCCATGTGACTTGTTTTGACTAACAGGACATTAGTAAATGTAGTACAAACGGAAGCTTAAAAAGTGCTTGCACAAGGAGGCTTGCTCCCTGGCTGCATTTGGAAGCCTGGACTATCATGTGAAAAGCCTCAGCAATTTGGAAGATGAGAGGCAATATGGAAGAGAACTAAGGCATCCCAGCATGCAGGCAGTCAATTTCCAGACATGAGTGAAGCTATCCTAGATCATCCAGCCAGCCATCAGCCCATCACAGATGTGTTTGATACTCAAGATCAGCTGAGCTGGCCCAGATTTTTAAAGCTGCCCAGCTACCCCACAGATAGAGCTAAATAAGATAATGTTTCTTTTAAGCCATTAAGTTTTTTTTTTTAAACAGGGATTTTAAATTTATTTTATTTTATTTTAAAAAATATTTATTATTTGGCTGCACCAGGTCTTCATTGTGGCATGTGAAGTCTTCTTTGCAGCATGTGAAGTCTTAGTTGTGGCACCTACCATATATGGTAGGTGGTAAGCATTATAAGTCATTCAGTTTTGTAGTGCTTTGTTAGGCAGTAAACTTCAACTGATACAGTTATAATTTTTTCTTACAAAGTCTAAAATTATCATCTTCCTGACTCTGAATATGGCTTTAACATCCCCCCACCAAAAGCCTACCCCATATTACTACTGTCACCTAATTTTCACTTTAATCATATTTTTAAACCCGCCCCCCCACACACAAGAGTTTTTTACATAGGTTAACAGTTAAATGAATATAAATATATTTAATCAGTTTCTGTGTTCACTGCTTTCTTATATCGTGCTTTTCTCATTGTTTGATTTTTTTTTTCTTCTAAAGTATATCTTTTAATAGTTCTTTTAGTGAGAGTCTTGAGTTTATACTTTTGGTCTTTATTTTTCTTTCACTGCTGTAGGACAGTTTATCTAGGTATAGTATTCTAGGTGCAACACTTAGAAGCTGCAGGTCTGTTTTCTTTCTTTTTTTTTAGCTCTTTGTTGGAGTATAATTGCTTTATACTGCTGTGCCAGTTTCTGCTGTACAACAAAATGAATCAGCTGTATTTATACATATATCCCCATATCCCCTCCCTCCCAAGCCTCCCTCCCACCCTCCCTATCCCACTCCTCTAAGTCATCACCCATCATCAAGTTTATCTCCCTAAGTTATGCAGCAGCTTCCCACTAGCTAGCTATTTTACATTTGGTAGTGCATATACATCAATGCTACTCTTTCACTTTGTCCCAGCTTCCCCTTCGCCCCACCCCCACCTCGTGTCCTCAAGTCCATTCTCTACATCTGTATCTTTATTCTTGCCCTGCCACTGGGTTCATCGGTACCATTTTTTTAGATTCTATATATATGCATTAGCATTTGGTATTTGTTTTTCTCTTTCTGGCTTACTTCACTATGTATGACAGACTCTAAGTCCATCCACCTCACTACAAATAACTCAATTGCATTCCTTTTTACGGCTGAGTAATATTCCATTGTATATATGTACCACATCTTCTTTATCCATTCATCTGTTGATGGGCATTTACAAACATGTGGAGGGACATCCATGTTCTTGGATTGGAAGAATCAACATTGTGAAAATGACTATACTACCCAAAGCAATCTACAGATTCAATGCAATCCCTACGAAATTACCAATGGCATTTTTCACAGAACTAGAACAAGAAATGTTACAATTTGCATGGAAACGCAAAAGACCCCAAATAGCCAAAGCAATCTTGAGAAGGAAAGATGGAGCTGGAGGAATTAGGCTCCCTGACTTCAGACTATACTACAAGGCTACAGTGATCAAGACAGTATGGTACCGGCACAGAAAAACAGAAATATAAATCAATGGAACAGAATAGAGAGTCCAGAGATAAACCCATGCACATATGGGCACCTTATCTTTCACAAAGGAGGTAAGTCTGTTTTCTTACTTCTGCTGCTGAAACATCAGTCATTTTTTTATACATGACATATTTTTAACTCTGATTTTTAATTGGTTGTTATGGACTGAATGTTTGCATCTCCCCAAAATTCATATGATGAAGACTCAACTCCCAATGTGACTCTCTTTGGAGTCTGGGCCTTTATGGAGGTAATTAGAGTTAAATGAAGTCATAAGAGTGGGGCCCTGATCAGACAGGATCAGTGTCCTTAGAAGAGACAGGAGAGAGCTCACATTCTCTCTCTCCCGCCACATGAGGACACAGTGAGAAGGCAGCCATCTACAGTCCAGGAAGAGTGCTCTCACCAGAAACTAAACCAGTTTTGAGCCTGGACTTCCCAGCCTCCAACACTGTGATAAATAAATATGAGTTGTTTAAACCACCCAGTCTGTGGTATCCTGTTACGGCAGCCCGAGCAGATCCAAGTATCGGTCTCCCCCTGCCCTTGATATGCAGTTTCACTACAGTATGTGTAATTGTGGGTTAACTTTTATTTAACTGCCATGCATTAGGAGATACTTTTGACCCAAGAACTCATAGTTACTCAACTCCGGAAAATTATTAGCCATTTATTTAAATATCACTTCTCTTTCATTCCCTCTGTTCTCTCTGTAATTTTTATTAATGAACGTTGAAGCCTGTCAATTTATCTTTCATATCGCTAAATTTACAGGGTAAACTTCTCTGTACTGTTTTCTAATCTGTTAACTCATACTTCAATGGTATCTAGGAATCAGTGCACCTTATCTATTGTAACTTTATTTCAATAATGACATTTTTTCATTTCACATCTTTTTTCTATATACCTGATCTTATTCATGTTTTTTTAATCACTATCTTTTAAATGAAAGTTATGCCTTCTATTCTTAGGGCAGGGCACATCCTCTACCTACTTATTATAAAGTTTTTTTCAGACTATTCTATAAAATTAACTTCATTTGGGATAATTTCTTATTCTTACAGTTGATTCTGCTGCCTGTATTTCTTGATTTATTTGCAATTTTGGAGTTGCAAGTTCCTTTTGAGTCTGTTCCTCTCACTTCTGTTATTTTGTTCCTCTCTCTCACTCCATTTCTCCTTGACCCTCCAGGCCCCCAGTGCAGAAGCAGGTTGGGTGTTACAGCCCCACAAGAACATGGCGGCTGCACTCACAGAGCCAGCAGGTACCTGGGCTCAGTTCCCAGCAGCAAGGCTACATGCTTGTCCTTGCTTTCCTCGGCCCCCAACTCCTGTCCCAATCTCAAACAACAGGCTGGTGGTCCTCCTTGCCTCTCACACCCCCAGGCTTCTTTCATGACTTGGTGAGCTCTTCTTCAGCCCTGGCTTCAAGCCTTACTCTGGTTTCTCAACGCCTGCAGGGCACTTTTGGTCCCTTTATTTCATAGGTGCCAAACTCTTCACAGCCACTGCCTCCATCCAGCCTACAGCACCAGAGGCTTCAGTCTCTGATCAGCTTTTTGCAAGTCTCTTCTTTTACTTCACATCTGAGGCTGGTGATGTCCATTTTTTTGTTTTCTCTTTCCTTTTGTCCCTCAGAGATATGAGTTTGGAGAAGCAGTTTTCAAAATGTAAACAAAATGTAAATTAGCAATCTGGTCCTCCTTCCCAAAGCTGCACGTGCCCCCAGGATGAAACTTAAAAAAAGGACAAGGGGATCATATGTGAATGCCAATCATTTCTCTCTGGAGCCAGAGAAGTACGTTCGCCTCACTAAAGCCTCTCTCTCCAAAAGGCAAGTGTAGTGAGGAAGGCAAGGAGACCCACTGCTCTTGGCCACCATCTACCCTGGAGATTTGGCAACTCCTCCTTTTAGACCCAAGCTATTTATTGATCAAACAAAGCAGAACAGGGGACTCTGGCAAGCACTTGAAAGACTAACGTAACCTTTCCCATTCATTCAAGTGCAAAAACTTCAGGTAGAAAGAATGGGACGGAAAGAGGACACAGTAAATACATAAGAGGACACAGTAAATGTGGCATATCTCAAAACTACAGGTCCATTCTTTTCGGAACAGCACTTGCTACACTGGGGCATAGACACCTGAGTCTCCAGTGTCTGTGACATTGTCCTTATACAGTTACTGAACAAATAAAGGGATATAACTTAGTCTGGAATCAGTAAATGGAGAACACACAACACAAGTAGCTTTCCTTCCCTTTAACCTGGAAAGGGACTTCCTCCTTGCCTATGCGCATATAGGGAGAAATTTCACTTTGGGTTGGAACGACTCAATCTGGCATTCCCCTATAACATACCACTAAGACTCTCTCATCTGTTTATCCACTAGGAACTTCCCAGAATTGGTCTCATCAGGGTACCAGGTGGGACGAGATGAGGCACATCAATTTCAGCACTAACTTCCAGGGTTTGTTTACTTTGTGTGCGTGGTTATTTTTGGTTTTGCTTCTTGCCAAGTCTACCCTAACACAGCCAATTTTCCATTTAGCTACAATACCCATTCAAATATTTTTGAGCATTTACTGATAATAACAGCTCCTGTTTAATGGGGACCTTCTGTATGCATGACAGTGCATTTTACGTATCATTAAATCTTCACAACAGCTAGTCATTCAAAGTGGGCAATGTTATCCTCATTTTTCAATAGAGAAAACAGGCTGAGAGAAGTTCAGTGGTTTCTCAAAGTCACACAGGCTGGAGCTTGAATTTGGATATGACTCCAAAACTCATAATGTTTTTGTTATTGCAATCTGAGGACACCTGTTCTTTCCTATAGAGAAACTGTGTGTTATAGGCTACGGTCCTGAGTTTTCAACACTGGGGCAAGGCCAGCCTAAAACAGCCTACCCTGAGCTGTCACCTGGCCTTTACATATTCATTTTCTCCTTCCACCTCAATTCTGCCATTTGTGCTCCTGGGGCCGAGGACTCGACAACTCTCAGGTACAGGCAGAATCAGACAGAGGCAACAAGAACTTTGGGGTCGCTACTGGTATTGGATTCTGGGCCCTTCTCAGTCAAGCCCCAAGGCTTGGTAGTTTTCCTGCTGGCGAAGCTCTGGGGATTTGTCTCTTTGTCAAGCTTATTTTTATCACTTGCAATGGTGCCCAGATCCTGTGGTTTTGGCCTTGGCCCTGAAGATGGTATATAATAGGCAGAAAAATGCAGTGGGACTTGGAAGAACTGAGAGGTCTCCAAAGAGGCAGAGGCCTTAAAGTACTAAGGAAAGGAAAATTGGAGCTGGTTCCCTAGAAATGTGGACAGGCTCTAACCTTCCACCCACTCCTTTGGCCTCTTGAGTAACTGCCTCGACAGCCTGGGAGAGCCACGGGCCTCAGCTCACCAAAATGCTTCTCCCCACTCCATCCTGACACCAAACATGCCAAGTGCTTTGGTGCCTTACTTCATTTTATCCTTATGACATCCTATGAGGCATAGGTGCTACTGTCTCCATATTATAGATGAGAAAACCAAGGTAAAGAGAAGTTTTATAATTTACACAAAATCACACAGCTAGTAAATGACAGAGCCAGGACTTGAAACCAAGCAGTTTGATGCAAAGGCTGTATGCTAAACTACTAGAGAAATAGCCCCATAGGGAAAGACGAACAAACAAACAAACAAAAAACCAGAAGAGATGGAAGTAAAATTTACGTGTCTCTAATTAGTTACAGGGATTTGGGGGGCTTGGGTAATGCTAGGTCAACACCATATATTTTGACTGGTGAAAGCGCTAGGCTCCGTGACCTTTCCACACAGTCTTCTAAAGGTCGCCTGTTCAGTTGGAGGGAACAGAAAGGTTCTTGGTCCACAGCACATTTGACTCACAGCAGTCATTCAGTAAACATTAGCTGGAGTAGGAGCCCTCTTAACTAACCTCCACTTACCAGAATCACCCTTTTAGGCAACATTCTCCCTTCCCTCTGTACAAGATACTGACTAATGCTACCACGCTGAAGGCTCAGGGCTACTAGGTATTCTCCAGTTCTCTAGTCCACCTGCACCTTCTGCTTCTTCCAGGTAAGCTGTTTACAAGAGTCAGCTGGCTTGTCCCCAAACCACTTTTGCCAATTGTATTTACTACTTAAATTATACAACTAAACTCACATATAACTCAGCCTGATTCAACCATGCCAAATGCCAGCCACTTTCAAAAACCTAAGCCATGTTCAAAAGATGAAGCTGTGTTATAATACAAGATGTTAAAAAGACTGTCCAAATATCACTATCATATAAAGAGCTTCTATAACTCAAGAAGAAAAAGATTAATAATGGAATAGAAAAATGAGCCAAGGACAAGAACAGTTTACAAATAGCCAAAAAACATGGCAACATGCCCAATCTTACTAGAGGTAAGTAAAAATTAATTAACTATGAGACAGCATTTATTATCCATTAGATTGACAAAAGTTTAAATGACTGATGTCACCTGCTTTTGGTAAAGGGTAGGCAATCAAATTATTACCAGTGACTTCTTGTAGGTAGTAGAAACAACAAATTTATATACATAAATACATTTTTAAGTAATGGGATTTTCAATGTTTTCAGATGCAGTTAAATAAAAAGCAAAACTCTCCCTCAGAAGGAAGAAGGAAATGTTCTAAACTTAAACACTATTCTAAATCTGAAGTTCCAAAAACATTTAAAGCAATGTGGCATCACCAAAAGAAGAGGTGATAATACGAACTCTCCAAAGAGGTCTACTGTGATTTAGGGGATGACTTCCGGGATGGTGATTCAGCCTCCCTTCTCCCAACTCTACAGTCCTATCTTGGTGGCTGTGGCGGCACCCATCCCCAGCAGGCCCAGCACAGGGCTCCGGTCCGAGGCTTGGTGGAAGCCATGCAGCTCAGCAGCGGCACCCTCTCTCTCTTCCCCACATTCGCATGTACAAGGCTTGGGTCACACTGGGGTGGACAGTATGTCTCTCACATTCTTTGATCGGAGCACTGCAATGTCTCTGACCTCTCATGCTTGAAACAGACTTGCTGGTATTTGAGCCCTTAGGACACCCAGCGCCTGCAATAAAATAAAGACCCAGCTTCTCTTGGAGACCCACTGAGCCAAGGACATAGTGTTCTATCTATACAATGAAATGCAGATTTCCCAATAAAAGGCAAAATTCTTGACTTCGGGAGGTTGAATAGGATGGAAAAGAATTCCAGCTGGTTAAAGTTACAGCGCTGAAAAAAGCCCTGTCTGAGAATAATTCTTGTGTCTGAGCCCAAGATGCTGTCATTTTGCCATGGATTATTAAAATATTCGTTCATGGCGAGCTCCAGGCCTCAAAGCTGTGCCCTGAGACGGCCTAAATTGGTCAATAAACACAGTGGTTCAGTCTTGCTGCCTCCTCTTCCGAAATTAAGAATATTTTTGCTGAACTAGTGCCAGGGCAAAATGTACAGGAGGCTGTATTTAGTTAAAAACTGGCTGGACACTGTGATTACATGTTAAGATCATGAAAGAAATGTCAAGACTCCTCCTTCTTGCTGTATAGTTGAAAGAAGAGACCCATAAAATACAGTCAGCTGCGCCCTGCGGGCCTAATAAGGTGGGCTCTGGGGCAAGACTTCTGGGTTCCCACCACGACACCATCACTTCCAGCTCAGTGACCCTGCCGACATCTCCTGGCGTCTCTGTCCCTCCACTTCCCCATCTGAAATACGGGGATAGTGGAAGAGTTCACCACACAAGATCATCAGAAGGGGCAATGAGTTCATCCATTTGAAGTGCTGCTCTCCAAGGAAGCACTCAAATGTTAGCCATCAGCCCTGGAAGGGAGAAGTGGTGGGCTGGAGGGGCTGCTGAAGAGCTTGAATGTCTGCTGCTGGTTTGACAACCCGTGTAGAAGGCAGTTACTCATGTGCTCTGCCTAAGCTGCCCTCTGGCCATTTCACGTGTTTGTCCCTTTGTATCTGGCACTTACCTCGCACCTCTTTGTGTGTGTGTCATCTCCCTAGCTAGCTGGGGAGCTCCTAGAGGGCAGAAGCAGCGTCTGCACCTAGCACAGTCTGGTGCCCAGTAAGCACTCGATGGAAATCTGATTGACCCTGCTAGCGACTCATATGCAGAGGGAACTGGACGCAAAATTAATCACACAAACTCCATTCAAATGGGCTCTTCTAGAAGTGCAGCTGAATCTTGTGCGACACATTCATCAAAACCAGAGCCAGAGACGGACCTCTGTGGTCCCCCGGACCACGACACTAGAAGCTGCCATCCTTGCCACAGGCACGGTGCTCTCGCAGGCGCTGTCTGGGAGCCCTCATCGCTCTCAGCAGACGCGTCCTCCCTGCCTGTGGCAGAGCTCCAGGCCTGCCGAGACTCCATGCAGGATCCGGGCCGGCAGTCTGCGTCTTTCCCCAGGAAGTCTTCAAGGCCCTGTTGGCTCAGCACCAGCCATCTGGACTGACTCCTGTGTCACCTGGAATATTTAGGGACCAGCTCCAGTTCACGATCCTAGCTTCTTACTCCGACTTCCTGGCCACGTGTTCTCAAACTGCCAAGCTGCACGAATTAGCCTGGAGAATTCTGTGCCTCTGGAGGTCATCTGTTCACTCAGCAAGCTTCCCAGAGGGCCTTCTATATTCCAGGTACTAACCACATTAAAATGCTGAATCCTAATAAAAATGACTAACACACCATTTACTGAATGTTTGAGTATGTGTCAGATACTGTGCTAAGAGCCTTCAGTTCATTGTCTAATTTAATTCAGGGAGGTTGGTATTCTTCTCATTTTACAGATGAAGCGAATGAGACACAGGAATGAAGTAACTTGCTGGAGCTCCCACGGTTAGGGAGCTGCAGGGCTGGATTAAGGCCTGAAGCCTTGGTGCGAGAGCAGGCCCTCTGACCACAATGCTTGCTGACTCTCCCTGCCTCACTTAATCTAGTTCTCGTCTCTAGCTTCATGACTCTTGTTCACATCACCCTTACCACCTAGATTCAAAAGATCTAGACTAATTGGATCTTGCCTATTCCACAGGCTCTTCTGGACCAGGGTTGGGCTTAATAATATCCCCTTTCAGCACTTCTTGCCTCCCTTCTCCCTTGTTTACCTCCCCGTTCCCTACTTGTCCTTCCCTCCTTTTTCTATCTGCTTCCCAGTGTACCCACTTAGGTATCCCAATGGCTCCCCAACTCAATCCCAAATGAAACGCACTCCCCTTCCTCACTTCTCTGCCAATGTTTTACACGGAGCTGCCTGGCGCTCAGGTCAAAACCCCAGAGTCATCAGTATGAGAAGGAAACAGAGCATAGTGGATAAAAATACAGGCTCTGGGTTCAAATTCTGGATCTGACTCTAATAAGAAAAAATATATCAAATTGTACACTTTAAATATATGCAGTTTGTTGTATGTCAATTATATCTCAATAAAACTCTTTAAAAAAAAAAGAAAATGAATAGGCAAGCCACAATTAGGGAAAAGATCTGCAAATCACATATCTGACAAATAAGTAGTATTCAGAATAAACAAAGAATTCCTAAAATTCAATAATAAAAAGACAAAAACCAAAATTTTTTTAAATGGGTACAACATTTGAATAATTTGAATAACATTTCAGAAAGAAAGATATAGAAGCAGTCAATAAGTGCATGAAAAACTTCTTAATATCACCAATCATTAGAGAAATGCAAATTACAACCATTTGGGGATACTGGTACATATCCACTGGAAGGGCTAAAATTTGAAAGTCTGACAATTCCAAATGCTGACGAGGATGCAGAGCAACCAACCAGACTCTGGTACACTGTGGAAGCATAAAAATGTACAACCACACTGGCAGTTCCTTACAAAGCTAAACACAGATCTACCCTGTGACCCAGTGATATTCCACTCCCAGATGCTTACCCAAGAGAAATGAAAAAACACGTCCACCAAAAAAAGACCTGCATGAGAAGTTCACAGCTGCTTTATCCAGAACAGCCCAAAACTGGAAACAGCCCAGGGTCCATCAGCCAAATAATGGAGACACATAACTACGGTACAGCCATACAATGGAATACTATTCAGAACTAAAGAGCAAGAAACTACTGATACACAGAACAACATGGAAAGATCTCAGAAACATTATACTAAGTGACAGAAACTTCAAACCAGAGAGTACATACTGTACGATTCCATTTATATGAAGTTCTAGCAAAGGCACAGGGCTCTTATGATTAAAAAATCAGAACAGTGGTTGCCTCTGAAGGGTGGGGACAGAGACTGATTGAGAAGGAATATGAAGGAATTTTCTGGGATGCTGGTAATGTCCAAATCTTGAAAGGGGCTTGGGTTGCACAGCTGCATGCTTTTGTCAAAAGTCAGACAATGTTATATTTAAGATCTGTGCATTTCACATATGTAAATTTTATCTCAAAAGAAAAACAATGTAAACAACTATCGAACTCTAATGGTATGCGTGCTTAAGTATTTAGGTGAAAATGTACTAGTGTCTGCAACCTACTTTGAAATACAGCACAAAACAAGATGGTCGGATGGATGATAGCAGGATGGGTAGATAAGTGACAAAGCAAACACAGGAACATGTTAATTTCAGAATCTAGGCAGAGAGTATATAGGTATTCACTGTACATTTGTTTCAACTTTGCTGCATATTTGAAACTTTTCATAAGAAAATGATAGAACATAGTGCCCACGACGTAAGATTGCTATACCATCTTTTACCCTCTTTCCTGTCACCACTCAAAGAGTCTCCAACACCTGCTAACATCACATCCCTCCCGTCCCTCCCATTGCTGGCTCTGCTGCAAGCTCCAGCCAGGTCTGAGCCCTGGACTCATACCTGGAGTGCAGACCCATGGTCCTCCCTGTTGTTGGTATTTCCTCACTCCAGCCCACCCTGAATGTCCATCTTCCTCACTCACAGCTCTTACTATGTGAACCCTGCTGCTCACCAACTTTTGATGACTCTCCACTAACTAATCATCTCAAAACTCTCAGCCTGCAACAAGGCCCTTGCATTCCAGCCTTATTCTACTATTCAAATGGCTACAGTCAAACCAGATAACTACTTAACTGCTAACACAACACACACCCCCTATCTCCACACCCTCGCCTCCGCTACAGGAATCTACTCCTGGGTGGCCAGGGCCCAGCTTCATGTCTCAGCAGTTCAGCACATGCACAGAAGCTGGTCAGAACACGTTGGCCTTGACAGATATGAGTTTCAAGGCCTCCTACAGAGACTCAGCAGTGTGATACCAGCACAGAAAGCACCTACTCCCTTTGTTCACTTGTTCGTTCATTCATTCACTCTCTAACTCACTTGCTAAGTACTTGCTATGTGCCAGATAATCTGCTAGAGGCTGCAAAGAAGCTAAAGTGATACCCGACCCTGGGGAAACCCATTTAGTAAGAGTACGGTTGAAGAATAGTCATAACTCAGAGTAAGTCCTGGCCTGAAGGCGGCAGTACCAGCAATCTCACTCCAGGTTCACTCCAGATTGAGGCTGGTGAGAGTGTAGTGGGATCCCTGCGGCAGTTTCAAAACACGGCCTCAACATCTTCGACACTCCTCCCACTGAGGTGGGGAGAATCTGTGTTCCCTCCCCCTTGAATCTGAGCAGGCTTTTGAGTACGGGGAAAGTGACACCACGTGACTTCTGAGGTCGGGCAATAAAAGGGTGGACAGCTTCCACCCGGCTCTCGTGGAATGCTCCTTCCCCGCACGCCCCTTCTGGAGACACTCCCTCTTGGAACCCAGCCACCATGCTGTGAGGAAGCCCAAGCCACATGCAGAGGCCACATATGTAGGGACTCTGGTTACATGTGTCCCAGCCTAGCCCAGCCTTCAAGTCAGCTCCACCTAGGCACCAGATTTTAAGTAAAAAAACCTCCAGTGATTCCAGCTCCTAGCCATCTGAGTCATCAAGCCATCCAGGTTTTCAGAAACCGTCCCCACCATGTCCTGTTCAAATTCCTGACCTGCAGAACTCCTGAGCGTAATAAACACTAGTATTTACTGTTAGTATTACGCTGAGCATAGTAATGGTCTTTTCTGCTGCTGCGTCAGGGGTGTTTTCTCATGAGCAAGGGATAACCGGAACAGTACCTTCAAAATAGGTGCTACTTATGGCAGGGTCCAGAGCAGCCTAGGCTGGGTCTGGAGCCAACAAAGAGTGACACCGTCTCAAAGATTATAACTGGCACATCCCTTTAAACATTCTACCCCATTGATCAAGTTTATAATACCTTCAATTATTAAACATTCAACGAATACATACTGAGAGCCCCGTATGTGACAGTCACAGTTTCTTACTGGATAAAAATCCCTGCCCTCCAGGAGTTCACCACCTAGTGGAGAAAAGGACAGTAAATGAGACAAGCAGGGAAACTATAAACTAAGTTGGACAGGGGTTAAGTTAAAAAATGAAGCTGGGAGGGAGCCGTGAAATATCAGGGGTGGGGCTGATATTTTAGAGAGGGTGGCCAGGAAAGGCCTCATGGAGAAGGTGACTTGAATAAAGTCCTGTTGGAAAGGCCTGGGGTGGGAAGTACCAGGCCCCCATGGCTGTCCGCTCCTAAGCACCCTTCCCATGTCAGCTGCTCACACCCCGTCAGCTAGACAGACCTCACAGTAATCCACAGGGTCAAAGAGCTTCACTAAAACGTCAACTCGCAAATAAGAATTATGTGATGCCAAAGCAGGAAGGCCCTCAGAAGCCACCCAGCCTCACCCCCCACCTCTCAGTGGAGAAACTGAAGCCATCGTGTTCCAGCTGGCCTAAGACTTAACCTGAGACCTGCATGTCTGCCCAGCCCTGTGCTCTTCCTCCTACTCTCCACTGAATACTGGAAAACCACTTTCCCTTGGTAACTAAGCTCTTTCTCCCTTGGTTATGTCACCCCAGCCAGATGCACCTGATCCGCCACATCTGTCACTGACATAGTCCGAGACCAGTCCCCAGGGTGGGACCATCCAAGATTAGAACCAGCACTGCCCCTAGACAACTGCCAGCATCCCCACCAATGGCACTACCAATGCCTATAACACCTCCATCAACACCCACTCCACAACGTAGTCTGCGAAACAGAAAATGGACATTTTCTGCTTTCTCAGCCACTCTGCTGTGGGTTGAACCAAAAAGTCATGTTGAAATCCTAACCCCTCTCCCCCATCCAACCTGTGAATATAACCTTATTTGGAAATAGAGTCTTTGCTAGTTAAGATGAGTTCACATGGGAGCAGGGTGTGCCCTCATCAAATGACTTGACGTCCTTACAAGAAGAGGGAAATCTGGACACACACACAACACATAGAGAGACGGCCACATGAAGAGGGAGGCAGAGGTAAGAGTGATGTATGTACAAGTCAAGGAGCACCAATGATTTGCCAGCAACCCATCAGACGGTAAGAGACAAGGAAGGCTTCCCTAGAGCCTTCAGAGGGAGCGTGGTTCTGCTGACACTGTGATTTCAGACTTCGAGCCTCTAGGACTATGAAAGCATTTCTGTTGTTCTAAACCAGCCAGTGTATGGTACTTCTGTTACAGCAGCCCTAAGAAACTAGCACCTCCTCATACATAAAAAGTCTGAAGGCACCCAGGTCCCCACACACAGGTTTTCTCCCTGCAATTCCAGGTCAGGCGCTCAGAAGCAGCTCCTGCCTCCCCCAGCACCACACCTCATCCTTCATGTCGACAGGAAGTACACATGTTGAGTCCGCCCAGGGAGCCTGCAGGAAGCAGGTAAGAAGCCAGCCATTCCTAGAGTTTGGGGTACAATTTGCTGAACACTTTGGTCTATGTCTTACTGTGGGCACAATCTGTTTCATACGGTTTGGCTCCAACCAGACTAGGATCTGTTAGCCTTTCTACCCTCATTAAGAATGACTGATGGGGAGTTCGCTGGCGGTCCAGTGGTTAGGACTCCGCACTTCCACTGCAGGGGGCACGGGGTTGGGGAGCTAAGATCCTGCAAGCTGCACGACACGGCAAAAAAAAAAAAAAAAAATGACTAATGCTCCCTCTGACGGGCTGAGAGTTCACAGGGAAGTACCATCCACAGAAGACGGATCACTCTCACGGGTCCAACAGCGACCTGTCAAATGGGAATCGTCCCCTTGCAGGCTCTTTGGCAATACAGAATACAAGAGGAAAAAGAGGTTTATAGCTTTCAACCTGATAATGTTGTTCTTGGAATATAATCCAAGGAAATGACACAACAGCAAAAAAAAAAAACAAACCATCTGGACAAAGATAATTATAGTGGTGTTACAATCATGGAATAAAAACTGGAAACATTAATTGCAGAACAGTTAAAAGGCAGTGTCATAGTAATACCTAACATTTTCTGAGCTCTTACTATATGGCAGATAACATGCCAAGTGTTTTGCTTGGATTATCTCGTTTCACCGTCACAAAAATCTTATGACAAAGCTGTATTATCCCTGTTTTAGAGATGAACCTGTTCAAGGTCACACAGGCTAGGAAGTGGCAGGTGACCGCTATTTTGTGCCCTCTGTTCAGGTAGAGTAGTGACTTTACCATGGCCATGTGAAATTGGGCAAGTTCTTTTCAACTTCCCTGTGCCTTAGGCCCTCAACTATAGAATAGGAATAAGAATAACGTCACAAGACTGGCAAAAATTAAATATAAAATGTGTGGACCATTAAGTAAACTATAAAGCATTATCGGAATGAAAAGTACTTACAGCCATTCAAGGATAACTGACTATCTCATGTAGGGGGGTGGGGGTGGGGGGTCCACTTGTAGCCTGTTCTGCATGCTGAGTTGAATAGTTAGAATTTTATCTTTGATGTAGTAGAAGATTAACATTGTTTTTTAACCAGGGATGCTATAAGCAGATCTGTGTTTTAATGCCGTTTTCAGATACAATAATATAAAATCATCTCAGGATGAGAAAACTGGAACTTTAATTTCCGACACTCAATAAGTTTGAGCTCTCTAGTAAAAGCCTTGGTCTGATTCCCCCAGAGGGTGGGTAGGATGGGCCTGGAAGCAGCAGTTTCCTTAATTCCCTGACTTCCTGCAGGAAAGACAGGGGCCTCATCCCCTAACAGCTGTTGCCAGGGGTCTAGAATGTCAGCAAAGGGAAGCAGAGACCCCAGAGCACATGAAGAGGTGGGTGCGTCCTGATGGCATTTGGGGAGGACCTTCCTCACCCTCCCCTCACCTCACTAGGCAGTAAGGATGGTACAAAGGTGTCCTGCCCGCAGTGAGGGCCTACACAATTATAAAGGAGGATATTACTGTTGCCAGGTCCTAGAGGCCTGGCGCCGTCAAATACCGGGTGACTATGAAATTGGTTCCACTAACCAGGGTCTTGTGCAGTCCCAGGTCCCTGTTCCCATCCCAGTGAACCAGGCTGCATAAGACAAAAGTACCAAACGACCCAAGGCCCCACCCAGACCTGGCAGTCGGCCCCTCCCTGCTCCAGAGCAAAATCAAGAGACTTCAGTAAAAAAAAAAAAAAAAAAAAACCTGAAGAGGGAGAAAGTGGTCAGCACCCCCTCTCCATACCCCAGACTTCTAATGGATCTTCCCATCACATCTGTAATTTGTTTTCCTTTCTCTATAGACTCGCCCACCACTCCCTGCTTACCATCCTTCAGAGTCCCCCTCCTCTCTCAGGAGAGGGGGTGGGGGAGTTAATGTAACCCTCGCAAAAATGCTAGAAGGTTGCAAGCATCCTCACTTTAGGAATGAGTGAAGGGAAGTTCAGAGTAGTTAAATAATTTCCCAGGCTCACCCACCCAATAAGTTGTTGAGCCGGGATTCAAACCCAGGTCTGTGAGCTGCAAAGCCTGGACCTTCCCATCAACCACACATCCACTCTCCCAATCAATGAGGAGCAGTACCTGAGGTGGACTCTGTAACCTTCTTGTACAAAAGCTGTCTGGTGCAGCGCGTTGCCATGGCACTAAGTGGTCGCCTCGTAGCCAACCAGAGACATGAGGGTGAGGCGTGCTCACGTTCACGAGCCAGACGCGTGTGGCCCCCCTGCTCAACTCTCCCACACGCCAGCACACCCCTCTGCATAAGGAGGCTGGGGCCCTGGGACAGGGTCAGTCAAGTGTGGGAAGACATTCGGGAACCTTTTTGATGTGGGCCGAGCGATGGGATTCTTGAGCAGTGGAGGAGCTGAGGGTGCGGGGCGTGGAGACTAATATCACCCTGTTTGGTCCTGAGGGATGGCTGGTTAGCCAAAGACGGGTAAGATTCCTCAAGGGAGGAACAACCTAAGACAGGCACAGTCGCAGAGGGGCCAACAGGGGTGGGGCACAGACCCCCAATATCTGAGAAAGGTCTCCTGCCCCCAGGGCTGTTTTGCTCTCCACCCCCAGCTCAAATCCACACCTGCTCAACTCGGACCCAGGAAGTAAACAAAGATAATTGCCTCAGTCATGTGAGGCCTTTGATTGTTCATGAGTGTAACCTGAGAATGTAAGCCCATGAACTCAATAAAAGCAGCCTAGGATGAGTCAGCTGGGCTCTTGATCCGAGAGGTCTTGAGCCCCCCGGTCCCACTTTTCTCTTCAGTCTGTGTCTGTGTCTTCTTCAAGCTTGCGGCACCCGTCACTCGCCTCGAGTCGCCGAGCTGGTCTCGGCAAGTGGCGCCCAACGTGGGGCTCGAAAGGCTTGAGTGACGAAGGTTCACGGAAAGTGAAATTGATAAAAGTAAAGAATTGGGAAGTGCCGTGAAGCCCCCAAGAGGAGAGTAAGAGGCCTCTGAGAAAATCCTGCCAGTAAGTAAATCTCTTGGGTAGTTTGTGTTCGGGGTAAAATATGGGAAATAAAGTTCAGATTAATATCGACCAGATGTATGCCTGTTACGGCAGCTCCTAAGGGCAGGTGGAGTAAAAAGCAAGTGAAGGTCTTGTAAAAAGCAAATGAAGGTCGATCGTTAAAAATTCTGTAAATAGTTGAGAATATTGTATATAGTTTCCTTCTTTAGGCTAACACTGGGTTTATGTACTTAGGGATAAGGTTGGGAACGAACTTAAAAAACTGCATTCTAAAGGGACTCCCGTACCAGGTTCTGTTTGGTCAAATGTGGTCTCTGATTAAGTCAGTATTAGAGCCTCTATTAGAGCCTCTATGGGCTCCTGAGGGCTCAAATGATAGCTTTGATGAAGAAGCCGGTCCATCAGAGGACCGATGGGCATGTGCGGTGCCAAACGAAACTGAAAAACAAAAAGGAATTAGAATTCATACTGAAGTGATTGATAATGATTATACTGGAGAAATTAAAGTGAAGATATCAACTTCGGTTCCATGGAAAGCCCATCCAGGTGATAGAATAGCACAGTTGCTTATTCTGCCATATTATAAGATTGGCAATAGTACAAAAGTAAGGAGAACGAGAGGCTTTGGAAGCACAGGAGAGGCTGGAGTTTTCCTCTCTGAAAAAATTTTAGAAACACGCCCGACGTGCTCAGTAACTATAAATGGAAAAGCTTTTAGAGGATTAATAGATATAGGTGCTAATGTTTCAATTATAAGCAATAATCATTGGCCTTCTCGCTGGCCTACTTGTCCTGCAGACATTACAGTGGTAGGTTTAGGTAGAGCTCATGGCTTACAGCAAAGTGCTAAAATATTGCCTTGTATTGGCCCAGATGGGCAGCCAGCCCACTTACAACCCTATATAGCAGACCTTCCAATTAATTTATGGGGAAGGGATTTATTGCAACAATGGAAGGCTGAAATCCACATCCCAACGTTAGATACTTACAGTATGCAAAGTCAAGAAATGCTAATAAATCAAGGATATCAGCCAGGGTTAGGTCTTGGTAAATATCATCAAGGGAAACTATTTCCCATTCCAGCTGAAGGTAATGCAAATAGAGAAGGTCTTGGATATCAGTCTTTTCACTAGTGGCCACTGTTCGTAAAAGCTTACTGCTTCCCCCAGCACCAATCCCATTGACCTGGAAAACTGATACACCTGTATGGGTTGAGCAGTGGCCTTTAACCATAGAAAAGTTAGAAGCTCTAACAGAATTAGTGACTGAACAGTTAGAAAAAGGACATATTGAAGAATCTTTTAGCCCATGGAACTCTCCAGTATTCCCAATAAAGAAAAAAACTGGTAAATGGCGTTTATTAACAGATCTCAGGGCAGTCAATGCAGTTATACAACCAATGGGGGCCTTACAACCAGGCCTCCCATCACCTAATATGATCCCTGCTAATTGGCCTTTAATAGTTATTGATCTGAAAGACTGCTTTTTCACCATTCTATTACATCCCAAAGATAAAGAAAAATTTGCTTTTTCTGTGCCTGCACTAAATAATAAAGAACCTCGAAAAAGGTTTCAATGGAAGGTGTTACCTCAAGGCATGTTGAATAGCCCTACTATTTGCCAGAATTTTGTTGCTAAAGCCCTTGAACCAGTACGACTAGAATTTCCTAATTGTTATCTTATCCATTACATGGATGATATCTTGTGTGCTGCTCCTAATCAAGATTTACTTACTTCTGCGTATATTAGCATGCAGCTTTGCCTTGATAGAGCAGGACTTAAAATAGCTCCAGAAAAGGTACAGATGCATAGCCCGTATCAATATTTGGGCACAATAGTTGATGGAACAACTATTAGACCACAAAGGGTGGAACTGAGGTCAGATCAAATCCAAACTCTTAATGATTTGCAAAAACTCCTAGGAGATATTAATTGGCTTCGCCCATGCATAGGGATCCCCACCTATGCATTGTCTAACCTATTTGCTTTGTTAAAAGGAGATTCAAAATTAAATAGTCCAAGAACTTTAACATCAGCTGCTTTAGAGGAACTAAAACTTGTAGAAAGTAAAATTCATTCTTCTCAATTACAGAGAGTAACTGTTAATCAGCCATTGCAATTAATTATATTACCTTCTCCTCATTCACCTACAGGGATATTAATGCAAAATGAAGGAATTGTGGAATGGTTGTTTTTAGCAAATACTGTGGTAAAATCCTTGTCACCTTATTTAGAATTATTAACTCAGTTGGTTCTGAAGGGAAGAACTCGAAGTAAGCATTTAATTGGAACTGACCCTTCACATATAATTATTAATTTAACTACTAAAGAAATTCAGGCTTGTTTCCAAAATTGTGTAAGTTGGCAAATTGCCTTTACTGATTATATTGGGAAAATTGATAGGCATTTTCGAGCCTCATCTAAGAATGTGACTCATTTTAATGATGCACAGCCGCTGATATGGTGGCAGGACCCATTGACTAATATCTGGTCATCAGGAAGGTTAATCACATGGGGAAAAGGGTTTGCTTGTGTGTCACCAGGACAAGGCCTGGAACCTGTGTGGATTCCATCTCGGAGAATTAAGCCATATCATGAGCGCTCCAAAGAAACGCCATCTTGAATGGGATATAGAATCTCCGGAGATGAACTTTGTACATTTGTTTTCAGGTTTGAGCTTTGGATACTAAGTTTACTAATTATGCCATCCCTGATAGACCTTTGTGTAAAATAAAACGGATATGGGCTGACAGACAAGATCAGATTCTTTGGGATTTTTGCTGTGGGACGGAGGGTGTAATACTACTTAATGGTTCCTATGGAACAGTATGAAACTGGTCCCCTAAGGGGTATGCAGTCTCTAATGGTTTACACCAAAACAACTCCTCCTGCAATCCCTATAAAAGGTTGTAATGGCATATACCAATATTGCCATGCACTCGCCCTATCCCATTTTATGGCTTAGGATTGGATTAGTACCTCCTTGGCCTCAATTAGAGGATGGCAGAGCTCAAACAGAAATATGGAAACTTCCCTTAAGTTTAAGAACATTACAAATCTGGGATGGCCATGATGCCAGTGACACATCTGCTGGGATATGGAGCGGATGGTGTCACACTGGACATACAACAATTACAAACTAAAATAACTGGCATGCAATATGATTTTTGCAGTCTCTACACCAAATTTGCTACTTTACAAAGTATAGCTGATGGATTAAAAGCATTGCATCCATTGGATTGGATAAAAGGCATGAATAGCAGTCTCCTAAGCATTTTGATACTTTTTGTTGTCTTTTAATTATCCTATGTTTAAGTTCTCAGGTGCACAGGAGGAACGCTCCAAGGATTGACTGAAAAAGAAATAACTCGAATAGGCTTATCTTCTCCTACAGGCTTATCTTCTCCTACGAAAACAAAAAGGGGGAGATGTGGGAAGACATTCGGGAACCTTTTTGATGTGGGCCGAGCGATGGGATTCTTGAGCAGTGGAGGAGCTGAGGGTGCGGGGCGTGGAGACTAATATCACCCTGTTTGGTCCTGAGGGATGGCTGGTTAGCCAAAGACGGGTAAGATTCCTCAAGGGAGGAACAACCTAAGACAGGCACAGTCGCAGAGGGGCCAACAGGGGTGGGGCACAGACCCCCAATATCTGAGAAAGGTCTCCTGCCCCCAGGGCTGTTTTGCTCTCCACCCCCAGCTCAAATCCACACCTGCTCAACTCGGACCCAGGAAGTAAACAAAGATAATTGCCTCAGTCATGTGAGGCCTTTGATTGTTCATGAGTGTAACCTGAGAATGTAAGCCCATGAACTCAATAAAAGCAGCCTGGGATGAGTCAGCTGGGCTCTTGATCCGAGAGGTCTTGAGCCCCCCGGTCCCACTTTTCTCTTCAGTCTGTGTCTGTGTCTTCTTCAAGCTTGCGGCACCCGTCACTCGCCTCGAGTTGCCGAGCTGGTCTCGGCAGTCAAGCACTTTCAGAGCACCAGCACTGGGCTGACCTCTGGAGGCCTGAGTTCCTGTGCCAACCACAATACTCCGGAAAAAGAGAAAGTAATTAGAAAGCAGTGCCCCACAGACCAAACTTAAGTCATGTTTCCAAAATAGCCTCTGAAATGAAAGGTCAGCCTGCGCCTGCAGTGACAGGACTTGGACCCAACTACTCCACACAACCCCCATTTCCTCTGGGCCCCAGAGGGGACCATAGAGTGAGGCCAGCAGAGGCATCATGGACATTCACAGCTCTTTCCATCCAGCTACAAATATTTACTAACCATCCACTCTATGCTTGATGGGAGGTAAGAGGTGGTACTATACTCAGACTCTACTGCTGAGAAGCCCCCAACTCAGTGACAAGCTAAGAAACAAAGACAGGGACCCAAGCAGACCAGATCCTCTAAATTAAGTTTATCTTGGGAATGCGAAGCTGGTTCAACATTTGAAAATCAACGTAAGTCACCATATTAACAGACTACAGCAGCAAAGACTACAGGCCAAATTCAGCCTGTTATCTATTTTTGTAAATAAAGTTTTCTTGAAACACAGCCATGACCATTTATCTACATATTATCTATGGCTGTTTTCATGCTACCAAAAAAAAAAAAAAAATGAACTGAATACTTGCGACAGACATAGTATAGCCTGTGAAGTTGAAAACTTTTACTATTGACCCTTTTCACAAAAAGTTTGTTGACCCTGCTTTAAATTACTGGGAGAGAGACCTTTCACCCATAAAACTACAGCAACTACAACTCGCTCTACTCTCCATTCTACAGACCACATTGGGGAGCAGATGCAAGCATCAGGGTCCTAGACTCTCAGGGCTGAAAGACCAGGCCATTGCCTTCTACAAGGAAAGCAGTCCAAGGTACGATTTCTACTCCTCCCTCACACTGGTACCACTTCCAGGTAGAAGCCCCAGGGCTCTCTGGAAGAATCTCGCACGGGCTTTTACTAAAGCTTTCAAAATAAATGCTTATAGGTTAAAAAAAAACAAACTCCTTATATACCTCCATGTTCACCTTCCCAACCCAACTACCCCCGAAAAGGAGAATTCTAGAGATCTCAAATCTATGATCTAAGTTTCCACTTTAGCAAACTAGTAAAGGAAGAGCAACTAAACCAAAGCAAGCAGAAGAAAAGAAATAATAAGAGAAGAAACCAATGAAATTGAAAACAGAAAAATAAAGAATGATCAATGAAACCAAAAGCTGGTTCTTTGAAAATATCAATAAAGTTAACAAACCTCTAACAAGACTGACAGACAGCAAAAAAGGTACAAACTACAAATATTAGTAATGAAAGAAGAGACATCACTATAATCCCTTTTATGAGGCAATCAATACCCTGATACCAAAATCAAAGACATTATAAGAAAAGAGAACTAGCCTAATATCCTTCATTAGTATTAAACATACACAAAACCTCAGCAAAATGTTAGTAAATTCAATCTAACAACATACAAAAAGATTAATAATATATCATGACCAAGTAGAGTTTATTCCTGGAAGGTAAGGGTGAAACATACAGCCTTAAATATACAGAAATCAATTAATGCAACTCAGCATATCAACAGACTGAAGCAGGGATCAGCAAACTATGCAGCCTGCCTTTGTAAATAATAGTTACTGGAACACAGCCACGCCCATTCATTTATGTATTGTCTGTGGTTGGTTTCGAGCTGCAATGGCAGATCTGAGCCACTGATGAGAGACCTTGTAAGAGCTGAGTAGAGACCTTATATCCCACAAAGGCTAGAATATTTACTCTCTGGTTGCTATGATCTGAATGTTTGTGTCCTCCTAAAATTTATATGTTGAAATCCTAACCCCCAAAAATGATGGTATTAGAAGGTGGGACGTTTGGGAGGTGCTTAAGTCATAAGGATGGAGCTCTCATGAATAGGATTCGTGCCCTTATGAAAAGAGACTCTAAAGAGATCCCTAACCCACTTCTACCATGTAGAGGACACAGGAAGAAAGTGCCCACTATGAACCAGAAAGAGGGCACTCACTAAAACTTGACCAGCTCACTAAAACTTGCTGACCTTACCAGCCTCCAGAACTGTGAGCCATAAATTTCTGTTGTGTATAAGCTACCCATTCTGTGGTATTTTGTTATAGTGCTCCAAACAGACCAAGGCGCTTGCCCTTCAAGAAAAAAATCTGCCAACTCTCGGACAAAGGAAAAAATATATATATAGATACTGGGTTGGCCAAAAAGTTCGTTCCATTAGCGACTATGTTGTTCAATAAAGTTCTTTGTGAAAATGAAAAAATGTGTCTCTTATTTTTACTTAAAACCAAACAAACTTTCTGGCCAACCGTGTATACACACACACACACACACACACACACACACACACACACACACACACACACACAGAGTCATTTCAATAGAACCAAAAAGAGCACTTAAAAAAATCATTATCCATTCATGATTTAAAAAAGAAAGAAAGAAAGAATCTCAACAAGCTAGGAGTAGAAGGGAACTTCCTCAACATAATAAGGAATATCTACAAAAACCTCACAGCTAGCATCAAACATGTATGAGACTGAATGCTTGCCTCTAATATTGGAAATAAGACAATGATGTCTATTTTCACCACTCCCTTTTAACATTAGAAGACTCTAACCAGCACAAGGCAAGAAAAATAAACACAAGTTAAATAAATTAGATTGAAAATAAAACTCTTTATTCACAGATGATATGATTACCTATATAGAAAATTCCAAAGAATCTACAAAAAAGCTACTAGAACTAGAAAGTGAGTTTAGAAAGGTCACAAAATACAAAGATCAATATACAAAAATCAATTGTTAAAAAGAGAAAAGCTCAGGGAAATAGTTAAGAGGCAGAGGAGGGTTGAAAATTGGTTCTATATCTCAGCCTCTTAAATTACATATTTCTATGGTGTCGCTTAACTGTAAACAATTATATACCTATTATATTAATTTCCAAATTCTATAGGTACATATTTTGGTGCATTTTATTCTCTGATTTAAATTTTCTTAAAATCCATTAAAATAACAAATCAATTGTATTTACAAGTCAATTTGTACAGCATGGGTTTAAACTGAGCGGCTTCGCTTACACACGAATTTTTTTCAATAGTAAACACTACAGTACTACACAATCCTCGGTGGGTTGAATCTGCAGATGCGGAACCTCAGATAGACAGGAACCACAGATACAGAGGACTGACTCTAAGTTGTACATGAATTTTTGACTGCATGGAAGGTCTGTACTCCTAACCCCCAAGTTGTTCAAGGGTCAGCTGTACCAGATATGAACAACTGGAAAACAGAATTTTGTTTACAATTACACCAAAAATATGAAATACACAGCTATTAGTCTAGCCAAATATGTTCAATATTCACTATGCTAAAACTAAAAAACACTGATGAAGCACTCAAAGACCTCAATAAGCACAGAGATGGAGCTTATTTATGTATTAGAAGACCCAAAACTGTCATCATGTCAACTCTTCCTAAACCGATCTAAAGATTCAAAACAATACTAATGAAATTTCCAGCAGGATTTTATGCAGAAACCACTCAGACGATTTTGAAATATATATGAAAGGCAAAGATCTAGAACAGTCAAAACAATTTTGAAAAGGAAAAACTAAGTTGAAAGATTCACACTACCTGATTTCAAAACTTAAAGCTACAATAATCAAGACAGTACACACATAAACCAACAGAATAGTCAGAAACAGACCCACACATACATTCTCAATTGATTTCCAACAAAGATACAAAGGCAATTTAATAGGGCAAGGATAGTCTTTTCAGTACCATGCTAGAGTAATTGGACACTTTATGCAAAAAAGAAACTCTATCTATACCTTGCACCATGTAGGAAAAATAACTCAAAATGGATTAAACATAAATGTAAAACTTAAAACTATAAGACATCTTAAAGAAAGTATTGGAGAAAATCTCTATGATCTCATGTTAGGTAAATACTTCTCATATACAACACCAAAAGAATATATCTTTTAATTGATAAATTGGACTTCAGCAAAATTTAAAACTTCTGTTCTGTAAAAACAGGCATTGTTAAGAGAATAAAAAGACAAGCTATAGACAATGAGAAAATATTTGCTAAACATTTCTGGACTCATGTCCAGAATATAAAAAATTATATCTCAAAACTCAATCAAAATGAAACAATCCAACAAACCCAGGCAAAAGATTTAAAACAAATACTTTACCAAAGAAGATACATAGATAGCAAATAAGTCAAATAACAAAGACGCTCAACATTATTAGTCACTAATGAAATGCAAATTAAAACCACAAGGATAGGACTTCCTAGGTGGCGCAGTGGGTAAGAATCCATCTGCCAATGCAGGGGACACAGGTTTGATCCCTGCCTCAGGAAGATACCACATGCCGCGGAGCAACTAAGCCCGTGCACCACAACTATTGAGCCTGTGCTGTAGAGCCCCTGAGCCACAACTATTGAGCCCATGTGCCACAACTACTGAAGCCCACGCGCCTAGAGCCTGTGCTCGGCAAACGAGGGGCCACCGCAATGAGAAGCCCAGGCACCACAATGAAGAGTAGCCCCCGCTCGCCACAACTAGAGAAAGCCCATGTGCAGCAACGAAGACCCAACACAGCCAATAAAATAAATAAATAAATAAGTAAAAAAAAACCAAAAACACAAGGATAAATTTATACCTATTAGAATATCGAAATTTTTTTAAAAAATCTGGCAACACTAAGTGCTGACAAGGATGTGGCAACTGTAACCCTTGGACACTGCTAGTGGGAATGCAAAATGGTAGAGCCACTTTGGAAAACAGTTTGTCATTTTACTATAATATACCATACTACCCAGCAATTCCACTCCTAGATATTTATCCAAGTGAAAGGAAAAGCTATGTTCACATAAACACGTGCACACAAATACGCTGAGTGAATTATCATCACCCCAAACGGGAAACAGCCCAAACGTCCTTCAAGTGGTGAACAGAGAAACACATACAATGAAATAACACTCAGCAGCAAAGAGGAATGACCTACTGATATACCCAACAACACAGATCACTCTCCAACACACTGTGCTAAATGAAAGAAGGTAAACTTAAAAGGCTACGTACCATATGACATTCTGAGAAAGACAAAATCATAGGTACAGAAATCAGATCAGTTATTCCCACTTACGGTCTTCAGGTGGTATAAGAGTCGACTATAAAAGTGTCCAAGGCAATTTTTGGAAGTGATGGAAATATTCTCTATCTTGACTGTAGTAATGCTTATGTGACTATCTATGTTTGTCAAAACGCAAAGTTGTACACTAAAATAGTGAATTTTACCGTATGTAAATTATACCCCAAATCTTTTTTTTTTTAATTTTATTTATTTATTATTTTTTGGGGGGTACACCAAGTTCAATCATCTGTTTTTATACACATATCCCCATACCAAATCTTTTTAATAAGAAAAAAAGTCCTTAAAAAGATTCCGTCATGATGCAGCACTGAAAAGTCTTTGTGTAACTAAAACAATGCCTACCTCCTGTCAAGCAATGGAATCAAAAGACAATAGAAACTGCCACATTTATTGAAATGAAGCATAGACTTTTCAAAGATAGGAAAAGTTGGTGTTACTAATTCATGTGCAACACATGGTCAGCTGGGTACTGAACAATAATTTTTTCAAAGCTTCCAGTTAACTTTCAGAAGAAGACATTTAACTTTTAGCAACATTATTTTCTTACAGAAAAACCAGAACTAAAAGTTTAACCTAAAGCAAATGTAGCCAAAACCCTGGTATACTTTAATATTCCTCAGAATTATGCTGTTGATCCTAAAGGGGCTGAAGATGTCAAAATTGTGGGCACACACAAAATCAAAATCAGCTGAGGAAACCAAAGACAGTTCTATCACACTTACAACCATAAATGCAAAAAAAAACCCACCCAAATTCCAATAAAGTATTAGAAAATCAAAGCCAACAAGGTGTTTAAAAAAACTATACATCGTGACCAAGTATTTACCCAATAATTTATCTTACAAATTCAAGGATGGCTCAACATTCAAAAATCATGAGCACAGATTATCAAGAATAGCATTTTATCCTGAAGTCTGTGTAGCCCCGATAGAAAAACACAATTCAGAAGGATCTGATTACTCTGACTGTGATAATAATGAAGTATATGAATAAAAGCATACTGAAATTTAGAAATTTTCCTAAAATTGTGTATATTGAAGGAAGTGATTTTTTTCCCTAAGTATCTAGAAAGCAATATGAATCTTACAGCCTATAGTAACTTGAAGTCAAGAAAATATGGAAATGTTATCCCCTTTCACTATACAAATATTACCTTTATTTTTCTCTTCAACTATCCTGAGTTTGTTTCTGTTAATTTTGAAGAACTCTTCCTAACACACAAATCAAAGAAATAATTACATGGTGAAAAAGCAACGAAGATTAATCCCCAAGTATGGCTGACACTGGAAACACCTGGGAAGCTTTGTAAAAACAGATTCCCTGACCCTACCCGGGTCTAGGCTGGGGCCTGGGAAGCGTGGGTTATTTTGCCAACAGGGCTCCCAAAGCAATTTTGTTATTAGCGGGTTCTAGAAGACTGCTGTTAGGAAATAAAGGCTTCAGGCATGTCTTTCCCTTGAATTTTTTTCTATGTGGTTGTAGATATAAAAATTTTTGCATGAAGAAAACTAAACATGTAAGCTTTCCATGATAATACGTGACTTGTCACCATCAAAAGAATTTTACAGGGACCAATTCAAGGTTTCTACAGAGGTTCACATGAGGAAGAGAACTTGAAGCTCAGGAGGTCAAATGCAGTCTCTATTTTGGGGCAGTGCCTGACGTATTAGGAACTTAATTCATTCCTTGGACAAATATTTAAGGATAGAGAAACCTGTCAGACAAAGAGGCAAGTAAAGAATATTCCAGGAGAGGATAAACTCACAAAGTCTGAGAGATAGGAAAGTGTAAACTGGGTTTAGGGACAATCAGTGAATGAGTCTCGTTGCCTTGGAGGTCAAATTACGGAGGCCCTTGCGCTTCAGGTTAAGTCTGTCCTGGGAGAAGCAGGGAGCCACTGAAGGTTTCTGAAGATGGAGTGACACAGCCAGACTGGGCTTTAAGATTAACAAAGCAATCAAGTGCAAAATGTATGTGTGCCACAGAGAGGCCACAGTTAATAGTCCAAGTGTGAGCTGGCGAAGGTCTGGTCACGAGCAAAAGCAACATGAAAGTAAAAGCCAGGGATTCTCTGTCTGGGACGACCCGAGGGGGTAACCACAGGAGGAGGGGCTGCATGGCTGTGGTCAGCTGTGCACAGCTGGTGCCCGAGGTGGCTGCCCAATCCCAGCAGAAGCCTGAGAAACTCTCTAGAACACTTCAGTTGAACGCCATGGGGTGACATCAGCAGCAATGGCGTTAACTGTCTCATGCCCAGCTGTGAAGACGTCAGCTTGGGGACTAATAAGAGGCAGGTCACAGGCATGCCGAAACAGCCCATCGCCTCCTGGTGCACATATCCATTTCCACAAGGTTACCAACCAAGCGATGATGGAAATGCTCTATTGACACCAAAACAAAAATAGGGAATGAGAACTTAACCCGGATAATGGAGAAGGGGAGGATCAGGTCCGTTTTAGGCACATTCTCTGAAGAGGTGTAGTACGAGGCACGAAAAATGCATAACATTCAGGAGAAAGATAGAACAGTTACGCCTAACCGTAAAGAAGCCATTTTGGAGAAGTGAGGTAGAGGAGTGGAAAGTACCTTCTCTTGGAGCAGCAGATGGGAGATGCCTTAGGATCTTTCTCGAGCACTCCCACTTTCTCACTAGCCAGGCCTTCAGCCCAGATGTCCAGGCACCTGTGGTGTGTCAGGTACTAAGACTACTTGCTGGGCTAAGAGTGAGGACACGGAGATGAACCATGGCCTTTGCCCTCAGGAGCACGTGGCCTAGTAGGACACACTATATGACTGCATGGCAATAAAGGTTACCAAGTACTTGTTCATCTGCCCACAGCCTCCTCAGGCAAGCAGAGAAGGGGATCCCCCCTCCATTTATATATGCCCTTGCAGAGACCTGGACAGGGCTGGAGCTGACTCCAAACCACGGCCTCTTCCTAGTTCTTCACACAGCCTTGGGAGATATTCCACCAAGTACAGCCCTAGAAAAGGAGAAGAGCACTCCTACCAGGGCCAGTGGAGATGGCCAGAGCCTTGGACTGTTCATAGGGTGAAAAGTCCTGTGAAGGATGGTGCATTCCAGAATAAAGGCAAACCCAGAAGACAGTGTCAGCCGCAGGTGTGGAGTCTGGGGATTAGGTGGGATGGGGGCCAGGACTTTAGGGGTGGGTGAAAGCTGTGTGGGCACATACAAGGTACTCAGGGGCCCTGGCAGTAGGCAGATGGCAGTGATCACAGAGTCAGGCCAGATAAGGAAGGAACACTCACCCCTAGGCCCTAGGGCACCCGCAGACTAAAAAGGACAGCCTTCAAAGGCTGGAGAACCAGGAGGGACAGATGACAGAACCAACCTGCATCCATTTCTCTGGCCGAAGTCAGGCCTTCCCATCCGGTTCTGTCACCCAATGCCTTGGCCTCTCACGCCAGGGTTTCCACCTCACAATAATGCAGATGTCAGGCGGACTGTCAAAAATGAAGCATGAGGAAAGATCACAGGGCCCCAGAAACCCAGAAGTCTCCACGGGATGGGCGTTCACTCTGGCTGTGTATTTGCCTCTCATAATTTCTGATCCAGTATAAAGTGAAAACGAAATTGTTCCAGGAATTTTCTGGGCAGCAGAGGGAAAATATCCCCAAAATAAATCCCAGGACAAGTTGTCCTGCATGGTTGAGAGCTCACCAACCAACGTGCAGGGTCAAAGGTTCTTAAGCAGGTTCTAACAAAGGAGGAGCTGAGACCTTCTGGACACTGGAACCAAGTGTTCCCACCTTCCTCTCTCTGGGCCGGGACCCACCCTCCCTCCTCCTTATCTTTGAAGCCTTCCCTCATCACTCCAGTCTCTGAATTTCTTGCTACCTGAAATTCCCCTAGCTGAGTCTGTACCACAGAACTTATCCCTGTTTTCTAATTACATACTTCATACATGTTAGTCATTTCCCCATAAAAACCCAAAGTCTCTTGGGCATACTACCTTCCTTTTACAATCCTCCACAGGGCTAGATGGAGAGGAGGTCTGTAATTCATGTTTGTTGGCTGATATACAGGTCATTACATAGACCTAGGGAACACCACTCAATATGTAGAATAACAGCTATTCCTTCTTTTGTGCCTCTTTATATTCACATATTCACTTCATTTTTATAACCACCTTCATTGTCAGATGAGGAAACTGCAGTTAGCCCACAGGGGTTCAAGACCATACCCAAGAACGTCCAGCCAGTAAGTGAACAGGATGGCTCTGAACCCAAGTTTAACTCCAGAGATCACATGCTACTCTGGAGCTGCCTCTCCTGCCAGAAATCTGAAGGAGAGCTACTCTGTACCAGGAATATCAATCTCTGAAAACAAAGAAGATATATAGCATCCTCAACAACAGTGTAGCTATTTGATTCCTGAAAGACTGTAAGAACTAACTCATCAGGTCCTGCATTAACAAATTAGCATCCATCCCATCTGGGGGCCCAGAGTCAGGGGGAGGAAAACAAGCAGCAGATCTGAAAGAAAAGTAAGTCCTCTCTTCATCCCATTTCTTTTGTTGGCAGAGGGCTCTGCACTCAGGACCCAAAAGAAGATGGGAGGGGGGAAAGGGGGACCAGAGTACCAACAGTGGGGGGAGGGGACACCACTGGGATATTCAAGAAGCCAGATCTACACAGAAATTCCCACAGCTCCCTTGTGGGGTGTCCCTGTGAGCATTGACCCTCAGACACAAGCAGGAGGACAACGTGGGCATCTGGAAATCCAGCCTATTCCCCGCGAGCTGCAAACAGGGAGCAATTTTTACGGGTTCTCCTCCCAGCCCAGTCCCATTTCACAAGGACTGCAACCCTGACAACCAGGTGCATCTGACAGGGCAGGAGGGATGCATCTGCTGGCCTACAGTGAGACTGTAAGAACTGCATTTGCCTAACCTGTTGGCTTAAAATCAATGGAAAAGTACGAAGCCAAAACTCAGTAAAGAGACTAGGGACCTCACCTGTGGAAGAGCACAGGTGGGAGAGGTGAGGGCCTCATGCAGTAGACCCCAGCCCAGCACACTCACCTTTCTGTGCCTGTGGAGCAGGAAGCTATGGGAGCCGAGGGAAGGGGGCAGAAGTCGCACAGCCCTGAAACCTGTCTTAGTGACATCTGCGCTGCACTCACTCTGGATTCCCGGCCCACATGCCACCCAAGTGTCCACTTGTACGTTTTCCATGCAAAAAGTCCTATCTCGTGTCCTCTCGGTGCACTCTCTAGTGGTCAGAGGAGAATGACACAATAATCAAGCTGGGAGAGGACAACGTCTTCTGTTAGGAAAGGTTACTTTCCAAGAGCTGTGCTCTAAATTTCCCTACATTTACAGAAAGGATAGCAGGAAATTTTTAAGGATGAACAATTTCCCAATCGGAATGTGTTGGCTTGAACTGGGGGAAGGGCAGTTAGGCCTCCAAGTGGCCTTCGTGTATATTTCCAGAATACCAAGCAGTGCTGTTCTCAGAAAGATACTGAATAAGAGCCCATGTGTTCACAGGGTCTCTGCACCCCTACCCTCAGGCTAGGCTGCATCCTCAAACTGCCACCTCTTGAACCTCCTAAAAGGCAAAGAGCCAAAAAATCAACTACTTCTGTTTCACAGACTCATATTTTTTTTTGCGGGGCGGCAGGGTGGAGCAAGGGGTCATTCTTGTAGAAGCTGAGTACACGGCAACCCCAGAGCATTCATGGTCTATTCCTCTGAGGCTGGGGCAGACCTCCCCAGCTACAATCAAAACTCCTCCTCCACCTTTGACACGGCAGGGGTCTCTCTCCTAACCCCAGTACCATCTGGGGCCAGCCTCCTTTTAGAGGAGCCTTCCCAGCAGACTCCCCTGCAGCTGCCAGCCAGAGGCCCCTTCCTTATGGTGACTGCATCTGTCTGTCTAAGGTCCAGGCAGCAGTTTGAGTCCACCTAAGCTTACCAGTTAGGCCAGGAACTTCCCCAGGGCCTAGTCTGCTCTGTTACATGTCCCCCAAGATTTAACCCCTGAGGAAACAGTCTCCTGATGAGAGGGTTAGCAAACCTCAAATAAAGACTACTCCAAGGCCCCAGCTACCTCCTCCTCAGAGAGCAAACTCACAAATCCTCTGCCACTGTGGGGGAGTTTCCCAAGTTCATGCCCAGCAGTGCATGAGGACCAGCATTTTTTTTTGTATCATGAGTGAGGGGACAGACATGCACACCCTGGTGAAAAGGCTCTTGTGCAAGTCCCCAGAGTACCCACTGCCCTGTCCAGTAGCCATTGTCCAGCCACTCCCCACCCCGGGCCAAGTGCCCAGGCTCCCACCTGCTCTGGCTGAAGGCTCTTGGCCCACTTAGGATGAGAGACAAAAGGCCAGACTCACTCTGGGCACCAAGAAGGAACAATCTACACCAGTCTAGGGCACTATGGTGCCAGCAGCGTCACCTTCCACATTCCTGCAGTATGCAGAGCAGGGAAAGAGACTAAGACAGAGCATCACCGAAGAGAGAAGGGAAGAGGGTCAAGAATTTAAGAGAAAAGTAAAGAGATAGAGGGGAAGAGGGAAATAAAGTGAAAAAAACAAAAACTATTTTACTAGAACTTGAAATGCCTTTTAGGCACGCAGTAAGGCTACCAGAAGCAGCTACACTTCCCCCAGAGACTTGCATTGTGGATCCCCCATGCTTTAAAGTGTGAGGAGTTCCCGAAATGGTCCTCTCAAGGCCCCCATTTGCAAATAACTAATTGACAAGTTGTGCATTTTGACGAAAGACTGCACTAAAGCAGGGAAGAACCTACAGCCCCAGCCTGAAGGGGGGGTGCAGCAGTAGGCAGGCTCCCGAGGGCTGGGGGTGGGGGTGCATGGCACATACTGTGCTCTTTGCACTTGGGAAGGGGAGGGGAGGGATGGTAGAAACACCAGTGGCCTGAGGGCTGCCACTATTCTCACTACCTGGGTGTGCCCCCACCCCCTCCCACCTCCTTCAACTGCAATGGCTGTTTTTACCCCTTCTAGGCCTCGAAGGAGCTGGGTCTTTCTCCTTCAGGTTACTATATGGAGGACCCCACCACCAACAACAAAATGCTAGAAGACCTCGCCCCATTCGCCCGTCTTCACACCTGCAATACCACTCCTAGAAATTCAGCCCTTTGGGTCTTGAAGAGTGTACAAGTTCCAGGGAGGAGTTCTGCCTTAACCAGTGACAGCTAACACCTGGGAATTAGTTTAGCCTAAACTTCCCAACCGCAATGATCTGCGAACAAGGGTCTTTCAACCATGAAACTCTGGTTGAAGACAAGGAGGCAGAGCAGGGAGTGATGCCCGACACCACTTGTGCCCGGGACCCCGGGGCGGCCCCCACTGCCCTACCTTCCCGGACTCGCACGTAGGCTGCGAGGACTTTCACGTGGCACCCCGCCCCCGCAGCGGGGAGAAGGGTCCACCTTTCCTCCTTGAAGACCAGCCGCGATGTGCAGCCCTCAAACCAAAGGCACCCCCTTCGGATGACTCCTGCAGAGACAGCCGCATCACCCCAAGCACCTCATCTTTCAAAAGAAACCCCGGGCTGCCTGGGAACGCTGGGGTCGCCCTCACGCGCCCCCCGCCCCACCGCCCCGCCGCACGTCGGAGCCCCGCTCCAACAGCGGCGCCCGGGCAGGCTCCCGCGGATGGTCCCGACCCGTGCCCCCCGCCCTCGGGGAGGGACTCCCAGGGCCGCGCCGGGACAAAAGCGTGCGGCGGGCTCACTCACCCGCGGGCGAAGGCGGCCGGGAGCCGAGGCCGCGGGCGCGCAGCGCGGGCTCAACGCTCCCTCCGCCGCCGGCTGCGGAGCGGGCGGCGCGGGGAGCCAGCGAGTGGCGTCCCGGGCGGGGCGGGGCGGGGCGGGGCGAGCGGCCGGGCGAGAGGGCCAGCAAGTGCGAGAGCAGACGCGCGAGCCTGCGAGCGCTCCGGGTCCGGACCCAAACGGCAGCGCGGACTCACAGGCGCTGATTTGCATGTCATTTGCATAGCGCTCTGGGAATGGACCTGCGGCCCTTCCGCCACGCCCACCCGCCCTCCTCCGCGGGGTCGGCGGCGGAGGATCCCGGGCGGAACCCAGCGCGGGACGCGGGTTCGTCTGGTCTTTCCGCGGCACCGACCCAGCTCCTCTTTGCATGCCCGACGGGTGGCCTTCAGGGTGTTTTCTCTTGTTTTCTCCTGCAAGACCCCAGGATACACAAAAAGAAGGCCACACACTGGAAAAACTGTAGACTTTAAAATTAATTTCCTTTTTCTTTGATGTGTCTATCAAAAAAACAACGAATCGAGTAGACTCCCCAAATGAATGCAACTTTAGTTTTTGGACACAGTATCGCGAAAAACCTGCTCATGTTCAAAATCGCACACAACGTGCCCTTTTGTTCAGGCTGGATAACACAGTGCTTAAAGAGGCGGATTCTGGAGTTGAGAACTCTACCCCTTACTTTCTAGTTGTAAAATTTGGGGCAAATTACTCACCTGTTACTATTTCCTTATCTCTAAAATGGGGACAAATCTACTACACAAGAGTGTGAGGCTTCAGCGAGATACGGCAGGCGAAGCGCTTCGGATAGCGCCTAGCAGTCACTTTTAAACGTGCCAAGTATGAGCTGTGTCTGCTTAACGGAGAGGCAGGCAGACCAAGGTGGGGCAAGAGGCAGGGAGGGGAGGGGAAGGGGCTGCAGAAGGCAAGGAAAGAACGCCCTAAGATTAGAGACGGTCTCTCTAAGGTTCAGACCACGGTTCCCCACCCGACTCTGCTGTTAGGCTAACCACACACAGCTTTGAGAAGGCATTTCTGTTATCTTCTTCCCCCGCAGAATATCCAACTTTGAATACATTTTGAAATGTTATCATGGGATGTTCCGGAAAAAGATTAAAAATGTTCAACTGGGCTACTCCTTTAAAAAAAATTATATGTAAAAGAAGCAAAGTCTGTTTTGTGATGGAGAGTCCCTGATTGGGAGACCTGAGTGTTAGACCTGTTTCTGGCACCAGCTTTGTGGAGCTTGCGCAAGTCACTCACTGTCTCTGGGCCTCAGTTTTCTAATCTCTAAAATGAGGGCGCTTCTTGGGATTTTTTTTCTTTTCTTTTCTTTTTTTTTTTTTTTTTGGTGTTTCGGAGGGTTGTTTTGTTTTGTTTGGCATCTTTCAGCTCTGAAACTTTAGCCCCGGGGCTCCTCTGATATTTTCCTTTGTTGTGTGTTAAGAATCCCTCATTGGTTTGGAGGATACCTACACAGCCCTTTCAAAATTAATTTTTTTCCTCTTGCCCAATATTTAGTTTGCATCTGATGTGAAATATTTTGTAGCACTTCCTGGTCTCTTCATTTGGACACTCCTTTTTAAATTTTTTTTTCAAACTGTTTATTCCAGGTAAAGTAGTACTTATGCTTTTTATAGTAAAAATAAAACACAAATACAGAAAACCATACAAAACAAACATATAGATTATATAGATTGGCGAATTTTTTGAGGCACACATCCTTGCAGTCACCGCCCAGGTAAACAAATAGACCTCTGCCAACCACCCCAGAAATCTCTCCGTGTGCCCCATCCCTATCCCAGCCAGGTATCACCCTTCTCCCAAAAGTAACCACCAGCCGGTCTTTCATATAATCACTTTTGCTAGTTTGTTTACATAATTATCTCCCAAGTTGCATCTTGCCTGTTTTTTTAAACTTGATATGCCCTTTAAGCCCTGTAAGCCTTTTGTTACAATTTATCTGTTCAAGGACAGAGGCCTTTTGACCTGTGGAGTTTCCCACAGTCTGGAAATTGTACTTTAATACGGTAGTTCAGCATATTCCTCTGTCCTCTGCGTTTCTTGCAAACTGGCAGCTGCCCCAGAGTCTTCACCAGGCTGAGGGTGAGATCACCTTGATCTCTTTGGCAAGGCAGTAGGTAGTGGTATGTTCTTCCAACAGGAGGTTGGTAATGTCCGGTTGTGCTCTTTTTTGAGACTAGCAGGTGTTGATACTTAATTCCTGGATTCCTGAATTAAGTCATTGAGGGTTGCAAAATGGTGATATTTTAATTCTATAATTTTGTGTTTATTTATTAGCTGAATAAGTTTATAAGGAGATGCTTCCTCTCACCTACTATTTAGCTACCATAAGTTCATAAGAGAAAATTTGGATAAATACTTGCTTTTTTCTTTTAATTTACCCAGTTTTCAAGATAATGAATTGGTTCTCTGTCAACCTCAGAAGGTGACTTAATAGGTTTCTTAGTGTAATTATAATTCATGGATTTACATATAGTTGATGGGTTTCAATCTACTGTAATTCTAATCTTTATTAAAGCTCAAATTGTACAATCTTTGGCCAGTAGGTACTTTCCTTGCTACCTAGTATGACAAGATGTTCCAGGCTCATTTTGTACATTTGCTGCTCCAGACCTGGAATCAGCCATTTCTCCAAAAGAACCACTAATTACCTTTATTGATATTTCAATATGACAATATGGACACTAGGGGGTGTTCACTGCTGTTAGGTTGGTAACTGTTTCTAGGCCTTTTCAATCGGTAGAATTAGGGTAGAATACTCCACAAGTTCATGTTACTATTTCTAATTCAACTTCAGGACCACAGTGTTTTAAATTAACCCCTTCTAAATTACATCAGGATCTCTGAAGAAATTCCACATGGAGAATCCTTGTTCTCAAGGATTTAGGGAATGATGAAATTAGAATATCCCAATTTCCTACTTTGTTTTATTCCACATTAAACACACAACAATCTCAAAAAACCAATATTAATACTACCAACACAATTCTAATTCCTGAAAACAGTTAATTTTTGCATATATTATCCATTTAATTATTGTAGTGCTCTAATAGTTGTCCGCCTCTATAGCCAGTGTGTATTATAATCTTCCTCATTTAGCCCTCATTGAATCTTATTATTTTATTATTATTTTTTGGCCGTGCTGCACGACATCCGGGTCTTAGTTCCCCCACCAGAGATTGAACCCATGCCCCCTGCAGTGGAAGCATAAGAATCCTAACAACTGGGCCACCAGGGAATTCCCAGCCCTCATTTAATCTTAGTTCTATAGGTAGATATATGTTCATCGCTCATCATTAATTCCTTATGTCTCTCTAGTCTAGACATTTTGGTTGTCCAAAAGCTTGTCCTCTATAGATTCCTTAGGATGGGCTTATGAAAAGAGTATTCTCTGAGTTCTTGTATGTTGATTACAATATGTTTATGCCATTAATACTTGAAGGCCAACTTTACTGGATATTTTACTTGACTTGCATTTTCTTTCCTTGAAAATCTTAAATATGTTTTGCCACTTACTTATAGCATAAAGAATTGCTGTTAAATAGTCTGATAGTCTACTTTTCTGTCCCTTTTAAGTTATATGCTCTTTTTGCATAGATACTTAAAGAACTTTATCTTTTTTCGTTAAAAGTATAGTAATTAAAAAAAAAAGTCCAGTAATTTTACTAGCATGTATATTGATTATTCTGGTTTGCTATTTCTCAGGTAGACAGTGTGTTCTTTTAAAATGTATCTTTAAACATACATGTTAAATTTCTCTACATATACATTATATATTTAATTTCAGGAAAATCTTTCTTCACTTATAGTTTTTAATATTTATTCTATTCCCTTGTTTTAAATTGCTTCCCTGGGAACTTCCATTATTTGTGTGTTGAACCTCTTTTCCTATCTTCAATATTTGCCACTTTCCCTCAAATGCTTTTAATTTTTCTTCATTTCTTTTTGATTTTAAAACTTTCTTTTTCACCCTCTCTCTTTTCAAGTTTTGTTTGTTGTGTTTATTTGCTCTTGTGTCCCTTATAGTTTAATCTTCATTTCTCAAATGCTTTCTGTTTTTTACTATTCTTATTCTTCTTTGAGTTCTGATCCAGTTTCTGAGTTTCCCTAATTCTGATGTATGTTTTTCTTATGTCACTTTCTCAATGACTTTTAGCTCTCTTAGGACATTAGAACTTTTTTCTTCTTTTAATTGGCTGTGTTGGGTCTTTGTTGCTGCACGTTGGCTTTCTGTAGTTGGAGAGTGGGGGCTATACTTCGTTGTGGAGAGCAGGGGCTACTCTTCATTGAAGTGCATGGGCTTCTTATTTATTGCAGTGGCTTCTCTTGTTGCAGAGCACGGGCTATAGGCGTGCAGGCTTCAGTAGTTGTGGTGCGTGGGCTCAGTAGTTGTGGTGCACGGGCTTAGTTGCTCCAAGGCATGTGGGATCTTCCTGGACCAGGGCTGGAACCCGTGTCCCCTGCGTTGGCAGGCAGATTACTAATCACTGCGCCACTAGGGAAGCCCAACATTAGAGCTTTGATTTGTTTTTTGAGTATATCTTTTTGGCAGGTATTCATTTAGGGATGTTAATCTGATCCTTACTCCCTTTTTTTTCTTAGTAGTTTGTTTTTTTTAAATATAATACTTTTACTGTGCCTAGGTTTAATATAAGCTAAATAAGACCTTATTATAACTGTTGTAAATTTGCCATCAAGGAAAGTAACTCGATGTAAAGAAACTTTTAAAGAAAGAAAAAGCAAATGAGATAAGAGTTTTGGGTGAACGTTTAGGAATAATTATGTTTTAGGAATGTCTACTTGAGGATGATCTCTCCAGATATTTGGTAATGTGAAATTTTAGAGTTGTGTTAAATTAAGTTAAATGATGGAAGTTTGTTGAATAGCTGGGTATTTCCCAAATAAAATAAGATATTGAGACAGCAATTACTAAACAGAGAAACTAAGGTATTTAGCAAAGGATTAATCTCCAAAATATATAAACAGTTTATCCAGCTCAATATCAAAAAAACAAACAACCCAATCCAAAAATGGGCAGAAGACCTAAATAGGCATTTCTCCAAAGAAGACATACAGATGGCCAAGAGGCACATGAAAAGCTGCTCAACATCACTAATTATCAGAGAAATGCAAATCAAAACGACAATGAGGTATCACCTCACAACGGTTAGAATGGGCATCATCACAAAATCTACAAACAGTAAATGCTGGAGAGGGTATGGAGAAAAGGGAAGGCTCTTGCACTACTGGTGGGAATGTAAATTGATATAGCCACTATGGAGAACAGTATGGAGGTTCCTTGCAAAACTAAAAATAGACCTACCATATGACCCAGCAATCCCACTACTGGGCATATACCCAGAGAACACCATAATTCAAACAGACACATACACTCCAATGTTCACTGCAGCACTATTTACAACAGCCAGAACATAGAAGCAACCTAAATGTCCATCAACAGATGAATGGATAAAGAAGATGTGGTACATATATACAATGGAATATTACTCAGCTGTAAAAAGCAATGAAACTGGGACACTTGTAGAGACATGGATGGACCTAGAGACTGTCATACAGAGTGAAGTGAGTCAGAAAGAGAAGGACAAATATTGTATGCTAACTCACATATACGGAATCTAAAAATGGTACTGATGAACTCAGTGACAAGAACAAGGATGCAGATACAGAGAATGGACTGGAGAACTCGAGGTATGGGAGGGGGCGGGGGGTGAAGGGGAAACTGAGACGAAGCGAGAGAGTAGCACAGACATACATATACTACCAACTGTAAAATAGTCAGTGGGAAGTTGTTGTATAACAAAGGGAGTTCCACTCGAGGATGGAAGATGCCTTAGAGGACTGGGGCGGGGAGGGTGGGGGGGACTCAAGGGCGGGGGAGTCAAGGAAGGGAGGGAATACGGGGATATGTGTATAAAAACAGATGATTGAATCTGGTGTACCCCCAAAAAAATAAAAATAAAAAAAATTTAAAAAAAAAAAGAGAAAAATATCATATATTAACACATATATGTGGACGATAGAAAAATGGTACAAATCAATCTGTTTGCAAGGCAGAAACAGAGACACAGATGTAGAGAACAAACATATGGACACTAAGTGGGGAAAGCGGGAGGGTTGGGGGGGTGAATGAATTGGGAGATTGGGATACCAAATTGTACGCTCTAAACATATGCAGTTTATTGTAAAAAAGAAAAAAGAAAAAGAAAAGAAACTAAGGTATTTAGGACTATTAATGAATATGCTTGGTGCCCCCCTGAGATATTCTCTATAAGAAAGCAAATGTTTTTAGAAATTGTCACTGTTATTTATGTTCACCAATCTACAAAATGCTAATGTAAAAGACAGTTCAAAATTGTTTACTTGTTAGTTTTCACCAGAAATTAAGGTTTTAAGAGTTAGGACTCTAAACATGTAATTAGGGCTAATAAAAATAGTAAAGGAAGCATTTCAGTATACAGCAGGAAAGTAGGATATGTGTTTTCAGTGAAGAAGGTATGAAGAATGGAATTACTTTTCTTTTAATTGGGGTATAGTTATTTTACAATGTTGTGTTAGTTTCTACTCTACAGCAAAGTGAAGTAGAGTTCCCTGTGCTATACAGCAGGTTCTCATTAGTTATCTATTTTATACATATTAGTGTATATATGTCAACCCTAATCTCCCAATTCATCCAAACCCCCCTTTACCCGCCTTGGTGTCCATACATTTGTTTTCTACATGTGTGTCTCTATTTCTGCCTTGCAAACTGGTGCATCTATACCATTTATCTAGTTTCCACATATATGCGTTAATATATGATATTTGGTTTTCTCTTTCTGACTCACTTCACTCTGTATGACAGTCTCTAGGTCCATCCACATCTCTGCAAATGACCCAGTTTCATTCCTTTTTAAGGCTGAGTAATATTCCATTGTATAAATGTACCACATTTTCTTTATCCATTCGTCTGACGATGGACATTTAGGTTGCTTCCATGACCTAGCTATTGTAAATAGTGCTGCTTTCTTAGTAGTTTTGCACGAGAATTGACCTTGATACTTTTCTGTTGCTCATTTTAACATGAATTTTGCTTTCCTGCACTTTGAGAAGATTTAATCCAGATAGCTTTTTTAACTTCACAGAACTCTCCATTTTGTTGTTTCTATGTAGTGTTAAGAAAAACAGTTTGGTGGCTGGATATCTGAGATTTCCTGGCTTTGTTCCTCTCACTCCTTTTTTTTTGTAAACAGCTATTTTTTAAAAAATAATTAATTAATTTAATTTTATTTATTGGCTGCATTGGGTCTTTGCTGCACATGGGCTTTCTCTAGTTGCTGCAAGCGGGGGCTACTCTTCATTGTGGTGCATGGGCTCCTCATTGTAGTGGCTTCTCTTGTTGTGGAGCACAGGTTCTAGGCATGTGGGCTTCAATAGTTGCGGCACACAGGCTCAATGGTTGTGGCCCACGGGCTCTAGATCTCAAGCTCAATAGTTGCAGCACGTGAGCTTAGTTGCTCCGTGGCATGTGGAATCTTCCCAGAGCAGGGCTCGAACCTGTGTCCCCTGAATTGGCAGGCAGATTCTTAACCACTGCACCACCTAGGAAGTCCCCTCTTACTCATTTTTATCTGGCTCTTCCTTTCCCCTCAGCTCTGTTTTCCTTATCATGTCAATTTTTTTCACTTTTTAAAAATTGTGGCAAAATATACATGATACACCATTTAAATCATTTTTAAATGTACAATTTAGTGACATCAAGTACATTCACAGTGTTGTATAACCATCACCATTATCTATTTCCAGACCTTTTTCATCATTCCAAACATAAACTCTATACACAGTATGCAAAACCTCCCCATACCCCCCTCTCTCTAGTCTGTGGTAACCTCCATTCCACTTCCTGTCTCTAATAATGTGCCTATTCCAATAGATATCTCATATAAGTGGAATCATACAATATTTGCCCTTTTGGTGTGGTTGTTTCATTTAGCATAAAACAAGGGTCATCTATGTTGTACCACATATCAAAACTTCATTTCTTGTTATGGATGAATAACACATTGTATGTATAAACCACATTTTGTTTATCCATTCATCTAGTGATGGCAGCTTGAATAGTTTCCACTTTTTGGCTATTGTGAATAATGCCATTGTGAATATTGGTGTACAAGAATCTGAGTCCCTGTTTTCAACTCTGTTGTGTGTATACCTATGAGTGGAGTTGCTGGGTCATATGACAAGCCTCTTCATGACTTTTTAAGGAACTACCAAACTGTTTCCATAGTGTCTGTACCATTTTACGTTCCCACCAGCAATGCACAGAGGTTCCAAGCTCTCCAAATCCTCACCAATATTTTTGAGATTTGAGATGTCTTCTTTGAGCTATATGTTATCTAGAAGCATATCATTTAATCTCCAAGTATTTTGGGTATTTTCCAGCTATCTTTCTGTTATAACCCTAACCCTAACCCTCCAGTTTAATTCCGTTGTGGTCTGAGAGCAGATGTTGCATGATTTTTATTCTTTTGAATTTAAGATGTGCTTTAACGTCCAGGATGTAGTCTATCTTGGTAAATGTTCCATGTGAGTTTGAGAAGAATGTGTGTTCTCCTGTTGTTAGTCTATAGATGTCAATTTTATCCAGTCGATTGATGGCATTGTGAATTCAACTATGTCCTTACTGATTTTACCTGCTGATTTATCTATTTCTATAATAGTGGATTCATCTATTTCTCCTTGTGGTTCTATCAGTGTTTGACTCATGTATTTTGTTGCTCTGCTGTTAGACACATACATGTCAGGGATTATTATGTCTTCTTGGAGAATTGACCCCTTCATCACTGTTTAATGCCCTTCTTTATCCCTAACTTTCATTGCTCTGAAATCTGCTCTGTCTGAAATTAGTATAAATACTCCTGCCTTTTTTGATTAGTGTCAGCATAGTATATCTTTATCCAACCATTTACTTTGAATTTGTGTCTTTATATTTAAAGTGGGTTTCTTGTAGACAGCATAGAATTAGGTCTTGTTTTTTGACCCACGCTGACAATATCTGTCATTTAAGTAGGTGCATTTAGACCATTGACATTCAAAGTGATTATCAATATAGCTGGGTTAATAATATTTCTTACTATGTTCTATCTGTTATCCTCGTACTTTTCTCTGGTATTCACGGTGAGAACCATGTTGAGGTATTGGAGGTGAAATACAAAAGCGTAGGCCACTTCTCCACTCCATGTCTGGGTCCCCCTAAAGTTTTTAACTCTTAGACTCATCCATGCTGAGCTTCCATCAATTTATCAATTACAATCCAGGTTTTTCCTATCCTGGCACTCACTCTTGCAGAGGTTTCTGCTGACGGGTGTTTGCTCCAGTAAGCTGTGACTCTCTGTAACCACCTGTCTGTCTCTCCAACATTGGAAGCAATGGTTTGCCCTGTGAGATCACTTCTCTTACAGATCTAAGAAAAGTTGTTACTTTTTCAGTTTGTTCAGCTTTATATGTGTTGTCGGGTGTGAGATGTCCAAACTTCTTACATTCCAGACCAGAAACTAGAAGTCTCTCATCAACATTTTAAGTTTTCTGGGGGTTTTTTTTGTGGTGTTTGTTTGTTTTTTATAATAGCCATCTTAGCAGTTGTGAAGTATATCCCATTGTGGTTTTGATTTACATTTCCTTGATGACTAATGATTTTGAGCATCTTTTCATGTGCTTATTGCCCATTTGTATATCTTCTCTGGAGAAATGTCTTTGAATTCTTTTGCCCCTTTTTAAACTAGGTTGTTGGGTTTTTTTCGTCATTGAGTTTTAGGGGTTCCTTATATAGTCTCGATACTAATCCCTTGTCAGATATATGATTTGCAAATATTTTCTCCCATTCTGTGGGTTGACTTTTCACATTGTTGTGTCCTTTGATGCCAAAAGTTTTAAATATTGATGAGGTTCCATTTATCTATTTTTTCTTTTGTTGCCTGTGATATTGATGCCATATTTAAATTATTGTCAAATCGAAGGTCATGAAGATTTTCTCCTATGTAAGAATTTTATAGTTTTAGCTATTACATTTAGGTCTTTAATCCATTTTGAATTAATTTTTGCAAATGGGGTAAAGGTCCAACTTCGTTCTTTTGCATGTGGGTATCTAGTTTTCCCAGAGCCATTTGTTGAAAAGATTGTCTTTTCCCCATTGAATGGTCTTGGCAGCCTTGTCAAAAATCAATAGGCCATATATACAAGGGTTTGTTTCTGGACTGTCTATTTTATTCCATTGGTCTATATGTCTGTCCTTATGCCATCCCACACTGTTTTGATTATTGGAGCTTTGTATTACGTTTTAAAATCATGAAGTGTGAGACCACCAACTTTGTTCATCTTTTTTGAGATTGTTTTGGTTATTTGTGGGTCCCTTGAGATGTCATGAATTTTAGGACTTTTTTTTTCCTATTTTTGTAAAAACCGTCATTGAGATTTTGAGATATTGCATTGAATCTGTAGATTGCTTTGGGTAGTATAGTCATCTTAACAATATTAAGTCTTCCAGTCCACAAACACAAGATGTCTTCTCATTTATTTTCTTTCTTTTCTTCTTTCATTTCTTTTAGCAATGTTCTGTCATTTTTGGTGTAAAAGTCTTTTACCTTCTTGGTTAAATTTATTTCTAACTACTTTATTCATTTTTGATGCTACTGAGAATGGAATTATTTTCTGAATTTCCTTTTCTGATTGCTCATTGCTAGTATACAGAAATGCAACTGATATTTGCTTATTGATTTTGTATCCTGCCCTATTATGTCAATTTTATTCTACTTCCAAAAATTTATCCTTAGTGTGAAGTCCTATCCTAGAAGGGAACACTGGCTGGTCAGTTTTAAGAGTTAGTGGGGGGCTTTCTAGGTGGCACAGTGGTTGAGAATCCACCTGCCAATGCAGGGGACATGGGTTCGATCCCTACTCCAGGAAGATCCCACATGCCACGGAGCAACTAAGCTCGTGCGCCACAACTACTGAGCCTGTGCTTTAGAGCCCGTGAGCCACAACTATTGAGCCCATGTGCTGCAACTACTGAAGCCCACGTGCCTAGAGCCTGTGCTCCGCAACAAGAGAAGCCACTACAATGAGAAGCCCGTGCACCACAACAAAGAGTAGCCCCCACTCACCGCAACAAAAAAGAAGGCCCACGCACAGCAAAAAAGATCCAACACAGCCAATAAAATAAATTAATTAATTAATTTTAAAAAAAGTTAATGGGGGCTGGACTGCACCAGTCCTTATAAACTATGGCTAATGACTATATATCGAGGGTTTGTATAAAGTTATAGGAAATATATCACTTATCCTGAAAAATACCATGGTCCAAACACACAAATCTTGTACACGATGGCTCGTTTGTTGAGATTAAATAAATCAGCTTCAGAGAGAAATTTTTCTGTTTGTTCCCTTAGATGTCCTGAAATAATGCAAGTCAGCTGCATTGCTCCAAAGCAAAACACTAGTTGTAGAAAATATTCCTTTGCTTGGTGGGGAGGACCTATTTATTTTTACTGCCTTCCTAGGAAGTTTAATTTGCAAGTCCTGGCCTCCATCTGTATTTGCACACCCTCTGCACTTCCTTCCTGTCTCTAGATCCCTTCTCTGGCCTGGTCCCCTTCATTGCTGGCGCTTGTTAGGAAAGCCAAAGGAGAAAGAAAGGGAAGAAAGAGAAGGTAAAATATCATAATCTATTAATCTCTGACAAGTGTCAAATATTAAGTAGCTCACCTTAGTTTATGAACTCATTAAATCCACCTAAATCAGCATTAGTGGATTAAGGTTAAAGACTTGCTGGTTCTCAAGTCTGGCTGCAAGTTGGTCTCACCTGTGTAGCTTTTTAAAAATACTCATGCTGGGGTGCTACCCCCAGAAATTGATTCAGTTGGTCTGGAGTGGGGCTTGGGGAATGATTTTTTTTTAATTCCCCAGTAACTTGATGTGAGATCAGAGCTGAGAACAATTATAACTTAGGTAAAATTCACAGCAGAAAGAACAATTTGTAAATTAAGCAACAGTGCTTTTGTTTGACTAATGATATTTCTATAAAGACCAGTGCCTCAACCAGAGGCATTACCAAATGAAAAAATACACTGAACTCCATAATGCATTTGTGGATTTATTTCTGTAAGTATTTACTGTACATTGATTTTTTATACTTTAAATCCTATTTTGTCATGAATTATCAATACATAGCTGAAAAAGCTTATCTTTGGGGGGAAAATATTTGACTACAAACCCATTAAAGAAAATATAATTCCAAATTCCAGGAAAAAAATGTTTAAATTAATTTTTAACCATTAAAGTCACATATTATAATTGCTATTAAAAAGAAAAAGGAAGAAAAGAACACTATAGGAGGTAGAAAGTAAAAAGTGTCATCTCCCCCACAGCTGCACCCTGCAATCCCACAAGTCTTCTCTCTTGAGAATTTCTTGGGCATCTTTTAGGAAAGGGCTATTTTATTAGATCACTTATAATAATAATCCTAAAATTTAGTTCAAAATGTTATCTTAAAGTTCCTATGGTTATTATAATGTTAGAAACAAGTTTAAGATCTAAATCAATGATTTCAAGCTGTAGAATCCCCATATTCCAAGGAGATGATATAGGGAATGGAGTGGGAACTGGGGCCAGGTCCCCAGATCCCCACCCATTTCTTGTCCAGAGCAGCACTGCTTTTCTCTGTTTCATGTATTGTGCTTTTGTATAAGACTTTGCAGAACACTTAAATCCACTGTTTTATATAGCCTGAAAGAATAGCAACAACAGTTTAAATGAACAAATAGGAACTCAGGTGATCACATTCTGTTATTTCACATTCTATCATTCTTCCTCATATTCTACTGCTAATAACCTATAGGGCCTCTGTCTGCTCCTTCTCTCCCACAAACACATTGTAGAGGTTTATCTTGGAAACCAAAGAAGGAGGTGCCATAAATAACCAGTATAGCAAAGACCACATTTAAGGACAAAATGAGCACATGAAATTCATGGCTGACAAAAGACCCCAAATAGCCAAAGCAATATTGAGAAGGAAAGATAGAGCTGGAGGAATCAGGCTCCCTGACTTCAAACTATACTACAAGGCTACAGTGATCAAGGCAGTATGGTACTGGCACAAAAACAGAAATACAGATCAATGGAACAGGATAGAGACCCCAGAGATAAATCCACGCACATATGGGCACCTTATCTTTGCAAAGGAGGCAAGAATATATAATGGAGAAAAGACAGCCTCTTCAATAAGTGGTGCTGGGAAAATTGGACAGCAACATGTCAAAGAATGAGATTAGAATACTTCCTAACACCATATACAAAAATAAACTCAAAATGGATTAAAGAGCTAAATGTAAGGCCAGACACTATAAAACTTTTAGAGGAAAACATAGGCAGAACCCTCTATGACATACATCAAAGCAAGATCCTTTTGGACCCACCTCCTAGAATAATGGAAATAAAATCAAGAATAAACAAATGGGACCTAATGAAACTTAAAAGCTTTTGCACAGCAAAAGAAACCATAAACAAGACAAGAAGACAACCCTCAGAATGGGAGAAAATATTTGCCAATGAAGCAACTGACAAGTGATTAATCTCCAAAATATATAAGCAGCTCAAGCAGCTTAATACCAAAAAAGCAAATAACCCAATCCAAAAATGGGTGGAAGACCTAAATAGACATTTCTCCAAAGACATGCAGATGGCCAACAAACATATGAAAAGATGCTCAACATCACTAATCATTAGAGAAATGCAAGTCAAAGCCACAATGAGGTATCACTTCACACTGGTCAGAATGGCCATCATCAAAAAATCTACAAACAATACATGCTGGAGTGGGTGCAAAGAAAAGGGAACCCTCCTGCACTGTTGGTAGGAATGTAAATTGGTACAGCCACTATGGAAAACAGTATGGAGGTTCCTTAAAAAACAAAATAGAACCACCATATGACCCAGCAATCCCACTCCTGGGCATATACCCAGAGAAAACCATAATCCAAAACGAAACATGTACCACAGTGTTCACTGCAGCATTACTTACAATAGCCAGGTCATGGAAGCAACCTAAATGCCCATCAACAGATGAATGAATAAAGAAGATGTGGCACATATATACAATGGAATATTACTCAGCCATAAAAAGGAATGAAATTGAGTTATTCCTAGTGAGGTGGATGGACCTAGAGTCTGTCATACAGAGTGGAGTAAGCCAGAAAGAGAAAAACAAATACCATAAGCTAACTCATATATATGGAATCTAAAAAAATGGTACTGATGAACCCAGTGACAGGGCAAGAATAAGAATGCAGATGTAGAGAATGGACTTGAGGACATGGGGTTGGGGGGTGGTGCAAAGGGAAGCTGGGACGAAGTGAGAGAGTAGCATTGACATATATACACTACCAAATGTAAAACAGATAGCTAGTGGGAAGTTGCTGCATAACATAGGGAGATAATCTCGATGATGGGTGATGACTTAGAGGGCCAGAATAGGGAGGGTGGGAGGGAGTTGCGGGAGGGAGGGTGGGAGGGAGTTGCGGGAGGGAGGGGATATGGGGATATGTGTATAAATAAAATCACTTTGGTGTACAGCAAAAACTAGCACAACAGTGTAAACCAATTATATTCCAATAAAGAGCTTTAAAAAAAAAGAAAATCATTGCTGAGAAATCTATATATTGTAAAGCAAACTTGGGGGTGTTTATATGTAAGACCATTGATTTATAAATTCCGTAAACTCAATTTTTTGCATAATGAGAATCTACGGCCAGATGATATCATCTATTAAAAATCCTTTGTTTTTCAGAAGTAGAAACAGAGGTTAGAGGGTAAGTCATACATTTCCATCTCAGATTTGTTGTGTGAAGGGAGTATAGTTTAGCAGTAAGATCTTCTGAGTCAGCCACTTGGTTTGCATGGAAGCTTTGTCATTAACTAGTTGTGTGACCTTGGACAAGTAACTTAAATTCTTCTGGGCCTTAATTTCCTAATTGTTAAAAACGAGATACAAACTAAATAAACCCTGTCTACTTAATAGTGTTGTTTTGAAGTTTGAATGAGAAGATGCACTGCAAAGCATATTAACACTGGCCTCCACTGGGCTAAAATTCTTTCCATTATTTGTGAATACACAAAGTGAATGAATGAGTACATTTATTGTAATTATTTATCTATGGAAATAAACAACGACAAAAAGGTATTTATTGCAAAAACAAAACAAACTATATCATAACAGCAAAATGGAATTTCTAAGAGGAAAATAACAAAGAGAAGAAAATCTTCCTCGGGAAGTTTTTGCCCTGGATTATCCCAACATGTTTCATAATGGTCTCTTACATGACCATGTACCCACTGGAAAAATTCGCTAATTAAGTCGAGCCCTCACATGAGGGCTGACATTAGGAGGTTGGCTAAAACAGCAACATTCCAGATTTCCCTTCTTTCTGGGTCTTCCAGGGCTCATCTGGTCCCTCCCCTAACCTCTTAGCAAGACCTTACCTAAATGGCCTTAGAAAGATGCGTATCCAGCTTTCCTTCCTGATAATATAAGAGGAGCTTTTAATTCAGTTACAAGTTCCAGTGACTGGACAGTCTGTCTAAAAATTTCTTTCTTATGTCTTTATAATCTTCATGCTGCTAGTAAAAATTCATTTCAAATCATGTTAGTGACAAAAATTCTAAATGCTTAGAAATAAATTTAACAAGATAGACTCAGGATCTATACTGAAACAAATTGAGGAAAAAATTATTGAAAGACACAAAATAGGATTTTAATAAATTGAAAGTCATACCATGTTCCTAGATGGAAAGATGATTAAAAAACTGTTAATTCTACAAATTTTAAAATATAAATTTAATGTAGTTCCAATTAGAATTCCAACAAGGTTTTTCCTGGAATTAGATCAAATGATTCTAAAATTCAATAGAAAAATAATGCCAAAGAATAGTGAATACAGCTATAGAAACATATGAAAAGAGAGAGTGAGTATGTACCGGGGCTTACTAAGATGTCAGTTGTACTATAAAGTTTATGTATTCAAATCAATATGGCATTAGTAAGGGTGTATAAAAATGTATTTGTGGAACAGAATAAATAACTGGTAATAATATTACAGCAGCTATTAGAAATGTTTGTGTGCCAAACTAGTAGTTTAGTGGGAAAAAGATGAACTCTTTTTTTTTTTTTTTTAAGTGTAGGCATAACTGGCTACCCATATGAAAGACAATAAAAGTGGATTACTACCTTATACTAAATTCAAAAGTAAACTGCAAAGGGGTTAAGGATTTCAGTGTAAAAGAAAAATAATTTTTAAAGTTGAAGAAAACTGTCTATGAGATTCTATGAACAATCTATGGTTTGGGGAGACTTTCCTTCCCAAGAACTAAGAAACCATAAAATAAAAGGCAAGCATATTTGACCATATACAAATAATTTTTTTTTTTTTTGGTTTGGCAAAAGGTACTAAGACAAAGTTAACTGCAATCAATGTCTGAAAAAATGATTGTGCTACTATATTCTCACAAAGGATTACTTTCTATACAAAGCACCCTTAAAAATTGATAAGACAAAACCAGCAATGCAAATAGAAAATTGTGCAAAGGATGCAAATAAACAACTTACTAGTGAGTAAAGCCAAAAGGCCCAACAAATACATGAATATGGTCAAATTCATATTCATGTGATAGAAATCAGGGCAATAAAAATGTAAGTAACATAAAATTGCTTGACACCCATCACACTGGCAAACACAAAAACAGCCATAGCAAAGCTTCTACTGATTAAATGTGTGACAATTTAAGTATCCATAAGAATAACAACAGTGGGTTGAAACACATGAAATAAATTTAATCCATGAATTCACAGTGATACTAAAAAATACCACTGAAGGATGCTAGGGAACCAATTCATTATTTTGAAAACTGGTAAGTAACTAGAAAGAATTAAGCATTTTTCTTGTCTTGGGTAAATGAACTGTTGGGTAACCAAATAGCAGAGGGGAGGAAGTTTTTCTTAATAGATGTATTCTGTATCACAGATGAAAACGGACAGAGTTGGACGGTCACCATTTTGCAACCCTAATGGATCTGGACATTGACCATCAGTGGGTGCTAACATCACAAAGGGAGAGACAACCAGACATTATGTGAGTCCCAGTAGAGGAACAGAAATCATCTATGAATTATTCTTGTCATAAAGATCAAAACTGAATCTGACCAAGCCTCTAGATTCCACTACCAATTCACAGGAAATAACTAGAATAACATTCCACTACAACACAGGGAGGCAACCTACAAAATTCAGACTGTAAGAAACTTCACGGCACCGACAACCTGGTTCTTTTAACAAATAAACTGTAAGGAACAAAAAGATGGAAGGAGAGACTATAAATTAAAAGACACATAAAACACTTTAATTCGCTGCAATTTGTGGGCCTTATTTGAATCCTTACTCAAATAAAATGTAAACACTGGCTGAATATTTAATGAATAATTATTGTTAATTTTTTAGATTTTATAATAATATTGTGTGACATTATTTAGACATACATTTATACTTTTATTTATAAATGAAATAATATGGCACCTGGAATTTGCTTTAAAATAACATAAAACAGGGGGAAGTATAAGGGACAGAATCAGGCATGGTTAAGGCTGCCAGAGAAGAACATGATCATTTGTTACACTATTTGCCTACTGTTGTGCACGTTTGAAATTCTCCACAATAAAAAAGCGTGCACACACATACATACATACACACACACACACACACACACACACACTGCCCAAGCCATTGTTCCTACTGCTGATTGCATGCTATGCATGAAGGCAATTCTCACACATGGTTGTCAGAAATGTAAAGTGTTACAAACTTTCAAAAAGCAATTGGCAAGATCTATTTTTTAAAATACATACATCCCTTGTCCCAGAAATTTTACTCCTGGGACCCTATTCCTTAGGAATAGAAGTAGAAACCCATGAGGCCACATTATAGGTGTGTCGACTGTGAAACTGTTCGTACAGAAACCCAATCTACAGCAATCTAGTCTATGGCATGTTTGGTAGATTGGTCCACTCTCCCTCTAGTTCACCCTTTTCTTGTGTGTCTTTCTATTCTGCAGAGGCTGGGAAACCAAAGACACAGTTCCCAGGCTCCCTTGAATCTGGTGTTCTAGATTGTGATTTAACCTCACCAGTCAGTTGTACTAGTGCAGGTCTGATACAGGTGGTGTGGATCTGGGGTCAAAAGTTCTGGTGGTAGCTTCCCGACCCCCCAGGTTGCAGCTAGGGTGGTGCCATTCTGAAACAAGCAGCTGGGACAGCAACTTCCTGACTGTGAGGGACACTGCAGTTTCCCTGAGGGGCAGGTTCTATGGGACTGTTGTGGGAGTGGGAGTCATCCCTGGAGGCCCAGCCTGGAGCCTGCTATTTGGGTCCCTCTAATGATTTGGTAAGTCCAGAATTTCCTACATTAAATCACTTTCTACTTGAAATAACTAGTTTCTGTTATATACAACTTATCCAAACAATTGAATAAATTGTAGAATTCTCTCTCCATATCATGAAGTATTAAAAAAATGAATTAGATCCATACAAATGACTTGCCATCTAGAGGGATTTTCATAGGTGCTTCTAAGTGTGAGAAAGTAAAAATACAGAAAAATGAGTATAACATGACCCATTTTTGCAAAACAATGATCAACTCCCGGAAATTTTTATAAATACAAGGATTCATGTAGGGTTTTATGAGCATGGAGAAAATATTGGCTATGAGTATAGGTTACAGGTTTGTGGCTAGGGAATAGGAAAGGGGTTAACATGGGGAGAGGAGGTAGAGGATGAACGCTGATGGAAAAAAGCAAGCATGATAGGATCCTATATATGTACATTCATTTGGTCAAAATAAAAGTTAAGTGACACATAGGTTTGAAGTAGAAGCTTAATAGGAATCAAAGCAGAGAGAAAAACAAATTACAAAGAAATATATGAAGAAATAATGACTGAGAATTTTCCAGAATTAGAAAAAGATATAAGATGACTGCTTTAAAGCGCGCGTAGAGCACTAACAGGAGACAAAAACAAAAACAAAACACTGTAATATTCATTCCAGTGAAATTTAAGATCATCAAAGCCAGAAAAAATTCTGAAGGCTTCCAGAGAGAAAAATTATATCACCTTGAAAGCCACAAAGTTTGCTAAGAGGAAAGATTCCTACAGTACAGTGAACTTTCTTTTCATTTCCATGCCAGGCTTCCTCATCGCCACTGGGAGCCAGAAGGCAACAGGGCAGTGTGCAAAGTGCTGAAGGAAAACAAGTTAGAATCTAGGATTTTATATCGAAACCATTATGTTTTAAATCTGATTTTCCCTCATCTTACTTTCAATTTTGCCTTTATTTCTGAGGCGGCCTAATTTTTTCCTTCCATTTCTTTCCTAAACTCTTCCAGTTCCTGCTTCATTTGCTCCTGCTGTCTCATCACCTTGTCCCTAAGTTTTTGCTTCTCTGTTCAATGCTCTTGATTTGAATAAATAGTCGTTAAAATCAGTTTTAAAAGTTCATGGCCAAATATTTAGTCAAAACTTTACTCTATGGCAACATTTTTTTGATGTATTTTTAATTTACAGTTTTATTTTTCTGTTTCTTTCCTCTTTTTTTTTTCCTCAAAATATTCTAGTATAGATCTTCTGCTGGTTCTTCCTGATGATTTTTTTTTTTTTTTTAAGCAAATAAGGAAGGTTTTCCTGGATTGGCTATTTGCAGAATGCTTGTGTATAAGAAGGGCTGGAATTTTCCTCAATCTTCAGAGTTTTGTGGAGTGATTTGTTCAGCGTTACTGCTCTACATGGCAATAGGCATCTATATTTTTCCCCCAAGGTGAAGCTTATGGATCTTCTTCCCACTGTCATAAACTAAGGATTTACAATGCTTCCCTCTGGGTGAGCTGTTCATCATTGAGAAGTGTACTCTGCTAGCTCTTTCTGCTGTCTGGAACCACAGCACTCCCTCTGTTTGTACCCTGATTGATAAGTACTTCTTTTGGCAGTTCTAGCTCATCTGTAACTTGGTTTTAGAGCTATCTCCTAATTTTCCCCACAAATGGCATTTGTTCTTCTCTTGTTGGTTTTGATTTCTACAAAAGAAGGGGGAAAGGACAACTTTACACTTCCATCTTCACATTGAAATCCAATGGAAACTATAGTTTAAATGAAAATATTCAAGTGAAATAAAAATATTCAAGTCTTCAGAGAGTCACCACACAAAGATACTCTTTGCAAGTGATATCATCTAGAATAAAAATAAATATGGAGGGCACCCAAGAGATGAGTATTAGAGGAAAAAAGAAAGAATAGCAATCCAAAGCTAACATTCTATGACAGTAACATGGTGTGTGTCCATCAGTGCTATGTGTCTAGTTCCTTTGCTGTTGCAAACCTTCTCCTTGGAAGTTGTAACATTTTGAGCTGGAGAGAGTCTTTGAGATCATATCTCTTCATTTGGCAGATCCTGGAGCTCTAAGTCCCTCAGGGGGCAAACTTTGTCTGGTGTTTAAATGCTCAGTGTGGCACACACTAGAGAGCTAACAAATTACAAATGGTTGGGACTTCCCTGGTGGTCCAGTGGTGAAGAATCCACTTTCCAATGCAGGGGACACGGGCTTGATCCCTGGTCAGGGAACTAAGATTCCACATGCCATGGGGCAACTAAGCCTGCGCGCTCTAGAGCCCACATGCCACAACTAGAGAGCCCACGGACCACAATTAGTAAGAAACCCATGCACTACAACTAGAGAAAAGCCTGCGCACCACAACAAAAGATCCCACATGCTGCAACTAAGACCCAACGCAGCCAGAAAAAAAAAGGCATTTAAAATGTTTAAAAAAAAATTATAAATGGTTGAAGGTCACAAAGACTATGAAGACAGACTCACTTGGTCACCTGACTCCCAGTCCAGGGCTCATTCTCTTCTAATGCACCATTATTAAAATGAACTTTCCCATAGACTTAAATATCATTGCCTGTTCCAGTGTCTTATATTCATCAATGATCTATCATGACCTTTTCTCAAACTTTAGCCAAAGATACAAAACTACAATTTAAATTCTCATACTCTTTCTGGGTAAGTTAGGGGACAAGAGGAGCTGTTTTATGTGTTAGTCATCCATTATTACAGAAATCTGACCAAATGGATTTTTAGACCAGTTGAGATGGCGGTGGGGTAGGGGGTGGGGAGGTGATGACAAGTAGTCTGAGTCTCTGGTGAAAAAATGATCATTAGCTTTGTGGCGGGGGAAGGGTGGAGTGGTGGCATATAGGTCATTGCTCTAAATGGTGAAGACCTACTTACTCAAAAATTTATTTACTGGCTTGTTCTAGTTTGTGTCCCATCTTCCACCAATTCTATCTCCCTATCCTAAGACAGCAAGTCTGATAGTATTGACCTAAAGAAAAGAAAAAGGAAAAAGATTAATTTTCTCTCCATCCATTGAAGCTCTGGATTTAAAATTTTATTTTTCCTTTACTCATTTTTTCTTGCCAAACCACAAACTACTACCCTCCAAAAGGATCTGTTCTGCTTATTTTGGAGCTACTGACTTTTAAAATACTTGATTCTGGTCTCCTACTCCATTCTGGGGCTAGCGTTCACAGCCAAGTGCAGAATAATCTGGAAAGGATGGTGGGGTGAAAATATGTATCTTGGCTGTATGCTCCCTACTGAGGAGTGGACAACGCTCCTTGTTTTAGATTTGAACAAATGTGTAAGTGTCCAGCTCCAAAGGGGACCACACTTTCCTCCTGGACAGTTTGTGATACTTCTGCATGTCTCCTTGAGATTTCCATGGGAAATGAGCCCTCTTACTCTTGGGTTGAATGGAGCACATTGCTGGGATCCTGGAAATGTCCAAACTCACTGTGAATGTCAGTGTTGATGGGAGAAAAACTCATGTAACTTTCTCCATCTACTTTAAAAGCAAGTTTAAATAATGACTTTTGATGGAAATGGCCAAGTGATAGGTGGGAAAATTGTTTTACTAGCATTATGCCACATGCTAAACAGAGAATTTAAGAACACTGTGTCTTTCATAAAACAAAAACGAAACCTTAAGTGTCTAGTACAGCGCACACACATATACGTGTAGACCAACTATATATAATTAGTGACCACTATCAACTAGTGTTGATAGTTTGCAAAGCATTTTCACTTATTTAATCCTCATGATAAATTACAAAAGGAATTCCTTGTTATTAGACCATGCTAGTACAGAAAGATGGCATACAGCTAGATTCTGGTGACAGATTTGAGGCCCCAGGGGTTCAAATGGTCATGAGAGTCAGATATCAAGGAGACAACATAGTGAAGAAAGTAGACTGAGAGTCACAATAACTGGTTCAAGGTGTTAGCCGTGGGCCTTGAGCAAATGTTTCAATTTCCATATTTCTAAAACTGAGATTGGGCTAGATGATCATAAGGTTCCTTTTATCTATAAAAACTGGTGTCTGTAAAACATAAAGCAAAAATGATCTACAATGCTTTTATACCAGGAGTATTTTAAACTTCTAAGTAGGGAATGTTAATAGAAATGATGATGTTCAAAAATCAACTCTAAGATAGATGGAATTATCAGAGATACGAGGAAAATCAGAGTTTTCTGAATCACATGTGACAAATAATGACCCCCCTTCTTTCTTCAAATCTCCTTTGGCATTGTCAGGGCCATCCTATTGATTGGGAGAGTGACCTGTCTGCTTCATATAAAGTTCTAAATACTCTGAGCAAAACTCACATGGTTGACTAATTGAAAGAGATTTTTGGGGACTTCCCTGGCAGTCCAGTAGTTAAGACTCCACACTTTCCACGCAGGGGGTGTGGGTTCAATCCCTGGTCTGGGAACTAAGATCCCACATGCTGCAACTATGTTACTAAATAGATTGTCGAATCATGGAGTGACCTAAGAGAACTTTTAGTCAAATCCCCACATTTTGTAACTGGAAAAAATGGTTCACACAGAAAGACTGCAGTAGAACCCAAACTCAAGTCTCCTAATTCCCAGACTAGCTCTTTTCACCATTCTTTATGGCCTCCAGGAGCAGACCTGACTTCAAGAAGAACACTTCGAGTTGTGGTAAATGTGAGGTCTTCCTTTAGGGGCAGCCGAGGCCACTTGTTTGGCACCAAGCTGTCTTTGAAGAACTGTTCATTTGTAGCTGGACAGGACCTGGCTCCCCAAGCTGTCCTAACATGATGCCACACAAAACACCGAGAATGACAATATTATCTGGACACTAACTACAGCCATAATATGATATGTAGTATACTGCGATGGCTAAAGACAGCCAACTCAATCTTAGACCATTTTAAAATAACTTTAACAAGATTATAGGAAATGATAATCTAACTGTATTCTGCTTGGTCAGATCACATCCGGAGCTCACTGCTGGATTTAAATTTTAAGACCTTGACAAACTGGAGGACATCAAAAGTGGGCAAGCAGTATACAGAGAGGGCTCTTTATTATTATTATTTTTTAAACTGAAGCTTTGTTTATTTACAATATTGTGTTAATTTCAGGTGTGCAGCAAAGCAATTCAGTTATATATATTTTTTCCAGATTATTTCCATTATAGGTTATTACAAGATATTGAATATAGTTCCCTGTGCTGTACAGTAAATCCTTGTTGCTTATCTATTTCATGCATATTAGTTTGTGTCTGTTAATCCCATACTCATAATTTACCCTTCCTGCCCTCCCCACTTTCCCCCTTTGGTAACCATGAGCCTGTTTTCTGTCTATGAGTCTGTTTCTGTTTTGTGTATAGATTCATTTGTATTATTTTTTAGATCCCACATATAAGCAATATCATATATTTGTCTTTTTCTTTCCGACTTACTTCACTCAGTATAATATCCTTTAGGTCCATCCATGTTGCTGCAAATGGCAATTATTTCATTCTTTTTAATGGCTGAGTAATATTCCATTGTGTGTGTTATGTGTGTATACATATATATACATACATACACACACATATATATACCATATCTTAAACCAAACGTCTGTTGGTGGGCACTTGGGTTGTTTCCATGTCTTGGCTCTTGTAAAAATAGTGCTACTATGAACATTGGGGTTTAATCTTTTTGAATTAGAGTTTTCATCTTTTCCAGATATCTGCCCAGGAGTAGGATTGCTGGATCATATGGTAGCTCTATTTTTAGTTTTTTAAGGAAACTCCATAGTGGCTGCACCAATTACATTCCCACCAACAGTGTGGGAGGGCTCTTTAAATGTTGTCAGAAGTCACACTGTACACTGCCCTTCAGTTTTCAAAGTGCTTTGCCTACCTTTATCCTTCGCACAAACTGGTGAGGTAGGCAGGTGGGATAGATTATCTTTGTACTGGTGACTGTTTAAAAAATGTCTCTCCCCTATTTCCCCTCCTAAAGATTTCAGAATCTGTGGCTTCTCCACAGCACAAGCAGTAGTGTGCAATTGTTTGCTAAACAAGTGAATTTTGCTTCAGAAGTTAATAGTAGGTATAAAGAATAAAAGTTACAAGGAGGCTAAATTAAGAGCTTAGATGTATGCAATAAAGCTATAAATAAGCTGTTGTACAAACTTGCCCATACCAGGAGGAAATTAACTGAAGCCTAAATGACCATTTGTCAGGGATTTACCTAAGTCCAGCAGTAGTTATTAACTGCCTACTATATAATAGGCATCAAGTGTCACAGGGTCCTGGTCCTGGCTCTTAAGCACACAGGGGAGGAGAGGCTGAAATGTAAACTGATGTGCCAGTAGAGGTATATACAATGTACAGAAGTGGTGCTGTGGGTTTGAAGAATGAGTAAGAATTTGTCAGAAGCCTGGGCAAAAGGGTGGTCTGGGCAAAAGCTTTCACCTGGGATCTTCCCAGTTGTAGGTATTACCGTAAGGCAGACTCCCTCTGAGTATGAGAGTGAGAGAGAAGACTTTTATAGACAGAAGTGCTTTCAAAAACCAATTTTAAGCCCTTCAGAAGTCCCTAAGATCTTACCATCTCTGATAATAACTCTCTGGGAGGTTGTACTCAGGTCAACAGCTTTAAATAAAATAGTGCCCAGTTCTCTACACATGATACACTGAAGCATCAAAATATAAGTTATATACTCATAGAACACATCTGTTTAAGCAATTCTGTGCAGAAGGAAATCAAGAATTAACAGATTTGAAAAGTGATGTAGGGAGTGTTAGCTCGCAAACCAAATTCAACTTTAACTAGTGGTATGCTTAGAATCTAGACTCCTAGAAATAATTTTTGAGAAGGGCTCTCTTACTCTAATAATTAAAATTTTAACCAATTCTGTCATTCTTTGTACCCCATCTTTTCCTTCACAGCACTTATCCTTCGCTTGTGTTGCACCGTAATGCAAGCTCCTTGGGGGGTAGAGGATACCTGTCTTTCTCACTGTTGTTTTCTCAGAGCCCAGAACAGTACCTGGCACATATTAGAGCTTTCATTTCATTTATTCATTGATGAATGAATGAATCTTTAGCTGAAGGGACTGCCCCACAATATGAGCATTAGATATATACTTAACTTGTGATCTGGCTGCATGCCCTTTCTACCTAACCAGGCTTTGCAATTCTACCCTACTTTCCATGTGGTTGAAGGCCTTTATAACTTTTAAGGCACTTGACATAAACGTGACCATTAGTAAAAAGTAACAATTTCTGGACAAGTCACTAAACTCCAAGGGTGGCAAGAATAAGAGGAGGATGTGCACCACGTACTTCTTTGGCTTCTTTAGCCCTGATCCTAGGATCCCCGCACTTGGTCAAATAGAATCAGATTTTAATTTTCATCTCAGTAGTCCACAAATACTAAATCCATTATGAGCAGCTTGTACGTTATCTCCACAGACCCAAGAAAGGACCAAAGAATAGTGACAAAACCCTGGAAGACAGTTCCTTCCTATTCTATAGACAGTATCTATCAGGAGACGCTGAACTCACCCTTTCAGAGGTTAGGGGACACTCCATATGCTTTTCACATTCTGGGACATCAGGAAAGTTTTCGTGAGAGCGCTGGGATTTGGGACTAGAATGACCCTACTGAGACAACAAGGCAGTTACGACTCCCAGTGTAAAGATCTGAAGAGAACTACTGAGAATAGACATTCTTCCTCTCCATTTTAGCCCACTTTCCATTATCACTACTGTTATCAAGACTTATACTGGAATTTGTTAACTTTGAACTGAACCAAGAACTTGATTTTTCATTTTAGACAATGCTAGGTGTGACTTGAACTGATCAAATTAAAAACCTTAGCATTGGACTTCCTAGGTGGCACAGTGGTAAGGAATCCGCCTGCCAATGCAGGGGACACGGGTTCGAGCCCTGCCCTGGGAAGATTCCAAGTGCTGTGGAGCAACTAAGCCCGTGCACCACAACTATTGAGCCTGTGCTCTAGAGCCCGTGAGCCACAACTACTGAGCCCATGTGCCGCAACTATTGAAGCCCACACACCTGGGGCCCGTGCTCCACAACAAGAGAAGCCACTACAATGAGGAGCCTGCGCACCACAATGAAGAGTAGCCCCCGCTCACAGCAACTAGAGAAAGCCCGTGTGCAGCAACAAAGACCCAACACAGCCACTAAATAAATTAAATAAATTAATTAATTAAAAACAAAAAACCTTAGCATCACCTTTCATTTCTCCTTCTTTCATTTTCTATCAAGTCACCAAGCCTACTGAAAAATTTTCAATTTGTCTCTCCTTTTTCACTCTTACTGCTAAAGGGTTATCAATTTATATCTGGATTATTACAACAGCTTTCTAAGTGGTCTCTAGCCTCTCTCTCCTCTAATTCTTATTTACCATTACTCTATGCAATTTCAAGAACATCCAATTTCATCTGGTGATCCTCAATTTTAAAAAAAAACCCACAAGATACCCTTACACCCAATGATTTCATAATGTGTAATGGTCATTCCTCAGCCTGGAGCTGCAAGACATCCTACAATCTGACCCTAGCTCTTCTAAATTGTGTTATCATCATCTATTATTACCATTATCACATAGAAATGTCAACCCCTCTGTTTTAGTCAGGTTGGTGTACCTAACATCCTCTTAATATACCACTCAACCCCACATTTTGATGATGCTGACTTTATATGGGGTTAAGATTTTGAGGATATTTACAGAATTATTTAAATCCTATACATTCTTTAAGATCCAAATGAAGTTTCTTCTCTTCTAGGTCTTTCACTACCATTTTGGGGCTTCTTTCTACTCTAAACTTCTATGAAACTCATTGTCTATTCCATCCATTTTGCTAGGGCCATATTTCATCTTAAAATTTAACCAAATTCTTCCATGTTTCTATGCCATGTGTATGTTTTTTATCAAATAAACAGTAAGCCCCTGGTAAAGGTCCCTCAAGGATTTTTCCAGTCTCACTTGCTCTTCAATCAAATTATTAACTCCTCGTTAATTGAACCAATAAGCATTAAAAATTTTTCTTTGCATGTCAGGATGCCTGTCCTATATTAAGGGTAAAAGAGAACAATCTTCTTGGATATCATATAATAATCTGAAGAATTTACTTCTACACATGAATAACAACTGAATATTCAGGAATAGACAGATGACACAATTTTCTCCTTTGCTTTCTTATTTTGTATTTCTTAACTGTACTTCTGAACTTATGTGTTCAAGGGTTGTTACCTGTTACTTCCACATAAACCAAGGAATTAATTTATGAACACTAGAAGTAAGAAGTTAAATATATTAATGGATGATTCTGTGAAAACAGTTTAGAATTCATTTACTATTCAGACCTAAGAAATCTCTTTCTATAAAATCTGAACATGTCAAAGAGACTATATCTGGGTCCGTGAGAAGTTGTAGCCCCAACACTTAAAAACCAGCAGGAAGAGGTTCTAGGACCAGCAGAACACCCTAATGCTAAAGCCTGCCCAAGCACTAAATACAATGACACCAGGCCGGTGACTTGTATGAAGTATCAGTGATCGCACAATGCACAGCTTTCTAAGAGTTAAAATGTCCTGTTTACATGGAAGAAGATGATACTGAGTAGTTAGGAAGTGCTGGTTTAGAGAAGCAGAGACCAACCTAACTCATATTATTTATAGAATAGAAAATGTTCTCAGCTAAAGTGCTGAAAAAAAAAAAAAAAAAAAAAAAATTGGTCCAGAAAGGCAGAATTGCAACCAGTGCAAGATTTATAAAATCCATCATGTTCAAATATAATGACAAAAAACAAATAAACACTTCTTATTTAAAAAAACAAATTTCCCAAACTTAAACTTACCTGTTAGCATTTCTTTATCAGTCTGACTTTACTTTTTAATGGTCTTACATGCATTTGTATAAAAATAAAATGCCAAAGCTTTATGAAACCATATGCTAACTTATGATGTTATATATATTTTCTTGGACCAATCAATGTTTTTTAAAAAGATACTGGCACTTTTTCTCTTCAAATAAATGTTTGTATGTCTCACCAATAGCATGAGCCTGTAGCATAGAGCATCCCACATAAAAACACAATGCCATTAAAAAACAAACAGGAAGCCTGAAAGAGAAAAGAAACTCTAGTTTTAATATAGTAAATTGTACCCAGAGACTCCCTTCCCATTACCCTTTAGAACCACCAGAGAATCCTTCCAACCTGCACCCTTAGCCCAGCAGAGTAACAACAAACTCTAATTGCTAAATACTAAATACTATTTATAATACAGTATTTTCCTAGTTACACACAACCTTCTTCTCTTAGCAAATGTCAAATTTCTTAGGACGACTTGTTTTTTAAGCTCCAGTGCCAATATATTCCAATAAAATTCTACTATTCATACAATTTATTATTTCATACATAATTAATATAAAACTTTTCTCTAAAGAAATTTAAAATATACATTCAATGTAGCCAAGTTCTATTCTTAAAAACAACTTTTCTTTTTTTCTGAGTTTACTAATCCAGAAGACCAGTCCTTAAGGACTTCTGGAGTCTAGCAATGTTGGCGTCCAGTGCTGCAAGGCCATTTCGGAAGTCTTGCTCATCACGAGAAGTGAATGTTGAAAAAGAAGAGATGCTCCAGTCAGAGGTTAAGTCAGAATTTAAAAAGCTACCATCAGAGACTGCACTACTTTTCACTTGAATGCTGTTGCTCTGACAAGTGGAGGGGCCGTGACACGCAGCCAATTCCTCTGGCCCCTCAGCGGCCGGAGGGATCCTGCAAATGGCTTCCTTTATTTTCTTGAGGAGTTGCTTGTCCTCCATGTCAGCTGTACAGGAAAGTTTCTCAGGTGCGTCTTCTTCCTTTCTGGAAGTGGAACAAACTCCAGGTGCACACAATTTATCTTCTTTTTCAGCAATGAGTCCACTGACCAGCTGCGGTGGAGCTACACTGACCTGTGGCTGGGGGGATAATCTCTCAGAGAGTGGTGATTTCTTTTTAGAAGTGCTTCTAGCAAAAGGAATGTAAATTGTCTTATCTAAATTACACTCCTCTTCTATTAAAGTCGTAATTTCACTCTCCTCATCAGAATCCTGTTTTGAAAGGGCAGAAGTGATTCCAGGGGCTGATACTTCCTCCATGCTCCTAGTGTTACTATGTTGAGGGCCTTTGGAGGGCAGAACGTTTTCATAGGGTCTATCTGGCACTGTGTTTTCCTCCTTGTTAACTGCAGAGAGTGGCTCTGAATGTGTAATAACAGTGTAGTCTGTCTCTAACTTATTTAGGTAACTCATTATGGAAGTGTGAGCAGGGATGGGGTCATGCTGAGGCTGTTTTTCATAAATGTTCAGAAGCGACGTGGTGAGATTACTCCCAGGCTTGCAGCGGGCAGTGTCCATACTAAGATCTGAGAGGAGCTTTGCCATACTGCTCTGCAAAGTTCTGTTAACAAGAATTGAGTACACTAATTATTTCCTTGTACCCACTTCTTCCATTTATTTAGATATACTTCATCTT